>NC_133454.1:39599325-39911711 GCF_048565385.1 Saimiri boliviensis | reverse complement strand
TGCTACATGGGGTTTTCAGTCATCAACAGTAAAAGCTTAGAAAGATGTTCACTAGCAGTTGTTTCAGTTTTACTGATTAAATTCCTAAGGATCTTACCATTTTTGCAATGTCCCCCATCTCCGAAGTTAGTGGAAATGGCCAGGTTGACAGAGAACTAGGGAATTCAGACTTAAAAAGGAACTCTGAACAGCAGGAATAGTGCAAGACAAAAAATAGTTGTAGCTTCCAGCACTTCCTAGCATAGGACAATAAGAAACAAAGGATTTTATTTATATGAGAGTTTTCGTAAGCCTGTAAGACAAAAAGGCTAAGTTGAAAATTCCATGAGGCTAGATTTGCCATGTAGAAGACTGGCATGGTCAGCATCTCTGCTAGCCAATGGGAGAAGGTGAGATCATGTTAAGGATGAATGAGACAAGGTTATGAGTTCACTGCCTTCATCTCACATATGATCTTAGAGATAGGGCCCACTTCATGAGGGTAGAGAATTCTGGTCAAACCAGGAACCTAATGGAGGAACAGCTCAAGCCTGTCTCTTGACTAACGCAGTCTATTTAATTTGAAGAGACTGCCCATCATTAGCAAAATCAGCAGAGTTGTCTTCAGCTAGGGTGTTGCAACATGCATATTTGCATTCCAAGTGATTATTTTTGTTTTTTACTCTCCAAGGCTGCCTGTACATTGGTTTAGTACCTAATATATTAAACATTTAAAAATATTACAATGGTGAAGCTGCCTGCCTGTAAAAACTGCCTGGTCTTCAAATTCTTCTACAATTTATTAGGTAAAGCAGCATTGTAATGATAATATCAGTTATTATGTATTGCAATATTACTGTGTACCAACTAAATTGTATTTAATACCTACCCCTTGCAAGTTGGATATTATCTCTATATGATATATGAAAGAGCATAAACATCCAAAAAATAGCTAAATTCACCTAGTAGGAAAGGGAATATTTTAAAGCCCCTATTCTTTCAAAAGAAGAAAACAGCACAGATGCAACGGACTTCATTTCCATTATACCATATCCTCCCCAGTTGCTTCTTGAAGTCTCCAGCTTCTATTCGAGCCTTTTTCTCTTCTGCCTTGAGCTCTAACTGAGGGACCCTCCAGTCTCTGACCTTATCCTTCTCAGGATTCATGGAATAAGAGCAGAAGTTCAGGGCCTGGGTCTCATGTCTTTGTCCCATAGAGCTGAGGCTAGGTCTTGGGCTATTTAAGGCTTAGGGATTTTATCTGTCCGATTCACCTACACCATGGGTTGGAAAGGCCATTGTGGGCTGGCCTGAGACTTGAATACCATGGGTTAAATTGTTTCTATGGGGAAATAGTTCAAAATTCCAAAGAAGTGACTTAAAAGTAAATTTGGGGGATATCCTCATTTATAAATTCAAGACAACTTATATAGCTATGACAGACTATACATTTCTTTCTACCTTAATGAAAATTTAAGGGGATGCTCACTACATGAATCCTGCTCAGAGTTAGGAAATTTAAAGATTTGATGGACTTTTATTGCTCATGTGAGGATAATGTGCTTTCTCTAAGACCTACAAAATAGTGAAATTATTAAAGAGTTTTATTCCAGGCAACATTTCTATAAACTACTCTCACTTTAACAAGCACTTTTTTATGGAGGCTAATTGGGTGAGCCTTCAGTTCTTTTTTCTAGCTGTAAATGAAGAAAATTCATGCAAATATCCCTATCACGCCAGACCACACAGAAATACTCCTGCCAGGCTTGGCCCTGAGTGCTCTGCCATACTGTGCAAGCGGTGGCAATGGGAAGTCTCTGATGCACTCAGGTGCCTGATGGTGCAAAGGTAGAGAAATGGGCAAAAGAGGGAGACATCTATGAGAGGTCTGATTTCTCAACTGCAAGGGTGACACTATTAACTTAATCGTGTGCTTACTGAGTACCTGCTATGTAAGCTATTCTGTGCACTGGAAAAAATAGCAGGCAAGTCTCTGTGCAGTATGAAAAGTAGAAAAAGCTTGCCATTTCTGACAATGAATTTATACTTTAAAATGAATGTAAATCTGCTCTTTTCAAGGCCTGTGTCATATCTCATGTGACTTTTCCTGAGCTGAATGATGCTTGTTATTTAAAGTCACAGGTTTTTTTGGTACAACATGTGTCCTCAACTCATGCCAACTACTTCATCTAGTTTCCAATTAAAAAAAAATCAGGAGAAATTTCCATGTCAAACTTGTTGAGGGAGGGATTGTGTGTCAGTCCAGCATTTTCTAAGAAATGTTCTGCATAGTTTCCACCTTACGTGCTGTATTTAAACCCTAACTCCTGTGTAAAGGGTAACCCTGCTGGGTTTCCAGATTGGACTCATAAGCCAAATCTCAATTCAGACATTTCCAGATTGAGTTATCAAGAAACGTACATAAAAATTAAAATTCTGTCATTTATTTGCCCTTGTGGGTTTATGTTGCGTTGTCATGTTTTGCGATGATTTTTGATCATTTCTGTCTTTGTGTCGCACACAATGAGCACACAACTGCCTGGAATATCAGAGATTCAGACACCCAGGTTAGAAGACACTGTGGGATCCGTCAGGTCAGAAATAGAGTAAGGGTATGTGCATTGTAGTCAGATTCACTTTTTCTGGAGCAGTGAGACTACGGTAGAGAAAAACATGGAAGGTAATTGGCAAAGCATGACTGAGTGACATGAAGACAGAGAATTGATTTTAGATTTTAACAGTGCATCTGAGCAAGTAGAAATGTATTCCAAAATGGGCAATGGATGTACTGTAGGACTTTGAGATGAGGAGTGAAATGATGAGAATGGTGTTCAACCAAGCAACAAGTTTCTATGAAGCATGAACCAAGTGATAACAAAAGCAGCAAAAGGTCACGTAGAATTTATAATCCAGTGGTATCAAATGAGGCTTCCACACTACATCCAAACTTGCGAACCAGAGGATGTGAAAGAAAGAGCCGAACCATGTAGTCAGTATCATAATAGAATAGGTCATTATGGAAGGAGACTGGCTGGCTGGTATACGGAAATAA
This sequence comes from Saimiri boliviensis, assembly GCF_048565385.1. Taxonomy (NCBI): domain Eukaryota; kingdom Metazoa; phylum Chordata; class Mammalia; order Primates; family Cebidae; genus Saimiri; species Saimiri boliviensis. Next base: position 39,908,680 of record NC_133454.1, on the reverse strand, counting down.
ATTAAGACAGGGAGAGATTGAATGCCAGATGCCCTATCCAGGTGAGGCAAAAAGAAATTAAGATGGTGCTTTTGGAAAAGGAGAGAAGGAGCAAGTAGACTGAAAATAGGGTATGAGGTATAATTATTTAAAGAAAAATTGGACATGGGAACAAAGGAGAAAGAAAATTTTAAAAGACTCAGTGTGAGTGAATCTCATGCAACACAGTGAAATCTACGTCATGAGGAGAAGAGCAGGTTGTAGGAATGCAGGAAGTGGGGCCTAGCAGATCATTAGTCCACATTATCTCAAGTAGCTGTCCATGGCCAGTGAGAATCTGTTAGCAAGATACACCCTGGAAAAAATTGACAGTGACACCAAGTAATCTGTATACTGCCATCTGTGCAGATAGTACCTGCTTCCAGAGTTTGGAGTAAGAAAATGTCATTAGGGATCAGGAAAATCTTTTTTAAAAGGTCTAGAAAAATGTGGGATATGGCTTGGCTTAAAAATGAGTATAATTTTAATAGGTAGAAAGGAGTTGGAAAAACATTTTCGAATTGTAGGAAGAATTATAAGAAAATGGTCCAGAAGTGGCAAAAGACATGAACTGTCCGTGATGGTTGGCAAAGTTGTAGACCAGCTTTTCGAGTAAAAAGTTTCTAAGCAGGAGGAGGGAAATACAGGGTTGCTGGGATACTTTAGGTTATGCATCAAATGTTTGTGTACCCCAAAATTTATATGTTGAAGTGTTAATCGCATTGTGGCTGTATTTGGAGATTGGGCCACTGAGAAAGTAATTCAGGTTAAATGAGGTCATAAAGGTAGTTCTGTGATCCCATAGGTTTAATGTCCTTATAAGAAGAAACACCAGAGACTTCTCTTTCAGACACTCTCTCTCCTCTCTCTCTCTCTCTCTCTCTCTCTCTCTCTCTCTCTCTCTCTCTCTCTCTCTGCATGTAAGCACCAAGAGAGGGCCATGTAAGTACACAGTAAGAAGGTAACTGTCTGTAACACAAAGGGAGAACCCTTATCAGGCACTAACCCTGCTGCCAACTTAATTTTGGGCTTCTCAGCATCCAGAAAAGCGAGAAAATAAATGTTTTTAGGTCATCCATTCTGTGATATTTTGTTATAGCAGCCCAATCAGACTTACATAGACTTTGGCACCAGATTATATTAATGGCAGACATAGGAATTTGGTAACGGGTGAGGCATTAGAGATTTTTAAGAGGAGTGTGAAATAATGAACATTTTGTTGGAAAAGAGACACAAGGAAGTCAGATGGAAGGAACATGATGCAGTGGAATGGAAAACAGTAACATGTGGCATCTGCAGACCCAGGTTTAAATTCTGACCTGCAAAGTATTATGTAACTTTGAGTGTCCTATACAATTCACCTTTCTGGGCCTTAGCAACATTATCCATTAAATGGATATATACTCTGCACCTCTCAGGATGTGGAAAGAAATGCCTGGCACAAAGCTGGCCTACAATGATGAGTTGATGAATGAATTGATGGGAGAAAGTCTTGAAGTAGGGATTCTTTAAGAAAGTTATTTTAATAATCTAGGTGAAATTCTGTGTTCTAATTTCTCCCAGGGAGAAAGGAAAAATAGAGACAGATGGGAGAGAAGAGGAAATAAAAATGGCAGAAATTGGCAATCTGTTCAACTAAATAAAGTAAATATGGAGATGGAGCCCCAGCTGATTATAAGTGCCCTGTTGGAATGCCATTGTCTATTGTCAGAAATCAGGATGTGTAACACAGTGGGAATATGCTGAATTTATCCTTAGGCTGAATTCATGGCAGATATAGGAGAAACTTGAAACAGCATACTTTTCCATATTTCTAAGTTCAGTTTAACCTGTGTTATTGTATTTTTTTAAATGACAGCCGTTTCGTTTGACTTTCCTACCATCAGTGATTTGGATTCCATCATTCCTTCTCCTAAATTGGCCAGGAGAGGAGCTGACAGCAGAGCAGAGAGAGAAATTTATCCAAGACTGGTAGAGTCCTTTTATGCTCACTGCTGGAAAAAAAAAAAAAAGAAAGTGCAATTGTTTTGTGACCTTTGGTAGCAGTTGCTCTGCCTTCTGGGAATCAAGATTGATTTCCACATCAGCCTAGGTGGAAGCCAATTGCCCAAGAGCTGAGATTGATGGTCTATCAAAACGCAACAGCTTTCCTGGAGAAAGAATTCTGTATCAGAGAATCACAAATGCTGAGAAAATGGTTACTTTTCTCTTGCCCCTAAGGTGACAATGAGAAGGTGTTCATTTGTGCATGTTGTAAAGTAATAATGAAATTTAGTATTCATATAGTAGCTTCCTGACAAAGACTTCATAGCATTAATTAGCAGTGTCCTTTTGCACCAAACCCTCTCTAAGACTCTGACAAAAGTACTGATCTTCTCTATCGTTTGGGGATTGAGTTACAAGGCACATCCAGAATCCTTGCAGAGAGGCAATGAGTAGGTTGTATAGTCAACAACAGATTGACCATTCTTAATTCATTTAAGTCTGAAATAAATATGATATCACAGTTTGAAGAGTGCCCTGAAGTTTACAAATTATGTTCACATATATAATCTTACAGTTAAGAGTGGGGTTCGGTTCCCAAATTCTACTACTGACTTCATCTGTCTCGGGGGTCCTAACCCATAGAGCTGGTCACACAAGAAACAATTACCAAATGGAAAGCAAAATAACATTAATAAAATCATGTGCTGAAACACATGATCTCAGGATGTCTGAGGAGGAATTCTTCTTTCTCCTCCTCTGAATTTAAGGTAGTCATGTTTGTGGGGCAGATTCTATTCTGATGTTCCTGCCTAGTTTTAGAGAAGAGAGAATGGAGGTAGCTCTGCTTGGGTCCTCCCAGAAAAATAATAGACACGTTTGGATTTTCTTTAAGGTATTTAACAAAATTTTATGTGAATTTGCATCGTGACAATGCAAATAGTGAATTGCCACAGCGTTTTGATCCTCATGTAACAGAACATCCTCTTTGGGCTTAGAAATATGATCCATTAGTTCCTTCTTCATAGGCTTGTAAGGAATGGAACTGGGAAAAGGCAGAAGTTGGCCTGGGAACTAATATGACTATGGAGTAGGGTGATCAGAAATGCAAACTATAGTGCCTTAAGGAATGAAATAAACAAAAATAATTGAATCAAACCAACATCGCCATAAAGAGTTCTAATCTGGCATGGTTCCAGGCCAGGTACCAGGCACACAGTGAGGCAGGTTGTAACAGGGAGACTCTCATGACCCCCTTGTCTTGCAGCAGAATTCAGCCTGGTGGGGAAGGAGCTAGAGAGAAACAGGCTGTGAATTAAGGCCCAGAGTAAGTGGATATGGTTAATGGAAGAGCTCCAGTCCTAAGGAAAAAAACTGGAGTGCCCATCAGCAAACCAAGGCCAAAGCAACAATTGGATGACTGGTAGATAGGGATGAGGAAAAAGTCTAAGACTCAGTCAGTAAACATGCACTGAGGGTTCCACCTAGGGAACAAGACCAACTCTAATGGTGGGTCCAAGGCTTCAGATTTGTGCTTAGACAGATGAGCTCTGCAACTCTGTAGGTGAAGACAGGAAAACAGATCCATTCATCATGCATTGTACAGAATTACTGGTATGTATGTGGGCTGGGGGTTCCCATTAGAGCCTAAGCTGTGTTCCCCGCTGGAATTCAATAACATCTGGTCATTTTGGAAGAAATGGTGAAAAAAAAAAAACACATCAGAAATGTGTTTGAATCGGGAGCCAAGGAATCTGAGAGCAAACTCTTTCCATCAAAAGAAATCAGGGCCAGGTGCAGTGGCTCAAACTTGTAATCCCAGCATTCTGGGAGGGTCACTTGAGCTCAGGAGTTCCTGATCAGCCTGGATAACATTGCAAAATTTAATCCTTACTAAAAATACCTGGGTGTGGTGGTGGGTGCCTATAATCCCAGCTACTTGGGAGGTTGAGGCAGGACAAATGCTCGAGTCTGGGACGTTGAGGCTGCAGTGAGCTGAAAGCATACTACTGCACTCCAGCCTGGGCAGAAGAACAAGACGATGTCTCAACAAGAACAGAGAGAGAGAGAGAGAGAGAGAGAGAGAAGAAAATAGAGGCATTCACTCAGATTCGCTTTCTGTCCTGTCCTTCTTAGGACTTATATCTGAGGGGACAGGTTCTGAGTAAAAATATCAAAACAAGGATTATTGTAAGACATTGAAGCAAATGAAACACTGCTTTTTATCATTTTAATGAAAGAACATCCAAGTATGGAGAGAAAAAAATCTGTGAGCCTATGATGCCTTCTGTCTCTAGAGAAAACTGCCAGTCACTTGTACCCCACGAACCGACCATGGTATATGAGCAAAAGTTCCACCCATGGACAAAGGCAACTGATGGTAAGCACAGACTGCTTTCTTACTTTCCTTCATTCATTTCATGATCTGCTGACAGAATTACCTTCCTAGAATACTGCTTCTCAAAGTATGGTCTCCAAAACACCTACAAAGGATTCAGTAGGTGTTGGTAAAAAAATCTGTTCAGTGGACCTCAATGGGCCCCATAGAACAGTAAAATCTAGGTGAACCTCCTTAGAATTGGCATTTTGATCAACTATTCTTGTGTGTACTCAAATTTGAGAACCATTATTTTAGAACTTAGTTTTTACCACCATGTCGTTTTAATGCTTAAAGACTTTAAATGGGTTTCAGTTGTCTGTCAAGTAAATTCTAACTGGTGAAATTCTAGGTAGCTCATAAACAGGTGTGCCAGGCAGCCTTTTGAGCCTCCTTTCCCCCAGGCCTGTGGGCTGCACTGCTCACCTGCTCTAAGAAAGTGCCTCTTTCTGGAGTACACGCTCTTGGTCAGGCCTCGGTGGGTTAGTGGCTGCTTCTGATAGAAGTTTAGGCTTGTTTTTTTTTTTTTCTTTGAGAAAAACCTGGCCTCACTTCCTCCTACTTCTTAAAGACTAAAATTCATATATCACTTCTCTGGGTTTTCTTAACCACTCAAGCAAAATTAGTCATTATTTTCCCCTGTTGTGATGATTAACTCTATAGTCAACTTGGTGAGGCTAATGTGCCCAGGTGTTTGGTCAAATACTAGTCTAGATGTTGCCGTGAAGGTATTTGTGAATGTGATTAACATTTACAATATTTAAGTAAAGCAGATTACTCTCCTTAGCGTAAGCGGTCCTCCTACAATCAGTTGAAGGCGTTAAGAGCAAAGACTGAGGTTTCCTGAAAAAGAAGGCATTCTGCTTCCAGACTGCAGCATAGAAATCCTGCCTCAGTTACCAGTCTGCTAGTCTGCCTTATAAGTTTCAGATTTACTAGCCTATAACTATAGGGCTGATTCCTTAAAATCTCTCTCTCTCTCTCTCTCTGTCTCTCTCTCTGTCTCTGTCTCTCTCTCTCTCTCTCTCTCTCTATCTCTATCTCTCTCTCTCTATCTTACTGGTTCTGTGCCCTCTCTTTCACCCCGAAAGAGAGTTCAGCTCTGCCAGAGGCTTCAGAGTATTGGCTTTCAATGTTCCATAGAAAAGCATCTCTTGAACAAGGTGAACTTCATTTCAGAGTATTGTCATTGCTCCCTCTCTGCCTCATAAATACAGGCTGACAGATTGAACTTACCTTTGATTGAGAAGTCAAAGTGCTAACTTTCTCTTTAACCTTTTGTTTGGAATGTGGATCATTTCAGAATGAAAGGTCTGTACTTCCCAAGTGGCATTTTAATCAGAGGGTGATTGTGAAGTGAATGTGAATTTCATTCTTCTGTTGAGAATCCTGTAACCAGCTGCTGTGCACAATAATATCTTATACCTGATAGTACTTTATATTGTATGAGAACCTTTTATATACAGTAGTAAGAGCTCAATAAATGGTAGCTACTCCTCTTCTTTAATCCCAGACAACAAACCTGGAGGTGGTTATTGATGTCAAATTGCAAAGGCAGTTCAGAGAGGTTAAGGGGTATGTTCAAGGTCACAAAGCTAGTAATTCAAGGCTATAGGTACAGTCATGCCTTGTTTAATGACAGAAATACCTCTGATAAATGCACAGTTAGGTGATTTTGTTGTGGTGCAAACATCATAGCATGCACTTACACAGACCTAGAGGATATTGCCTACTGCACGTCTGGGCTATATGCTATAGCCTATTGCTCCTAGGATACAAACCTGTGCAGACTCCTACTGTACTGAATCCTGTAGGCAATTGTAGCATAATAGAATTTGTAAGTCTAAATATTGAAAAGATACAGTAAAAATATAGTATAAAAGATAAAAATGGCCAGGTGCGGTGGTTCATGCCTGTAATCCAAGCACATTGGGAAGCTGAGGTGGGTGGATCACCTGAGGTCAGGATTCGAGACCAGCCTGCTCAACATGGCGAAACCCCATCTCTACTAAAAATACAAAAAATTAGTGTGGTGTGGTGGTGCACACCTGTAATCCCAGTTACTCAGGAGACTGAGGCAGGAAAATCACTTGAACCTGGAAGGCAGAGGTTGCAGTGAGCCAAGATCATACCACTGCACTCTAGCCTGGGCAACAAGCGTGCAACTCAATCTCAAAAAAATAAAATAAAATAAAATAAAAAAGATAAAAATGGTATACCTGTACAGGGCACTTACCGTGAATAAAGTGCTTTCAGGACCAGAAGTTGCTCTAGGTGAGTGAGTGAGTGAGTGGTGAGTGAATGTGAAGGCCAAGGACATTGCTGTATACTACCACAGACTTTATTATTTCTTTATTTTTTAAGGTTTGAGAGGTTTTAATTAACACAAATGGCTGTGCCTTGTCTTTTTAAATCAGTCCAAAGCAAGTTGAGTGGAAGCTTTCTATTTCTCCAGTGCTTCATCTGGCAGTGATGTCAGAAAAAAAGTCTCCCTCCTATATCATCAAACTGATTTCCTTTAGCTCCTTGTTGTTCTGTGTAGATCTTTGTTCCCAGAATTCTTACATGGCTTCATTTCTGCCAGTAGTTGCTCTGTCCATAGCTATAGTACCCCTAGTACCTAAGAGGAAACATTGGGAAAATGAGAGCTGCTTTTGAAGGGAAAACAAAGACAAAACAAAAAGAACCCCATTAGTTTTGTTTCTGTATCGCTGTGGGTACTAGCATTGATGTGAATTTTCTGATTCTTTTTTGTTTTAGAAAATAACTTAGTCAAACAATATTTAGTTGTTGTAGTGGCAGACTGTTTTTTCTACTTAGAGCTCATGTCCCCTAGGGGGAAATGTCGTTTGAGAATTATATGCAATTAAATAAAGAAGTAGAATAATAAGTTATATGCATATAAATGCTATATGCCTTTGTGACATTAAATTTATTACAAATATCTTTTTTAATAATAAATTAACCTTAGCTTACTGTAACTTTTTTACTGTTGCAAGTTTTAATTTTTATAATTTTTTACTTCTTTATAATAATAGCTTAAAACACAAATATATGTTACAGCTGTATAAAACTTTTTCTTTCTCTATATCCTTATTATATAAGCTTTTTTTCTGTTATATTTTTCTTTTTCTTTTTTAAAATTTTGTTATAAACTAAGAGGCTAGTAGGCCTGTGCAGGGTCAGGATCATTAATATCACTACTTTCCATCTTCACATCTTGTCCCACTGGAGGGTCTTCAGGGGGCAGTAACATGCATGGAGCTGTCATCTCCTGTCATTAGAATATTTCCTTCTGTAGTATCTCTTGAAGGACATGGCTAAGACTGTTTTACAGTTAACTTTGTTTTTAATAAGTGGAAAGAACATACTCTAAAACAGCAACAAAAAGCATAAGATAGTAACTACATAAACCAGTAATATAGTCATATATTATCATTATCAAGTACATATACTGTACATAATTGTATGTGCTATACTTTTTTTTTTTTTTTTTTGCGGGGAGATAGAGGTGGAGTCTTGCTGTGTTGACCAGGTTGGTCTCGAACTCCTGACTCATATGATCCTCCTGACTCCACCTCCCAAAGTGCTAGGATAACAAGTGTGTACAACCATACCCAGCCTATACTTTTATGCTACTGGCAGTGCAGTGGGTTTGTTTATACCAACATCACCACAAATACATGAGTAATGTATGTGTGCAATAGCATTATGATGGCTATTATGTAGTCACTAGGCTACAGGAATTTTTCAGCTCCAATATAATTATATGGAATCACCATCATATATGCAATATGTCGTTGACTGAAATGGCCTTATGCAGTACATGACTATAGTATGTATATGTACATGTATATGATAGTAGCTACTGCTTATTGGTAGGTTCTCATTACATGCCAAACATTTAGTAATGGTCTTCCATGCATTTTATCTTTTAATTATTGCAACAACTTCGTGAATAAGTACTATAATTAGTCCCATTTTGCTCCTGCAGAAATTAATGCTACAAGAAAATAACTTGCTCAAAGTTGTGCAACCAGTAAAATAATGGGCCGATTTTTAACCTCAGCTCAATCTGGATCCAGAGCCCACAGCATTAGCTGCTATCCTCTACTGCTTTTGTACTTACAAAGTATTCATGTGTCCATGCACATAAATATTTGTATGTGTACTCTGCATGTTTCTGTTTCAAAAAGCAATAGAACAGCTCACACAATTACTAAGAAGCAAAGCCACAAGTTGAATTAAGACCCTGTACTCTTCTTCACATGATGGCTGCCTTCTGGAGTGCTTGTGGCTACTGTTTTAACCCACGGGCTTTAAAGGAAAAAAAAATCAACACCAGTTTTTGATTATCTCTGATGATCAGGGCCAGGAAGAACACAGGTCACTGAATCCAAAAATAATCCCTGAGACATATTTTATGCAATTTCCTGTTTTAAAATCTCCTGCCAGAGCTGTTAAACATAGTCTTAGAGATGAGATGTGTCCAGATTGACCTCATTTTCCTTCCCTATCCTTCCTGGGACAGAGACTCAAACCAAAGTTTAAATGACCAAGGCTGGGGAACAGGAGGGGAGGCTAAGGGGAATGTGTTGTGGGATAAAACTTCAATGACATACATGAAGGATTGAATAACTGAGGATTTGGGGGCTCCATTATATAAATTCTTGTAAGTCTAAGTGCAGGAATGGGATGAATGAAGGGAGAAGGCATGAATGTGTGGCAGTGGTATTTAATTGATCCAGAACAGGATTTTGCACTTTAGGTACATTGGATGCATGTTTGATAAATAGATGACTGACTGGCTGAATGAAGGATTAGAAATTGTTTAAACTCAACTGATCTTTCACACATATAGCATACCTTAACTTAAAGGAACAAGTCCTGGAACCTTTATCTCCCAGGGGGTATCATGAACAGGAACTGTTTGAGGAACTTTGTCAATTTTTGACAGTCTAGCATCTAATCCCTTAGTCCTGTTAGCACCTGACATCTCTTAGTAATCCCATGTTACGTGCAATCTTTGAGTTAACAGGTCTCACCAAGAAAAGGAATCTTAAGTTCAACCCATCTGACTCACTCTCCCATAACTGAACGGCATGAGGGTCACGCCGCTGGTGGAGGTCATCTTCTCCTCAGCAGCAGTGCATCAACTTGTGTCTCCTACATGGTCTCTGCTGAACTTCCTGCTGCCAACTTCCAGAGTGCCTTTGGCATATACCACGTTCTCACTCTAATCTTCCAGTCTCTTCTTAGTTATATGAGTCCTGGTTACTCTCCTAAGATATTCTTTTTTAGATTTAAGATTGTCAGACTTTTTCTATATATTGCAGTCAAGAATGCTGTCTGATACAAATCATGTGAGTCATTTAAAAAGAAATGGCTGGGCCAAGTGCAGTGGCTCACACCTCTAATCCCAGTACTTTGAGAGGCCAAGGCAGGCAGACCTCCTGAGATCAGGAATTTGAGAGCAGCCTGGCCAACATGGTGACACCCTGTCTCTACTAAAAAAAAAAAAAATTAGCTGCATGTGGTGGCACATATCTGTAATCCCAGCTACTCAGGAAACTGAGGCACAAGAATTGCTTGAACTCGGGAGACAGAGGTTGCAATGAGCTGAAATGGCACCATTGCACTCCAGCCTTGGTGAGAGAGAGGCAAAGAGAAAAAGAAAGAGAGAGAGAGAGAGAGAGAGAGAGAGAAGGAAGGAAAGGAAGGAAGAAAAGAGGGAGAGAGAGAAAGAAGGAAGGAGGGAAGGAGAGAAGGAGAGACAGAAAGAAAGAAAAAGAAAGAAAAAAGAAGGAAGGAAAGAAAGAGAGGGAGGGAGGGAGGAAGGGAAAAAGGGAGGAAGGAAAGAAGGAAGAAAGGGAAGGAAGGAAGGGAGGGAGGAAAAAAGGAAGGAAGCTGTGTGTGTAACCCTCACTTGTACCAAAGCCATAAAATGTACCACAGAGTCTGATATTATTCTTATTCTTTTACCTGACACAGCAGCTCTGTCAAACAACATTGACTGAAATAAGCACAGCACTGAAATCACCACACAATGAACTCACAAACAGATAGAGGGGGTCCCGCTTGGGAGTCCAAGAGTGTGATTTTTCTTGCTAGAAAACTGCGTTACTTGTTGACTCAAAAATTGGAAAATGTTTATTTGCAGTTAAAATTAGAGCACAATTTAACAGAAAAGACTTGTCACAGATACCTTCTGCAAGCTCTCTACTCACAGTGGTGACCTCCCACAACAATTTATTCAAGATTTAATGGGTGATTTATGTTAGGGCAAGCTCGGGTGCAGGTTTTGTGTGGAAAGATACCCGCATCAGTCCTTGGGGACCCACATAAACAGACAGCCAGTATTAGGAGAATCCCTCTTATTGAATTGATAACACTTCTACAGGCCATCAGGGAACCAGGTAATTGTAACAGTATTTCTGGACCAAGTTCCAGTCATTGCTGCTGCAAATCAGAAATTGGAAAGATGTATTTAGTTATTAAGAACTGTATTATCTGTGCTACAGTATGGAAGTAGAAAAAAGAGAATTAAGATTGTAACCAAATTTTTAGCACCAGATTAAGTTCCAATAGCACTTAATGAAATTATGTGTATATTTAAAAAGCAAATGTGTTGGGCTTCCCTCCCTCCATTTCCTCTCTAACCCCTGCTTTCAAGTGTTTGAGTCATCAGAAACAACTAGAGCATACACTGCATTAATATATAGATAGCTGTATGTGTTGCCAAACCACAGTTATAGTGGAGTCAGGAGGGGGAGAAGGGAAGCAAGGGAAAGTGTAAAAGGTCAAGTTCAAAGTAGGAAGGGAAACTCAATGCAGGGATCTGTGTCGGTTATCAATTATTTGCCTCTGAGCTTCAAATCCACCATTTATTACTTAATTATTTGATCATAGAATCTGGACCCTTTATTAAGCATTTCCCTTTTGCAAAATGCATGAATTCATCTTTGCTGGTACAGGGCACTGGGATGGGGAGAGATTACAGAGGAAGGGCTTCACTTTCTGGTTCTGAAGTGTTGCTGTTTTTGTTTCTGTCTTGCTCCTACCACACAGCTGCCAGTGATAAGAGTGAGGAAACACCAGTAACTGTCTTCCCCAGACATTTTCCCGGAGCTGTCAGTCCTTTGGCCTGTGTGTAGCCCTGACCCTGAGCAGCTGACCCCTTTGCCATGGCCCTCTCAATGTAGGCAACATGCATTCCAGGCCTCAGGTGGCCTTGCCTGTGAATGAGCTATACCCAACTCCTGTCTGCCCAGCCCCACCACCAGCCTTAGCCAGACCACCCCAGAGGCTGTCTTTTGCTTGCCTGGTACAGCAGTCCCCACCCCTGGCTTCATCTGTGTTTCTACGTTCCAGGGCTTCAGTGCTCAATTGTGTTCTGAAAACATTAAATGGAAAATTCCAGAAAGAAACAATTCACAAACTTTAAATCACATGCTGTTCTGAGTAGTGTGATGAAATCTGTGCTGTCCTGCTCTGTCCCACCCGGGAGTGAATCACCTCTTTGTCTAGCATTTCCATGCTGTACACACCACCCACCTTTAGTTACTTAGGAGCTGTCTCAGTTATCCCAGATCAACTGTCTCAGTATTGCAGTGCTTGTGTTCCAGTCACCCTTATTTTACTTAGATAAACCCAGAGCACAAAGGTAATGTTACTAGCAATTCAGGTATGCCAAAGGGAGGCAGTAAAATGCTTCCTTTGTGTGAAAAAAGTAAAAGTTCTCAACTTGATAACAAATAAAAAAAAATTATGGGTTGTAGTGTCACAATGGCACCAGGGTGCAAAAGTAGCGTTAGTAGCAATTCAGATATGCCAAAGGGAAGCAGTAAAATGCTTTCTTTGTATGACAAAGGGAAAGTTCTCAACTTGATATGAAATGAAAAAAAAATTTTAGGTTGAGGTCTCTAAGTTTTATGGTAAGAACAAATCTTCTATTCATGAAATTGTGAGGAAGGAAAAAGAAACTCATGCTTATTGCTGTCTTCCATCAAACTGCAAAAGTTATGGCTACAGTGCTGGTTAAGTACTACGTTACGATGGAAAGGGCATTAAATTTGTGGGTGGAAAACATGAACAGACACATGTTTGGATTGACAGCAGTCAGGTCTGGTACTATCTTCAGTTTCAGGCATCCACTGGGTGTCTTGGAAAGTATATCCTGTAGATATGGGGCGATTACTATACTGGAGTGGCCCAGAGATCTCCAACAAATAAATTGAAACAGTACCTCTAAGGAGGTCTAAATCCTAGATTAGGGAGGGAGCTTCCCTTCCAAATTTTGTCTTCTTCAAGTACTCTCCCTCAGACCTAGGGTATTCTTTAGAGTTCTTTTTTATTTATTTATAGCATCTCTAAGTTACTTGTCTGTTATCATGAATAATCCTCTATGTTAGACTTTCCCTGTGTGATTTCTGTCCCATAACTGAAAGCTAACTGATAAAGAATTGGTATTGGAACTAGTTTCACAAAGATGGGATTAGGGAATTGTTTGATCATGCATTTGGGTGTTAGTGCAGGGCTGAGCTTCTTGACTATGGGGAATAGGATACTAGTAATCCATGGTATACAGTGGTATTGTAACTAATCAAGCTGTAACTTGCGGTTCACTGTGATGAAGAGCCAACTGAAACAAGCACCATAGGATCCCAAATGATTGCTGCACTTGACTTTCATGGCTAATAAGGACTATGATTTGATTGATTTTTAAAATGCACTTGAATACTTAGAAAATAAAATGATATGCTCAGATTCTTTAACTTTTAGCTTAAGTAACTGTCTGAGAACTAGAGACTTTCCATGACAGCTTTGAAAGGATCTCCTTTTTCTTGTAATCACAGTGCTAATATTGCTGAAAATAAAAAGCAACCATTGAGTTGCATGGACTTCTGAATTATAATGGTGAAGTTCAGTCTTGTCAGGTTTCCTGTGTGAAGTTGAAGACATTGATTAGAAAAGGATGAAGTCCTAAAACTTAAAATGGCAGCATCTGATTGGACCAGGAGAAAGCTGAAATTGTGAATTCCCATGTGATTTTGAATCTTCTTTATCTAGAGAATTAGATTCCTCTTTGATGTCTACCTTGTTTAAAAATCCTGTGATAATCTCACCTGGGGCAGGAATCTTGAAAATGGACACTCATTCGTCTCAAGCAATACCATAACCACACTCTGTTGCCACTAGACCCATAACTAGGGTAAAATTTCACCATGCTCCAGTAGGCCAGGACACACTATAACTCAGGACAATATAGCTTAAAATTAAAAGAATTCCAAGACTTTGCTTTTGCATATGGAAAGAAATTCAGGGACCATGTTCCAGAGTGAATTCAAAGGTGTTAGACCATGTGGCAGCACGTAGCCAGAAAGGCAAGGTGGAAATGTTTACCATAATAGGCATCAGAGATGTACCAATAATCAAAATGCGTTGACATGCAAGAATATTTGTCAGTAGGCCAACCGATAAGGGTTTCCAAGGAATTAAATAGATACATAGCCTACTAGACTATTTCTTGACTGATAAAATAAATTCTAAATCTGGAGCAAAAAACTTGACTTGAATCCTCCCATTGAAGAGTCATGGGCTCTCCCTGAGTTTCCTGACTTTAGTCAATACACAGACTCAGGATTCCTTAAGTGAAGGGGTGTAAACAGAATCCTGTGGCCATTAATTAGAGTGAGAATATACTGGAGAGAAGGAAATACCCAAACCTTAGGGGAAATTACTATTATTATTATTTTTTTTATTGCATTGTAGATTTTGGGGTACATGTGAAGAACATGCAAGATTGTTGCATAGGTACACATGTAGCAGTGTGATTTGCTGCCTTCCTCCCCATCACCTATATCTGGAATTTCTCCCCATGCTATCTCTCCCCAACTCCCCACCCCCCACTGTCCCTCCCCTTTTCCCCCCAACAGACCCCAGTCCAACTCCCCACCCCCCACTGTCCCTCCCCTTTTCCCCCCAACAGACCCCAGTGTGTAATGCTCCCCTCCCTGTGTCCATGTGTTCTCATTGTTCAACACCCACCTATGAGTGAGAACATGCGGTGTTTGATTTTCTGCTCTTGTGTAAGTTTGCTGAGAACGATGGTTTCCAGGTTCATCTGTGTCCCTACAAAGGACATGAACTCATCATTTTTGAAGGCTGCATAATATTCCATGGTGTATATGTGCCACATTTCCCCTGTCCAGTCTATCATCCATGGGCATTTGGGTTGGTTCCAGGTCTTTGCTATTGTAAACTGTGCTGCAATGAACATTCGTGTGCATGTGCCCTTATAGTAGAATGACTTATAATTCTTTGGATATATACCCAGTAATAGGATTGCTGGGTCAAATGGAATTTCTATTTCTAGGTCCTTGAGTAATTGCCACACTATCTTCCACAATGGTTGAACTAATTTACACTTCCACCAACAGTGTAAAAGTGTTCCTATTTCTCCACATCCTCTCCAGCATCTGTTGTCTCCAGATTTTTTAATGATCACCATTCGAACTGGCGTGAGATGGTATCTCAATGTAGTTTTGATTTGCATTTCTCTAATGACCAGTGATAATGAGCATTTTTTCATGTGTTTGTTAGCCTCATGTATGTCTTCTTTTGTAAAGTGTCTGTTCATATCCTTTGCCCACTTTTGAATGGGCTTATTTGTTTTTTTCTTGTAAATCTGTTTTAGCTCTTTGTAAATTCTGGATATCAGCCCTTTGTCAGATGGGTAAACTGCAAAAATATTTTCCCATTCTGTTGGTTGCTGATTCACTCTAGTGACTGTTTCTTTTGCTGTGCAGGAGCTGTGGAGTTTGATTAGGTCCCATTTGTCTATTTTGGCTTTTGTTGCCAATGCTTTTGGTGTTTTGGTCATGAAGTCTTTGCCTATGCCTATGTCCTGAATGGTTTTGCCTAGATTTTCTTCTAAGGTTTTTATGGTGTTAGGTCTTATGTTTAAGTCTTTAATCCATCTGGAGTTAATTTTAGTGTAAGGTGTCAGGAAGGAATCCAGTTTCTGCTTTCTGCACATGCCTAACCAGTTTTCCCAACACGATTTCTTAAACAGGTTGCTTGTTTTTATCAGGTTTGTCAAAGATCAGATGGTTGTAGATATGTTGTGTTGCCTCCAAGGCCTCTGTTCTGTTCCATTATCTATATCTCTGTTTTGGTCCCAGTATCATGCTGTTTTGATTACTATTGTCTTGTAGTATAGTTTGAAGTCCGGTAGTGTGATGCCTCCTGCTTTGTTATTTTTGCTTATAATTGACTTGGCTATGCGAGCTCTCTTTTGGTTCCATATGAAGTTTAAGGTGTTTTTTTTCAGTTCTATGAAGAAGGTCATTGGTAGCTTGATGGGGATAGCATTAAATCTGTAAATTACTTTGGGCGGTATGGCCATTTTCATGATATTGATTCTTCCTAACCATGAACATGGAATGTTTCTCCATCTATTTGTGTCCTCTCTTATTTTGTTGAGCAGTGGTTTGTAGTTCTCCTTGAAAAGGTCCTTTATGTTCCTTGTTAGTTGTATTCCTAGGTATTTTATTCTCTTTGTAGCAATTGTGAATGGCAGTTCGTTCTTGATTTGGCTCTTTAAGTCTGTTATTGGTGTATAGGAATGCTTGTGATTTCTGCACATGGATTTTGTATCCTGAGACTTTGCTGAAGTTGCTTATCAGTTTCAGGAGATTTTGGGCTGAGATGATGGGGTCTTCTAGATATACAATCATGTCGTCTGCAAATAGAGACAATTTGACTTTCTTCTTTCCTGTTTGAATACCCTTTATTTCTTTTTCTTGCCTGATTGCTCTGGCTAGAACTTCCAGTACTGTATTGGATAGGAGTGGTGAGAGAGGGCATCCTTGTCTAGTGCCAGATTTCAAAGGCAATGCTTCCAGTTTTTGCCCATTCAGTATGATATTGCAGGAAAAAAGGAGCTTCTCTTCTTGCTTCTGGGGTGCTGCTCTGTTGTACTCTTCCTGTTCCTACGACACAGCTTCCAGAAGTGGACATGGAAAAAATCCAGTGGTGCTCCACTGCAGCTGCTTGTCCAGAGCTTGCAGGTCATTGCACGTGCACATTCCTTACCCTAGCCTGGTGGCTACCTCACTGCAGCTGTCTCCACAGACTCCACATGCCATGGGTTTTACACCACCCTGCGAGAAAGTCATCTCTCAGTACTCGAATTCAGTATTCTAATGTGTGCTGCTTAGACAACTAGAGTATCTTCTGGGACCCTCCAAGAAATTTATCTGACTGGAGAGTTATCCAGCTTTACTAATAAATCCATTCTAGCATGTTCTTTTTTCTGAGCCTTTTGTTCACTTATTCTATAGTCATATAGCCTATCAGTTCTGGCATTTCTACTTTACTTAGTGTGTGCCATCACTCTTTCCAAGCATCCAGGAGCCCCTCTAACAGCATATTAGCACCACCTCTAAGGACCTTTCTATAGTGTTCAGTCCTATACTGTAGGAGAGTATGTTCATATCAATGAACTCTCTCTTATCCAACTTTATATTCCATCTCCCTTGACCTACAACCCTCAAGATCTAGCTCTATACAATTTTTCCAGTTCGTGCCAGAAAGTATTGGTCAAATTCTACAGCCCCTTCAACATATAGTCTTATCTTCCCCTAGCAGGCCCAGTGTATGCCCAATTGGGCTTTGCTGGGACTTGACTCTTTATGTTTGTCTGGTTGCCAGGAAAGCATAACTGAACCACATCTTGTATAGCAACTACCTCATTTGAGTCCTCTGCATTATCCTGAAATAAAGAAGGGACCTCTATCTTCTAGAAAGTGTAAGTGGGTCATCTCTATATGTCAGGTGCACTCAGGAGATCCTGAGAGTTCAGGGTTCTCAAATGCATTTACCTATCCCTATCCCTATCCCAAGTCTCCGAGTCTCACTCTTCCGCTAGTAGAATTGGAGCCTAAGAAGACAGCTGTAGTAGAAAATTTAATCGTCTATTAAATTCGACTACTAGGTGGAACTAAAGCCTGAGCCTGATCTTGAGTGTGGTCTTCCAGCCACAGGAGATACCTTAAGTACTGCCTAAGAGTTATCTCATGCCTGCACATTTTGTCTTGAATTGATGACTTACCACCCATAGCCTGTTATTATATCTCTTCAATGAATCATTGGTACTCAGCATCAACCACCCAATCCCATGGTTCTTGTGGATATCATTTCCTTCACATGTCTCTAGCGCTATAAAAATTCCATCAGCCAGTTCTTTTTCTTCCACCAAAATGTTGTTCCAGTTTGCCACCAGTGAGCGTTTTAACTACACTGCCACAGCATTCCAGGGTCCATTTATTCTCCATCCCATCCCCACTAGTGATGAGATTCTCATTGCCAGCCAGCCAATGAATGATCTGTCTCCAAAAGCCCATTTAGAGGCTACTTACTAGAACCACTTCTGAGAGTTACACTGGTTCTCTGGCAAGAGATACCAAAATGAATAGTTGAGTGTTCGGGCGAAGAAGTGGGCTTTCAGAGATATAATTTAAAGAAAGAAAGGAGGGTAAGGTTGAGTAGAAGAGAAGCTGATTTTCAACTGAGGCCTCAGCTGATCCTATGGAGAATTTTGAAGCTGAAATTCCCTTCACTCCTTCTCAAACTGAGTCCCAAAGAAGCTGGGTCTTTTTCTCCCTACTTTAGCATATTGTTGGCTATGAACCACCTTTGCCGGGTGGTGTAACTTTGGGCAAGGCCAGTCCCAGAGACTGAGGGTGAATCCAGTGAGGAACGCAGCTGTGAGGCATCAACAGCTGATAGTCCCAGAAGTCAGAGACTGGGTAATGAGACCTAAAGAGGAAATCTGGGAAAAGCACCAAGTATTTACTACCCCACTAGCTGGTGAGCCAGATCCTGGTAACATGTGCCTAGCCTGGATCAGAATTAATTCCAGAACAAGCCAGTAGGTTTACTGTCTTCAGTGCCGGCAGATGAGATTAGCTGGGTATGGAAGGGACTGACCACTTGCATCTGTTCCAAAATAAAAATTTATTGAGAAGAAGTCATTTGGGTTCATTTAATTAAATTATAATTTTTATGGACATGGCTTTTGTATTCTTCCCCTTTGTTCCTGTAGTTTGGAATGAAAGAGGAATGAAAAGAAGGAAGGTCATTGGCTTATTGAGCACTTGGGTGTCAGTCCATACCCTTGGCAATTCTGCCCTTTCATAGATGAAATTGAAGGTGGAGAGAAGCACCAGGCTCGCAGTGTGAATTACTTCCCTCTTGTCAGTTTGGTGATTAATCAGCTGTGACTTCAGAATAAAATGGAAAGTAACTATGGGTAAACATGACACTCACATTAAATCAAGTTAGTTCATCCTGATGAACATGGCTTCCTCTGGAAACAAATAAATTGGTAAGCATCTCTGGTTTTAAACTGTTCAAAAGAAAGGAGGGCTGAGGGCCACTCTGGAAATTATTGCTTACATCCCTGAAACAAAAAAAATCTCTTTTGACCCTGGCCATCCACAGCAGAGGGCCAGCTGAAGTCAGTGTGCAGCTGAGGTGTGAGTCCTCCAAACCCACCTTCAGAACGACTGTCCTGCTGGCCTGCAGAACCCAAGGTGACTTGAAGCTGACTCCTCTGAATGTCTGTTCTCTCTCCCTGATATGAATGGCTCCCTACAGGGCAGGGGTGCAGTGAACAGAAGCACTCACCTCAGGTGCTGCATTTAAGTAGCCACCAAAACACTCAGGAATCCTTACAAACATTTTTGAAAGTCAAAAGTAAGGAAAAAAAAATCATGATGAACAGATATCTAAACTTTAAACAAAGACAAAATCAATTTATTGATTTTAACTTTTGCCTTAAGTTCCAATGTAGTTCATTATTGCACTGCTGAAGGGGAAGACTGTAATTTCAAGGAATTAGATTAAATGGACTTTCTACCTGAAGTTACAGCCTCTAGAGCAGTGGTTCTACAACTTTAGTGTACACCAGAGTCACCTGGAGAGCTTGTGAAAATATAAGAGCTCAACCCCAAACCTAGAATTTTGATTTATTGAAAATGAGATGGGGCCTAAGAATGTGCATTTCTAACCCATTCTAGGCAATAAGGCTGTTGTTGATGCAATGCTATGGTCTGAATGTTGGTGCCCCTCCACATTCCTATGTTGAAACCTCACCCCCAACAATAGTTTTAAGACGTGGGGCTTTTAGGGGGTGATCAAGTCATTAGGGCAGAGCCCTCATGAATGGGATTAGTGCTCTTATAAAAGAAGTTGAAGGGAGCTGCCTTGCCCTTTCTGATGTGTGAAGACTCAGAAAGAGGTCCCCTCTGTGAAGCAGAGTGAGCCTCCACCAGGCACTGGATCTGTTATTATTCTGATCTTCAACTTCCCAGCTTCTGGAACTGTGAGAAATTAAGTTTCTATTTTTATAAATGACCCAGTCTAAGGTATTTTTTAATAGCAGCCCAAACTCACTAAGACATGCAGGAACCACAACTTAAGAACCACTGTAGAGACAGCTATATAAATAGCCAGTAAATCCCAAAGTAGGAGCTCAATTAAAAAAAAATATTTCGGGTGAGCTGAGTGAGTAAATGAAATGTCATAATGCCAAGATCAGCTAGCAAGTGCATTTATTCTGAGTGGGACATTGAGAGTGAATTTCTGACCCCTCCTCTTCTTAAGAAGCACTTTATTATCCACATTGAATGGGCTTATCTTTCTACTGCACAGTGTAGTACAAGGTGACATATATTAGACGGCCTTGGGAGAACAGGGGTAGGCAGAGAGAACTCTGATCAACACTGCTGTACTCTAGGGTAAGGCAGAACCATGACAGAGGTTTGGACTGCAATTTATTCTTTAGAGCTCCCCTCCACTCGTCCCCTACCTTTCATGATATCTTTTAACCACATGCTATTCAATCCTTTCCTACAGTGACACTTCCCAGACCTGGCTACTAGCCAGAACTGACTACACTCAGAAAAGCAGCCTCCTAGAGATTGGAGTAGAGATTGGGGTAGAGATGGCAAAGCAGGTATAAAGGAGACAACAATTCACTTCATGTCAGGGAAAAGGATATTTTAAAACCTAGCCATGGATTAAGGACTAAATTTCCAGACTCTGTAAAGGTGTCATTGCTACCAATTGAAAACTTGCTCTTCACACTTTATTGACAGTCCTTTTCAAATCACATCAGGAGGGGACTTGGAAAGGGGTTATTTACAGTGACATACACTTTAAGTAATGTTCTTTTGATGGAGCCTGACAGTCTATGATTTTAATACATGGTTTGACACAATTTAAAAATCTAAATAATTGCTTCAGTTGAGTAGAAAGGTCAAATCATAAATCTGGAAACATGAAAAAAATATTAGCGTTGATTGCTTTTCTAAAGTTTGTATTCTTCCTACTTACATGGATACTTGCAAATCAACTAGGCTGTGGGTTTATATAGTTACCTTTCCTATTACAATACTGCAAGGGATAAATATAATTCTATAATAGTCATCCTGAAAATAAAACAAGAAAAAGCACGCTATCAGAAAGAGATTCAAAAGAAGCCAGCAACAGTAGAGAAAAATACTCAGTTATTTACCCTTATTTCTTCTTCCAATCTGTCTCAATTCTAGGAAGGAAAAAAATCCTGACTTCTATAATTCTATGTTGTTCTTTGGACCTGAAGAGTTCCAGAAGGAAAAGAAAGAATAGGGAGTTGGGAGTTACAAGATATTATTATATGTATATAAATGATTTTAAGACATGAAATATGTATAAGATTTTAAACTATATATATACACACATACAAACAAATATACATATATATATATGTATGTACATATGTGTGTGTATATATTAATAGATTTCTATTTAGCTAATTTTTTGTTACTGGACTTGTTCAAAAATAGGCTGGAAGTATTAGTGAGAATGCTAATTTGACATAAATGCAGAGGTTCAGCCAGAGATTGTAACCAGTAAGTTGAAAGTGATTAGAAATTCAGAGGGTGCTCTTTTCTCCATATTGTGTCTGTGTTCCTTGTTGTACATCTGCTTTACACTTCTAGTTTTGCTGATCAGCTGACATAAAAGAAGGTTGATGTAACAGCACTTCCAAGGTTATTAATTGCATCACAAAAAACAGTCTAGACTGAGACTGTGGTAGCTGCATTCCAATTCTCTGTTATGAAGGAGTGCATTCCAATTTGCTAATTGGCCCAGTGTGATGGAGGTGTTCAATCAACAGCAGTTGGATAAGAGTCACATTGTATTCACTTAGCTGTCTGGGATTTCTGCTTAGGTGGGATGATTTCTAGATAAAGTGAGCAATTCTCAGTGCTTGGACAGAAAGAACACCCTCAAATTATCCCCTACACTGAATAAACACTTGGCAAGAATGTGGAAATCAAGCATCAGATATGATTTTCAACTAAACAAAGTTCCAGGTCTCCTTTAATACCATAATTCTACAATTGACAAGAAAAGATAAAGAGAATGCAAGAGGAGTGACAGCACTGGATTGTGCTTATCTTAGTGACAATTTGAAGATTAATTAGATATTTTAGTAAGAGCTTTGAAGATAAAAAGGGCTGGAAACAGCATTAAGTCTTTACTACCAAGTCCTAGGAAAGTTGGATAGGAGATGAATTAGCATCAAGGCTGTAATGTTGCAATGACATTCACTGAAAAATGGACTACACTGTGTTTTACAGGATATCTTTCACATCAAAGAAGACTTATATGAGGCCCAGGAAACTAGAGTTTGGAAAGGAGAAGCAGCTAAGATTTTAGATTTATTAAATAGCCTTAACATCCATTCATTATACTCATTTCAACATATAATCAATCTTTCACAAATTGGGGGTTTGGACCTGAAACGATTTCTGTAGATGATCTTTTCCTCCTTCCTCATTTTACAGATTAGAGACTTAAACCCTAGAGCAATAATAGCATAACTGGTGCTATTATTTGAGTCCCCTAATTCCCATTTCAGTCACAGAAAGCAGAGCGTATTTCTCTATTTGGTGTGATATGTGATTTGGGAGATTCTGGGAAGCCTTTCTCAATAACTTGAAAATATTTTCTGTACTAGCCTGTTACTCACACTGGGAACTACACCAATTCTAATTCTTAACATTCTATTAAGCACTGCTTCTACTGATGTTGCTCTTTTAAGATGAAAGCATTGCAAAAACAGGTAATAGATTCCACTTCTTCCTTGTTCAGTCTTGAAAGGGTGTATGTGTTCAGTAATATATCCATGTCTTCTAGATTTTCTAGTCTATTTGCATAGAGGTGGTTATAGTATTCTCTAATGATTGTTTGTATTTCTGTGGGGATCAGTGGTTATATCCTCTTTATCATTTTTTTTATTGTCTATTTGATTCTTCTCTCTTTTCTTCTTCATTAGTCTAGCTAGTGGTCTATTTTATTAATGTTTTTTAAAAAAACAGCTCCTGGATTTATTGATTTTTTGAAGGAATTTTGTGACTCTATCTCCTTCAGTTCAGCTCTGATCTTGGTTATTACTTGTCTTTCACTAGCTTTAGGGTTTATTTGCTCTTGGTTCTCTAGTTGTTTTAGTTGTGATGTTAGGATGTCAATTTGAGATCTTTCTAGCTTTTTGATGTGGTCATTTAGTGCTATAAATTTTCCTCTTAACACTGCTTTAGCTGCAACCCAGAGATTCTGGTCTGTTGTCTCATCAAAAAGTGGGCAAAAGGCCTGAACAGACACTTCTCAAAAGAAGACATTTATGTGGCCAACATACATATAAAAGAAAGCTCAACATCACTAATCATTAGATAAATGCAAATTAAAGCCACAGGGAGATATCATCTCATGCCAGTCAGAATGGCAATTATTAAAAAATCAAGAAAATACAGATGCTGACAAAGCTGCAAAGAGATAGGAATGCTTTTACACCACTGGTGGGAATATAAATTAGTTCAGCCATTGTATAAGACTGTGGTGATACCTCAAAGATCTAGAACCAGAAATATCATTTGACCTAACAATCCCATTACTGGGTATATACCCAAAGAAATATAAATCATTCTATTATAAAGATACATGCATGTGTATGTTCATTGCAGCACCCCAGTCAAATATGAATAAAAAACAGATGGAAGATAGGACAATCCACAAGAAAGTCAAGAAAGCATTTTTCTCAGTTGTAATAATAAAATTATTACTCCTACTAGAAGATCTCTCCCAAAGCATGGTGTCCAGTGTTTTTCCTGCAAGTCTATTCCATTCTCAACTTGTATAAATGTCTTTTTGTGGGGTAGAGCTGGCAAAGTGGGCTAGAATTCAGAGAAATAGTTGAACTAGCCTTGAGAAGCTAGATTATGTGGTTGGGGATGGTGAGATAAGACTAAGCCAGTAAGTTTGGCAATGGGTTCTCATGACATGGTGAAGAACTTTGTAAACTTGCTAAGGAGATTGGACTCTATTCTGTGTGTAATGGGAGACAGTAAGTGGTATCTGTGCAAGGGGATGTCATGTTTGAGAAGAATAATCTTGGCAAAGGAAATTTACTTTTATGAATTTCATTCAAAAAAGGACAGATTTAATTTACTTTATAGAAGCCAAAATGCTGTCAGGCAGCTACTCTAAGATGAAATAGGAGAGTGGATGGAACCTCCAATAGAAAAAACCTTTGCCCGTGTATCATGTCATCAATGAAACCGAAGTATTACATTAGGAGAATCTGCGGCATGCTGAAAATTATACTGGACTAGGAAGAGAAATCTAAGTCAAAGTCCTAGCTCTGCCATTTATTTCCTATGTAACTGGAATTAAGTCACTTAAACTTTCTGGGCCTCAGATTTCTTAGCTATAAAATGAAGATAAAATTTGTCCTATAACACTTAATTATTGTGTAAATAAATGAAATAATCATATGAATATACTTGAAAAGTGGTATAACAAATGAAGATGTGTATATATGCTCTGATTTCTAGCTCATTACTCTGTCAGATACATCAAATAGCCCCTAATTTCAAGGATTCTCTTGTCAACAAAAGGTTTGCTGAGAGATAAAGACTAATTTCTTCCTTTGGAAGATTTACAAAAACTTCCCAAAGCAGTTCTCAACCAGAAGTGTTGGTAGTTAGTATACTATTCACTGTAAATTCTCTTGATTTCTATAGAGTGGATGTATTTTACCCATTTTTCCTCCATTTCTTTTACTTTGCAATCTTCTAGAATACCAAGGATTGTTATAACTGCATGACTCAAATAGGATCTGCTATAAGGATTGAACAGGCGAGTGGAGGTGACAAAAGCTAGGTATCAGAATTGTTTCCTGCAGTATGTCACATTTGAACCAAGAAGCAGGAGTTCCTTCCTTTAGCTGGCATTTGCTGTTGCTGGAGCATTATGAAAATAGTGGTCTACAACAGATAAAATACATCCAACATACAGAGTGAATCAAATGCAGTTGATGGAAAATGCTTCTGCAGTGGTGCCTAGAACCACACTTAACTAAAGCCATATTCATTCTCCTTTTCCTATGATTTGATTCACAAATGTATACCTTCTTCTAGCCTTAATCTCATTGATGTTAAATTTCTGTCCTTTTCAAATTTTAGAAAAGTCCTTCATCGTACATCCTGAGTTTTATTTTAGTGGACACTTACTTGCTGTTTTATTTTGAGCAAGTATGGTAATTTTAAAACATGGCCCCCAAATATTTTGACATTCCTTTCATCAAAAGGCAGTTTTTATGTCCCTTTCCCTGAAGTCTTGGTGAACTTCTAATTACTTCAACCAACAGAGTATGGAGGAAGAGATGCTATGTAATTTCTGATGCTGCTCAGAAGTGTCAGGTCATTTCTGCATGGCCTGGTGCAATACTTTATCTGGAGAAGTCAGCCATCATAGAAGTTGGGCTATCCTATGATCACCATGCTAGAGAGACTACATGTAGGTATTCTGATCTACAGTCCCATGTCAGGTCCCAGTTGACAGCCAGTTACAACTGCCAGTCATGTAAGTGAGCCATCTTGAAAGTCTAGCCCAGTCTAAACTTTCAAGGAGTGAAGCCCCAGTGGCTACTACCAACCAACAGACTGTGAGTGAGATCTGCAAGTTCTCTTCCTGACCAAACA
The DNA here is from genome assembly GCF_048565385.1 of Saimiri boliviensis. Taxonomy (NCBI): domain Eukaryota; kingdom Metazoa; phylum Chordata; class Mammalia; order Primates; family Cebidae; genus Saimiri; species Saimiri boliviensis. The sequence goes on along the minus strand of NC_133454.1, from coordinate 39,883,207 downwards.
ATCTGAATGACACAGAAAAAAAAAAATTATTTAAAATCCCTAAGTTTGGAGGCAAATTCTTATGCAGAGTGACAAGTCACTTAAAAGCTTTGAGGCTCTTGGGGATCATCTGTAAAACTGAGGTAACATTCCTCTTTAGAGAGTTAATTTAACAAGTGAATGAGTTGGAACCTGAAAGGTGCCTCACATTGTCTCTCTGTATTACAGACTCTCAATAAATATTCCTCTGCTTACCTTCCTCCCATTAAGTGAGATGATCTAAATAAAAGGGATTTTATACACCGTAGGAAGTTTTTCTAATATTTATTATTGTCCTCCTGGACCTATCATCCAAAAAATATATTCCCAGAAAACCCAGTCAGTCCCTGGCCTGAGGCATACTCAGGAGCTTTCTCTGGTTGTTGGATCATTTTATCCTCAGGGTTTCTCCAGTGTCTATCCATTTTTAGTGACCATCATCATATTCCATTTCCTTCATCTGTAGGGAGTACTTAAAGACACAGACAATGTTTTGCAGAATAACCTTGTAGTTCGATAAGTAGATCAACAAGTCATAAATGTTTGTTGAAGTTCAAGAGTAGATATTTGAATTTTCCCTGATAGGAGTAAATCATGTACCTCATTAGAATCAAGAACATGGTTATTTTCTTCCTTACATGCCATGTCTTCTTATTCTACCAGTTGATGATAATTTTGTTTTGTTTTGTTTGTGTGTGTGTAAAGTGATGTCAAAAGAAGCTGTCATGATTTCTCTTTGCTATGAAGTTAAAAGCAGAAGTGTTTGAGGCTTCTGATGAGAAAATAACGTCAGCCAGATAAACTGACAGTAATCAGAACAACTCCTTTCTCAAGTAAAAAAAATATTAGATTTTAAAAAGAAAAAGGGAAAGAATGTATTAATTAGACAAAGGTAATAAAACCTTTCTCAGCTCTCTCTAACTCATGGACACGTCAAGAAATTAGAGACATTTCATGATGAGCTAAAGTATTAGGACTATGTTTGCTGAATTTATTTTTTCACGGTTCAATGATGAAACAGTAAATTCCACAAACAGATTTCAAGTTTAGTCAAGCATTTTGGCTTTTGCACATTAATCTCCTGAGCAGTGAGCTCTGTACATGCCTGGGAATGTTCAACACAACAATGACATATGACAGCAAAATATCCAGGCGCTGAGCAATTTAGATCTTCGTATCACCAAATGGGATTTGGTGGGTGGAGGAGAGGGGAGGACCCGAAGTTATTTTGCCATTGTTCTCTTATAGCTGTTTCTTCTTTCTGTTGCTGCTGCCAAAAGCTATGCTGGCAGCACACTGGCTTTTCAGTGTTTATATTAACTCGTCTTAATCAAGGAATCCTGACTTAACCTTATTCTTTCTCATACACACAGTTCAATGCTACGATGCAGCCTGTGGTGAGCATTGATTCAGTAGGTGGGTTGCCTCCTTAGATGCCGTATCATAGGGCTAGAAGGAGTGAAAACAATACTTTACATTGGCTTCAGGGAGGACATCGTCCAAACCACCTCAACTACAGAATAATTTCCTCTCATTTAGAAGATCTCCAGACAGAGCTTGAATGGTTCCCTTGGCAACAAATTTTGGTTTTGACAGTCTTTGTAGTTCGCATTATCCTTCCCTCCAGATAATGCCATAATTGTGTACTCTAGATTAAATGTTTTCTCCTTTTCTTCCCACAGTGCTTTTGAAGCCAAACATGATTTCACATATAGTGTTGGGTCATCTTAGAAGTCACCTTTCAGACCTCCCTCTAAATGAAGGAGTACTCATCATTTCCTTAACTTTTTCCTGTGTCCTGACCTATGAGAATCTGTTATATGCATGTTTAATTTCTATGGAATATCTCATCATACAGCTTAAAATTCTGATTGACTAGAAGAGAAGTGGGTTTTGTTTTTTTCCTGCATAGGTGCTACTTTATTTATGCCTCAGTAACAAACAACAGCAATCACTTAATGGAAATGGTTGCAGGTAGAATTCTAAGATGGCTTCCAGGTTCCCGCACCCCCACCCCCTCCAGTGTGCATGCTTTGATAATCACTCTCCTTTCAGTGCAGGCAGACCTGTGTGTTTGATGCCACTGATGTGATTATGTTACTAATCTGCTGACTGGGAGCTAGCCAAAATGGAGAATTTTCTGGTGGGCCTGACCTAGCCAGGTGAGCCTGTTTCTGAGTCATAGAGATGGAAAATGTGAAAGGGATTCGATGTGAGGGGGAATTCTCTGCTGCTGGTTTTGAATGTAAATGGAGTCGCGTAATAAAGACTTGAGAGTGGTCGCTAGTTGCTGAGATCCATCCCTAATTGAAGCTAGCAAGAAACAGCTCTACCAAATGCTTGAAGGAATTGGGAAAGGAATCCTTCCCTAGTCAAGTCTCCAGAGGGGAATGCAGACAACTGACACCTTGACGTCAGCCTTGTGAGACCCTGAACAGAGACATGAGCCACTCAGTGCCTGGACCTCTGACAGAAATGAAAGACAATAAATGTCTGTTATTTTAAGCCACTGAGTTTATGGTGATTTGATACACAGCAATGGAAAACCAATATAGGCACCTACTCATGAGTTACATTGTAGTAAACACATTTCCTACATTATAGATCTTTCATCTAATTCCTACAGCAACCCTTGAGGTAATCACTAAATCCATTGTCAGAGCAAGAAAACAGAAGCTCCACTCCATAAACAGAAGCAGCAAGGACTGATCCTTTAAATACTGTGAATTTCACTCTCACTTTATTTGAATTTCTGAGAGTGAAATTCACAGTATTCTTTAAACATTTTACCCCCAAGTGATGCTCTTTCCTCTGAATTGCTTTGCCTGTCCTAATAATTTTATTGATACAGGCTGATGCTGGTGACTTGGAAATAGTATTTTGATCCAAACCATTTGGCTTCTCATAGGTATGAGGCACTGAGGGAGCTATTTTCCATTTAATTGTGCTTTTGAAAAATCAAATGCAGACTTGGGTTTTAAAACTATTAAGCTTATACTTTTTCACAAAATAGGAATGGAATAAGACAGCTCTGTCCTCTCTTTTTTAAAGCCAAAAAAATGTAAGCATGGAATGTCCTGGCTCACTGCTCCCACGTCGTCCTTACCAGGACAATTGCCCCATCCCTCCCTAGCCCACCCTTGAGGATACTTTCTTGCCACTGTCAGGCTTACTCCTGCCTCCTAGACTGAGATTGAGAAAAGCCTCCTGGTTTGGAGCTCATAATCAAGTCAGCCTTGCTCAAGCAGTGCTCATTTTAATCCAGTATCCTGGACCAGGAAAGTGAGTGGTTTTTTTTTTTTTTTTTTTTCATCTCTGCTTTGTATCCAAGTTCCATTTATCAGGTTACTGACTGGCCCCATCATGCATTCCTTCAGTAATTACTTTATTTTTAGCACTGCCAGAAAGCAAGTCTTTTCCTACCAAAACACAGGATTTTCAGTGGGGTTAAATAAATGTGCCTGTGTTCTCACTTGAGACAGCAAAAAGGGAAGGAGTGAAAATTGTGGAAAGAATTGAAGACAGAAGGGTAGAAGGTAGACAGCCAAGTGTGGGGGAAAATTGAATTAGGAATATGAAGACAAAATGAAAAATAATATTAAGCTGAAATGGAGAGAAAGAACACAAGTGAGAATAGAAAAACATAAAACAACCATCCCCAAAACAAAGGATACAGAAAAAAGAATTCAGGGGAGCTGTAAATATCTAAGACATAGCAGCAAGGGCCTGGGAATACATAGCGTTTGAAGTTCTGAGCTTTATTTCTCTGCAGTGAGGGTCTTAAAGATGCTTAAACATATGAATAAGCAGCAAAGTAACATGACCCTTTAGCTACAGGAAAGGGGTCCTGATCTAGGATCCAGACTCCAAGAGAGGGTTCTGGGCTCTCTCACAAGAAAGAGTTCAGGGTGAGTCCATAAAGTGAAAGGAAGTTTATTAAGAAAGTAAAGGTATAAAACAATGGCTGGCCAGGCGTGGTGGCCCATGCCTGTAATCCCAGCATTTTGGAAGGCTAGTAGATCACCTGAGGTCAGGAATTCGAGACCAGCCTGACCAACATGGAGAAACCCCGTCTCTCCTAAAAATACAAAATTAGATGGGCATGCTGGCACATGCCTGTAATCCCAGCTACGTAAGAAGCCAAGGCAGGAGAATCACTTGAACCTGGGAGATGGAGGCTGCAGTGAGCTGAAATCGCACCGTTGCACTCCAGCCTAGGCAACAAGAGGGAAACTCCTTCTCAAAAAAAAAAAAAAAAAAAAAAGATGGCCACTCCATAGAGCATCCACAAGGGCACGAGGGCTGCTGGTTGCTGATTTTTATGGTTATTTCTTGATGATATGTTAAACCAGGGGTGGATTATTCATGTCTCCCTTTTTAGACTGTGTAAAGTAACTTGCCATGGCATTTGTAAACTGTCATGGCACTGGTGGGAGTGTAACAGTGAGGACAACCAGAGGACACTTTCATTGCCATCTTGGTTTCGATAGGTTTTAGCCATCTTCTTTACCGCAAATTGCTTTATCACCAAGGTCTTTATGACCTGTATCTTGTGCCGACCTCCTATCTCATCCTGTGACTTAGAATGCCTTAACCATCTGGGAGTGCAGCCAGGAAGGTTTCAACCTTATTTAACCAGCTCCTATTCAAGATGAAGTTGCTCTTGTTCAAACACCTCTGACACTTTCAGAGATTATTGTCAATTCAGGAGTCAAAGCATTAGAGATTTTGAAAAAAATCAGATGAGGGTAATAAAACTCATGATAATATAATATTGACATATTAACACTATGTATAAATATTGTTCTATATATTTTAACTAATTTAATCCTGAAAAAGAATCCTCTAAAGTTATTACTATTTTTAGGCCCATTTTACAGATAAAGAAGCTGAAGCATTGAGAATTTAAGTAATTTGCTCAAGGGGAGGCCAGGACAAGAAACAATGAAGAGGCTGATGTGGTAGGAATGTAGGAAACAAGTCATTAATAGAAGATGAATATGGAGAAGTGACAGGGGCAAAATTCTGGACTCTTGGAAACCAATATAAGACATTTGGCTTTTACATTTAGTGAGAAGGAAAACCATTGAGGGTGTTTGGGCAGAAGAGTAATATGACTTGACTTACATTTTTTAAAAAGGTAATTCTGGTGGCTAGGTTGAGAATATTTGTAAGCAGGAGTGGGGGTTGGGGGTGAGGAGCTGGGGCTGTGTATATCAAGGGTGACCAGGTAGGAAGGCACTGTGATAATCCAGGCAAAGAGTGGGGGTGGCTTGGTCGCTAAACTGATGCCAGATATGAATTAGCTATACTAGAAGATAGTGAGAGATGGCACATAAAATCCTACAGATTTATTGCAACTGTATGTATTCCTTAATTACAGCTTACTAAATATGGATTAATCTAGATGAGTGATTTCTAGGTATACTTTAGTAAATTCATGGTTAACTCCTAATAATGAATATGGTGGTCGTTCTTCACAAAGCAACTTCCTGTGCATTACTTGGAAAACACCCCAATCATGTATATGTGACAAATACTACTCCAGCAATTTAACATGAAAAAACAGACTTGGTGACGTTAGAGCTTCACTTGCCAGTGTAATATGAACTATAAGTCCTTTTTCCACTGAACTCAACTTCCTAACTAAGCTTGGGGCACTTCAAGACAAAAATGAAAAAAGAGGCTACACCTTCCAGGATAAAGACTTCAGTCTGAAAGTAACATGTACATTAAAAGTTCAACTTTGATAAAAGTTACAAATTACTATACAGAAGGAGTATAATAATTTGTATACTATAAATTACTATACAGAAGGAGTATAGTAATTTGTAGTAATTACCATTAACATGAAGGAGACCCCAAATAAATACAACAAAGGCTTTTATAAGATGATTTTAATTAAAATACTAAAGAACATTTTGAGAAAGTGCTCAGAATGTTTCCTCTGCTCACGGCAGCTGCAAGAATCAGCACAAACATCCATATCCTATTAGCTTCTATTTCCAATTCATGGAAACCTAACCTGTCAGTTTTTCTCTTTTTTCTCAATATGTAGTCACATTAACTCAGCCTTTTCTTTAGAATTTTTCTTTTCTTGGCTGTTAAATAGATTATCTCCTCTCTAATGACAAGGCCAAGAGTCAGGTGAGGCACTCACCTTGAACACAAAATTTAAGCGGGAATTAAGAACCTCAATGATCAAGATAATATTTTAATGTGATTTTTAAAAAATCAAAATCCATAGTGAGAAAAATATCACAGGCTGGGCATGGTTGCTCACGCCTGTAATCCCAGCACTTTTGGAGGCTGAGGCGGGCTGATCACTTTAGGTCGGGAGTTCAAGATCAGCCTGCCCAACATAGCAAACCCCCCATCTTTACTAAAAATACAAAAATCAGCTGGGTACAGTGGCACGCACCTGTAATTCCAGCTACTTAGGAGACTGAGGCAAGAGAATGGCTTAAACCTGGGAGCTGGAGGTTGAAGTGAGCTGAAATCACATCATTACATTCAAGCCTAGGCAAGAGAGTGAAACTGTGTCTCAAAAAAAAGAAGAAAGGAAAACATCACAATTTTAAAGACAATGCCATTATCACTCAATAACCTTTTGCCTCAAGTTCCAATATGGCTCAGAATACACTGGAAAGTGATATTTCCTTCTGATGTTTTATGTTTCAATAGTCTTTCTGCATGTATATTCAGTACAGGCTAGAGGTAGTTTATCTTGGGTGAGGCTGAAATACAAAGAGAGTAAGAATTGAGACAGAGCAAATACTGTGTCTTATAAGATATGTTGGACACTCCATGTTTTTCCTTTAATTCGTTACAGTTTCTCTAAAGCATCACAAAATGTAACCTGTCATCATCTTAATCTCTATCACACAGAGCAAACACCAAGCAGGCTTGCCACGCCCTCCCTGTACTAGTGGTTTAGATGCTGCAATGCAGCATATTTAAAAAAAAAAAAAATGCTGGCTTGTATGCACCACTTTGCCTGTGCTCTGAATGCTGGAAGTAAATGCTGACTATTTGGAGATGATAATAATATGACTTTTGAATAAGCAAGGCACAAACAGTAATTATACAGTTAACACAAGCTGTGACCATCAGGCAAGTGTTATACTTAGCACAATTGCTTGAGCCATTAATTAGAGTACATTATTTTCTCTTGAGATAATGCTGATTAAAATGTATCTACACTCTTCTGGAAGATAACTTCAGGGTTGATGTGAAAATAGCAAAGACAGATTTCAAATAAATACCTTTGCAAGAAAAGACATTTTTGTACAGAGGGGAATGCTTGTCTCCCTGCCCTGTTGAGAGCCGAGTATCACAGAGTTATTTTGTGGTTGGCTGGGCAAGTTTTCCAGAAAGATAAAAGAGATGAAGAATGAGGACGGGAGTCAACTAAATTCTTAGTAACTAACAAACAATTTTCTTTGGAGTTGACTTTCCCTTTAATCTTTTGTAATTGCAGATACATAATTCAATGTGCTTTTATAAAATGTACATGCCATTTTTGCTGTAAACAGGTATGAGAGCTGACCTCAGCAATTAGCAAAACCCTCATACACACTGATTTAACTGAACCATTGTGCATCCAGAAATCCCTGCAGCATGAGTTTGCTGGGCCTTTGTTGTCTTTAAATACTCATTAAACATTACAACTAGCTAGGACTCTCTTGGGGGCCAATGGAGGAGCATTGCTGAGCTGCTCACTGATGATGTGAAAATGCAAAAAGTGAGTAAGCGGTCACAGTGCACCCTGCTTTCTTATAGTATAGAGGCTTGCCCTTCCAACTGTCATCTGAGGACCAGCAATAACAACATCCCCATGGAGCTTGTTAGAGCTGCAGACTCGCCCTACTCTACACCTATTTTATCACAATTTGCATTTTAACTAGATCTCCATGTAATTGTTATGCACATTAAAGCATAAGAAGTACTGGCCTAAGAATATTTTGCCCAGAAATCTGGGCTTAGAAAGCAATCCTTGTGACTGGAGAAAAATATCAAAAGAGTGACATAATGATCTGCAACTGGAAACAAATGCAAAGCAGATGTGAGCCATTAGAAATGTAGCAGCCCTTCTGCTCAGCAAGGAGTTTACAGGCTTGTATAGTTCGTGGGTAGGTATCCTTAGTAAATGGGAGATTTTGTTGCAGATAAAATCATTGTTAGATATTTGGGAATTATGAGGAAGAATATGTAATGCCCTAAGGGTTGGTAGGGGTGATTGCTGGAAGTCTCTTACAGACTGAGCAGGTAAGAAAAAAGGACAAGAAACCATCTTCTGGGTTTTGTGTTTGTGGCTGCAGACTATGCTGTGCAAGACTTGGTAAACTGGTCCTTACTGCAGAAGACTTTATACATAGCACCTAGTGGCTCACAGGTGGTGTCTTACTGGATGTTGAATTTCCATACTTTTGATGGCATGAATCAGTAAATACTGGGGTTTATTTTGCCACATATAGGACTACATAGGTTTAATACAAGTAAGTAGCAATAATAATAACAGTCACTGCCATTAAGGGTGTGTCTCCCTTATACCAGACACTCTCAGATGACATGAATTATGTCTTTAAACCCACATGGCCCTGAAAAGGTGGTATTGTTCATTTTTATATTGAGGAAACTGAGACACAGGTACCACTGCTTCAGCCTTTTCCCCAAATGATTTGATTTGCCTTGAATAATTTGCTAGTTCTCCTCTTTCAGTATGCCATTCTTCTCCAGCTATTGGTCTATAGTTGGTCCCAATTCATCTTTGTCACCTATTCCCTGACCCTGACCAATTACTGACCATATCTCCCTATCTCTGCCATGTGGTAAGCTTTGGCCCTCCCCAAACACTCTTTTCTTACCTCTACCCTATTGAAGCCAACCACCCCTCTCTCCACACAGAATATTTCACTGTTTGCCTTGCCCTGCTCTTAAAGGCTCACTTCTTCTTTGTAGCATTATGCAGTTGCTAAGAAGAGCTGTTAATTTCATGACTTCGGTGAATAAAAAAGACTTCCTTTTCTTCATGTCCATTCAAGTAAAAACCTTCTCGCAGAACTCCTGGTAATTTTTCATCACAAAATGTGCACAGGCTCTTGGAAGTAAAATGATTACTAGTGAGGGAAAAAAAAAGTTATTTTACAGTAAGTAGAAAGTGATCTCCGTTAGGGTCAACCCTCTGGGTGCTCTAGCTTGTCCCTTTGTGTTCTAAGACAAATACATCCTTGAGAAAAATCTACTCTTTCCTAATCCTGGAATAATTTGGGTAAGCAAGTCTTGAACTTCTTCTATCAAAGCCAAAGAAGTAACCATAAAAGATGTCACCAGGGGTGAAGAAATGCATCACCAAATCGGTTTGATAAAAAAATGAGATTTAATACCTGAAAGATTCGCTTTTAAAAAGCATGCAAATTGTAACGACCCTTCCACAATGTCTTTGTTTTACTGAAAAAAATAATTGTAATGTCTTTTGGATTAAATTATGGAAATATTTAGCTCCAAATTTTGGCATGAAGTTAAAACTCGTGGATAATGTGCTATGTTTATTCTGCGACTTTTTGTATTCCTGGTACACTGTCATGTATCTTCCTAAGCAGCCAAATGTTAGGATATTATAGTACCCTGATGATTTTGCAAAATAATTATTATGCCAAGCAAGACAGTAATTCAAAGAAGGACAAGTGTCTAAACCTTTGTTCTTTCAGAAAGCTTAAGAGTAGTAGTATCTGCTGCGTGACTCCGGCAATCTCAGCATCTGTTTCCAGTTAGAGAGCCAGGGAGTAAATTGAATTAGGGTCACTGAAGCAGGTGTTCTTGGTTAACTACAGAGCCTCCCAGTGACCACTCTTCAGACCAAACTTCTCATAGTAGCTTCCTTCCCTGAATCTTTTGCGAAACATCAAATCATGAAGAGCTCTTGTGAGTATCACTTAAAGTTTTTTTCCTGTCTTAGACAGCAAAGAGGGAAGTTCACTGAGTCAGCTTAGATATGTGTATGTGTTCTATTTGAAAATCTTAAAATAAAAAAATGGAGATGGAGTCTTGTTCTGTCACTCAGGCTGGAGCGCAGTGGCACCATCTCTGCCCACTGCAACCTCTGCCTCCCAGGTTCAAGCGATTCTCCTGCCTCAGCTTCCCGAGTAGTTGAGATGACAGGCGCCTGCCATCACAGGTTGCTAATTTTGTATTTTTAGTACAGACGGGGTTTCGCCATGTTGGCCAGGCTGACATCGAATTCCTAACTTTCAGTGATCCGCCTGCCTTGGCCTCCCAAAGTGCTGGGATTACAGGCATGAGCCACTGCACCTGGCCCCATGTGACTTTAATATTTTACTGCATATCTTCCTTGGCAAATAACTAAATCCTGTTATGTAGGATGGAGTTTGGAAATAGTGCTTAAGAACCACCCACTATCTCATTTGTGAAGTACATTGTCACTTGGTGGGGGGGTTGGGGGGGCAAGCAATGACATCAACAGATTTATTTGGCTATGTCTTTGAGCCTTGGGATCCTTGTAATTGTTTTTGCTTGATAAAGCTATCTTTTGTTATAAAAGACTTTGCCAAATAAGTGTCTTAGGCTTAAGGCACTAAAAGAATGCCAGCTTCAAAATTAGCGAACAGATTATGAAAAATGTCTGAACAATAATTTGGAAGGCAATTTGCGCCTATATTTCTATCTGAAAGAATAATAGTTTGTAAATGAAATACATTTTAGGCCATAATTATAAGTGTCAGAACATGAAAGGATTGGTGAATTGGGGAAACAGAAATTAAAAATAAAACTTAAAAAAAAGAAGTCAGGATATCTTAATGGTACAAAATAAATGAGACAATAGAAACATAGAAATTTCCTTAATTCATAATATAGTTCTTTGTTCTGGAGATTTGTTCATTGTTGTAAAACTAGGTACATTTAATCTTTTTTTTTAATTATTATTTTTCTTTTGAGACAAAGTTTCACTCTTGTCACCCAGGCTAGAGTGCAATGGCCTGATCTCGGCTCACCGCAACCTCCGCCTCCTGGGTTCAGGCAATTCTCCTACCTCAGCCTCCTGAGTAGCTTGGATTACAGGCACGTGCCACCATGCCCAGCTAATTTTTTGTATTTTTGTAGAGATGGGGTTTTACCATGTTGACCAGGATGGTCTCCATCTCTTGACCTCGTGATCCACCCACCTCGGCCTCCCAAAGTGCTGGGATTACAGGCGTGAGCCACCGCACCTGGCCCATTTAATCTTTTTAATTGCTGTTATGAAAATACTTTTCTTCATTTATTTTAAATATATCCTACTGAAAAGAGAGTATATATAAAAACACATGTACAATTCAGAACATAACATTAAAATGAACACTTACGTACTTTCTAACCAGTGAAAGGATAAGAACTTTAATGGTAATCTTGATGTATCCGTGTCCAGATGCATTCTTCTCCCTTTACCTAGGGTAGCAATCGTTGCATATTTGCGTTTATCAATCCTTGCCTTTAAAAAATGTTTATCCATATATATATTTATGCCAAAAAATAGGTGGTTTAATTTTGCTTGTTTTGAGCTTTGTAATACCTGTTTGTAGTCACCATGGATATAACCTTTTTTTCCACTCAGAATTAGCTTTCTAAGAATCATCCATGTTGATAGGTATAGCTGTGTGATATTCCATCATGTAATACTGTAAGTTATAACTCTGATTATATATCTATTTTCCAATCGAACATTTTCAGTGATCCTAATTTTCACTATCATGTACAGTCTGGCAAGGAGGACTCATATGACTCCTGGTACACAGGTACAAGGATTTCTATAGGCTATATACTTAATAGTGGAATTGTTGAGTATTCAAATATTTAGCTTTATGTATTATCATGAAACTGTTCTCCAGAGTGGCTTTCCAATGTACTCTTTCATCAAAAATGAGTTTCTATTGATCTACATCTTCCCTATAACATCTTATTTTAGATAAGTTATTTTTTTCCATTGGTATAAAATGGTATCTCATTGTCTTATGCATTTCTCTGGTTAATAATGAAGTTGGTCGTATATCCATATGTTCATTGTGAAATGTCTATTCTTTTATTGCCCATTTTATCTATTGGGATGGCTATCTTCTAACTGATTTTATATAGCTCTAGTGGTTGCTTATGCATTCCAGAGACCAGTTCTTTATTAATCATATGTGTGGCATTATGGTTCACATTGTTACTCTCTCGGTATCCTCTGATGAACACAAGCTTCGTATTGTCATGAAGTAGACTTATCAATCTTTTCTTTATTAATTGTTTTAGACTCTTATATAGAAACCCTTCTCTACAAATATTCTCTAATATTTTCTTTTAAAAGTTTTGTAGTTTTGAGTTTTACATTAAATTATTAATCAAATTAGAATCATCTTCCATATATATGTGAGATCTCAATTCTTGCTCCATTAACCAATTTAACTATTCTGGTATCAGTATCTTCCCACCTTAATTGCTATTGGATTATAATAACTCTTGATATTTGGTGTACCAAATTCCCCCAACATGTTAATCCTTTTGGATATTCTATTCTCAGCCCTTTGTTTTTCCATATGAAACTCAGAATCATAAAGTTTGTTTAAAATTCTACTAGGATTTTGATCAAAAGTTTTTATAACTATCAATAACTTTCTAAAATTTGACATTGTTAAAACTGAGTTTTCTTATCCATGAATGTGAAATATTTTTATCATTTTTTATCTGCAAAAAGGAGTAAAGATAAAAAAGAAATATCTTTATTATATTTTAAAATGTTTTTATGAAAGTATTATAATTTTTTGTCTAGAGGTACCACACATCTTTTTTTAGATATATTCTAGGATAATTTTTAGTTTTGTTGCTTTTGTAAGTGGTATCATGTTGGGAGTATCTGAGAACTTCCTCAGGCTTGATGACCCATTAGAAGGTCTCATAGGACTTAGAAGTGGTTATGTTGATGGTTATTGTTTATTATAACAAAAAAAGCACAGAGCACAATAAGCAAAGAGAAAAGGCACATTGGGCACTGTGCCCGGCCTAAGATCAGCTTTCTTAAGCTTAGGGTTTCAAGTTGTCTTGAGAGATAAGGCACAAGGATTCAGGTATTCTCCTCCCAGGAGTAAATATGCTAACTGAAGCACGCAAAAAAAGAGAAAAGGTAAATACAAAAAAAGAGTAAAAAACACATATAAGACGGTTTTTAAAATGTATAACATGCATGTAATTGAAGTCTCAGAAAGAACAGAAACAAAGAATGGGAAAGAAGTAATATTTGAAGAGATAATAACCAAAACTTTTCTAAAACTAACTCACAAAATCAAGAAATTCTGAAGAAACTGGCCAAGATATATGCAAAGTAAACCTCACTTTGGCTCATAATAAACTGCTGAGAGCCAAAAACAAGGACAAAATACTTAAAGCACCCAGAATCAAAACAACATTGCTTTCATAATAGCAGTAAAAAAAAAAACTAATAACTGAATTTTCCACAAAAATGATGGAAGCTGGAAGATATAAAGATCATAAAGGATATATTCTACTCCTGGAATTGATGTGCCTTGGTCATAATGTCTTTTTAAAATACAAAGCTGTAATCAGTTTCTAAATAGTTTAAGATTTTTGCATCTAATTGTTCAGAAATTTTCCCCTTTTTTTATATTCTTATCTGCATTAGCTATCAAGGCTAAAAATGACTGCTTTAAAAGAGTTAAAGGAAAGTTTTCTCTTTGTTATACTTATGAAAAAGTTTATATACAATTAAAGTTTGGTGTTTCATAACATTTGATAGATTTTCTTATACAACTATTTGTATTTGGTGTTCTATTTATGAGGAGGCTTTAAAGTATTGATTTGGCTTCTTTCGTAGTTGTAGGGCACTAAAGTTTTCTGGTACTTTAACTGCAGCCCACATAACATTTAGTTCTAAGTATTTTTTTTATTTTCCATTATAATTTATTCTTTGACCTAGGAAGTATTTAGAAGTTTGCTTTTAAACTGTCAAATGTATGAAATTGTCTTAGTTTTCTTTTTATTACTAACAGCTAAATTATTTGTCTTCTTGTTAGAGAAGATAGTCTTTGGTACTTTTTGAAATATTTAAAACCTTTTTTGTTTAGTATGTGATAAATTTGTGCAAATGTTCCTTGCATGCCATAAAGAATTATCCAGAATTATCTGATAATTGGATAAATTTTCTTTATGTGTTTATTAGGACTCCTATGTTCATTATGCCTGTAATTTCTGTAACATTGCCAGTTTGGATCTATTTTACGTGTCAATATCTGAGATAGGTCTATTTAAATTTCTTACTATGATGGTAGATTTCTTACACTTTCATTGTATCCTATCAATTTTTGCTTTATATATTCTAAATAAATGTTAATATGTACCCATATAAGCTGAAACATTGTAATTATTTTATCTTCCTGGAAAATTGTAATTTTCATCAGTATGTGTTCACTCTCTTTTTTTCTGGTAACTATTTTGACCTTAAAGTCTATGACCAGCAAGATCAGCCTTTTTTTTTTTTTTTTTTTTTTTTTTTTTTTTTGAGACAGAGTTTCACTCTTGTTGCCCATGCTGGAGTACAATGATGGGATCTCAACAACCTCCGCCTCCCAGGTTCAAGTGATTATCTTGCCTCAGCCTCCCGAGTAGCTAAGATTACAGGCATGTGGGGTTTCTCCATGTTGGTCAGACTGGTCTTGAACTTCCAACCTCAGGTGATCCACCCACCTCAGCCTCCCAAAGTGCTGGGATTACAGGTGTGAGCCACCACACCTGACCTAAGATCAGCTTTCTTAAGCCTAGAGTTTCAAGTTGTCTTCATCTGTTTTGTGCTGCTATAACATAATAGCATAGAATAGATAATTATTTAAACAATTATTTTATATTCAGTGGTATATGTGCAGGTATGTTGTATAGGTAAATTGTGTGACCCAAGGGTTTGGTATATATATTATTTCATCACCCATTGAATAAGCATAGTACCTGATAAGTAGTTTCTTTACCTCCTGTCTCTTCCCACCATATATCCTCAAGTAGGCCCGGGTGTCTGTTGTTCCCTTATTTGTGTCCATCTGTACTCAATGTTTAGCTCCCACATATGTCTCAGAACTTGCAGTATTTTATTTTCTCTTGCTCTGTTAGTTCATATAGGATAATGACCTCCATTTTGGTTTTGATTTGCATTTCTGTGATTAATGATGTTGAGTATTTTTTAATATGCTTATTGGCCATGTATATGTCTTCTTTTGAAAATATCTGTTCATGTTCTTTGCCCACTTTTCAATGGGATTGTTTTTGGTTCTTCATTTGTTTAAGTACTTTATAGATGCTGGATATTAGACCTTTGTAGAATATACAATTTGCACATATTTTCTTGCATTCGGTAAGTTGTCTGTTTACTTTGTTGATAGTTTCCTTTGCTTGTGGAAGCTTTTTAGTTTAATTAGGTCCTATTTGTCAATTTTGGCTTGATTCCAATTTGTTTTAGGATCTTTGTCATGAAATCTTCTATCCAGAATGGTATCTCCTGGGTTATCTTCCAGTGTTTATATTTACGTCTTTATTCCATCTTGAGTTGATTTTTATACATGGTGTAAAAAAGGGGTCCAGTTTTAATCTCTGCATATGACTAGCCAGTTATCTCAGCACCATTTATTGAAAGAGAGTCCGATATGGTTAGATGTTATGTCATCACCCAAATCTCATTTTGAATTGTAATCCCTATAATCCCCATGTGTCAAGGGAAAGAGCTAGTGGGAAGTGATTAGATCATGGGGGTGCTGTCACCGAGGTTGTTCTTATGATAGCAAGTGAGTTCTCACAAGATCTGACGGTTTTATAGGTGTCTGACAGTTCATCCTTCACACACTCGTTTTCTCGCCAGCTGCCATGTAAGATATGCCTCTTCTCCTTCCATCATGATTGTAAATTTCCTGAGACCTCCCCAGCTATGAGGAACTCTGAGTCAATTAAACCTATTTTTTTAAATAAATTGCACAATCTCGGGTGGTATGTCTTTATAGCAGTGTGAAAATTGACTAATACAGAGTCGTTTCTCTATTACTTGTTTTGTCAACTTTGTCGAACATCAGATGGTTGTGACATTATTTGTGGATCTATGAAGATCAGGGTTGTGGCATTATTTGTGGAATTGCTATTCTATTCCATTGGTCTAGGGGTTTGTTTTTGTACCAGTACCATGCTATTTTTGTTACTGTACCTCTGTGATATAGTTTGAAGTCAGGTAATGTGATGCCTCCTGCTTTTTCTTTTTGATTAGGATTGCCTTGGTTATTCAGGCTCTTTTTGGTCCCATGTGAATTTTTAAAGAGTTTTTCTGTTTCAGTGAAGAGTGTAATTTGTAGTCTGATTGGAAGAGCATCAAATCTATGAATTCCTTTGGGCTGTATGGACATTTTAACAAAATTGATTCTTCCTATCTTCATAAGCATGGAATTTTTTTCCATTTGTTGGTGTCATTTCTGATTTCTTTGAGAAGTGATTTGCAATTCTTGTAGAGATCCTGTGCTTCCTGCTTAGCTGTATTCCTAGGTATTTCATTCCATTTGTGGCTATTGTCAATAGGATTGTGTTCTTGATTTGCCTCTTAGCTTGGACGTTGTTGGTGTATAGAATTGCTACTGAATTTTTTACATTGATTTTGTATCCTGAAACTTTGCTAAAGTTGTTTACCAGATTGCTGGGCTTTTTGGCAATGACCATGGGGTTTTTTAGGTATAAAACTATATTTTCTGCGAACAGGAATAGTTTCACTTCCTCTCTTCCTATTTGGATGCTTTTTTTTATTTCTTCTCTTGCTTGAAGGTGTTTATCATATCAAAGAATGTTTGGGCAGAGACCATGGGGTTTTTTAGGTGAACGAAACTGTCTGCAGACAGGGATAGTATGACTTCCTCTCTTTCTCTTGGGATGCCTTTTAAAATTTCTTCTCTTGCCTGATTGCCAGGACTTCCAGTATAATGTTTAATAGGAGTGGTGAGAAAGGGCATCTTTGTCTGCTCAGGTTCTCAAGGGAAATGCTTCCAGCTTTTGTTTATTCAGTATCATGTTGTCTGTGGGTTTGTCATAGATGGATCTTACTACTCTGAGGTATGTTACTAGGATGCCTACTTTGCTGAGGGTTTTTTTTTTAAACATGAAGGGATTTTGAATATTATCAAAAATGTTTTACGCACCTATTGAGATGATCAATAGATGCTTTAGTTTTGTTTAGATGATGAATCATATTTATTAATTTATGTATGTTGAGCCAAACTTATATCCCAGGGATAAATCCTACTTGTTGATCATAGTATATTAGCTGCTGGATTCAGATTGCTAGCATTTTATTGTGGATGTTTGCCTCTATCTTCATCAGAAATATTGGTGTGAAGTTTTATTTGTTGTTGTTGTTTATTTCTGCCAGGTTTTGGTATCAGGATGATGGTATCAGACTTCATAGAATGGTCTATTGGTATCAGACCTCATAGAATGAGTTCAGGACCAGTCCCTCCTCAATTTTTGGGAATAGTTTCCATAGGAATGGTACCAGCTCTTCTTTATATGTGCCATAGAATTTGGCTATGCATGTATCTGGTCTTGTGCTTTTTCTGGTTGGTAGGTTTTTTAAATATCTGATTCAGTTTTAAAACTCATTATTGGTCTGTTTAGGATTTCCATTTTTCCTTAGTTACTCTAGGTGTTATGTTGGGTTGTTAATTTGAGATTTTTCTAAATTTTTGATGTGGGCTTTTAGTCTCATAAACCTTCCTCTTAACATCGCTTTTGATGTGTCTCAGACAATCTGGTATGTTTTTGCTTTGTTCTCATTTGTTTCAAAGACTTCTTGACTTTTGCCTTAAGTGGCACACCAGGATGATCATGCACATACTCCCTGGCATAGGACAAAGGTGAGGCCCACCCACCTGCAGGCATGCCAGCAAAGCACTAGGGGGTTGGCCAAATGTCTTTCAGAAGCAGGTTGTTTAATTTTTATATAATTGTATGGTTTTGAGCAATCTTCTCAGTATTGATTTATATTTTGGTGGGGGGGGCCTGTGGTCCAAGAGTATAGTTGGTGTAACTATGGTTTTTGTGAACATGGTGAGGATTGTTCTAAAACCGATTGTGTGGTTAATTTTAGAATGTGTACCATGTGCAGATGAGAAGAATGTATATTCTGTTGTTTGGGGATGGAGAGTTCTGTAGATATCTGTTAGGCTTATTTGGTCAGGTATCAAGGTCAGGTCTCAAGGTCAGGTCCTGAATATCTTTGTCTGTTTTCTACTTTGACCATCTTTCTAATACATTCAGTAGGATGTTAAAGTCTCTCTCTAATGTTGTGTGGCTATCTATGTCTCTGTGCAAGTTCTTAAAAACTTGCTTTATGAATCTGGGTGCTTCTGTTTGGGGTACATATATATTAAGGATAGTTAGGTCTTTTTGTTGAATTGAACCCTTTACCATTATGAAATGCCCTTCTTTTTTTCTTTTATTGCTGTTGGTTTAAAGCCTGTTTTGTATGAAATTAAAACAACTCCTGCTTTTTCTGTTTTCCATTTCTTTGGTAGGTTTTTTATATCTCTTTACTTTGAGCATATGGGTGTCATTGTATGTGAGATGATTCTCTTGAAGACAGCATCCAGTTAGCTGAATCTTGTCTCTTTATCCAACCTGCCACTCTGTGCCTTTTAATTGGAGCATTTAGCCCATTTGCCTTCAAGGTTAATGTTGATGTGCAAATCTGATCCTGTCACCATGTTGTTAGCTGGTTATTTAAGCAGACTTAATTGTGTGGTTGCTTTCTATAAATGATCTATATACTTAAGTGTGTTTATGTGGTAGCTGGTAATGGTCGTTGTTCCATATTTAGCATTCCCTTGGACCTTTCGTAAGGCAGGTCTGGTGGTAACAAATTCCCTTCACATTTGCTTATCTGGAAAGGATCTTATTTCTTCTTTGCTTATAAAGCTTAATTCAGATGGATGTAAAATTTTTCTTTAAGAATGCTGAATATGGGTCATTGATTTCTTCTGGCTTGTAGGATTTCTGCTGAAAAGTCTGCTGTTGCTGATGGGATTCCTTTTGTAGGTAATGTGCCTCTTCTCTCTAGATGGCTTTAATTTTTTCTTTTATTTTGTTCTTGGAGAGTCTGATGACTATTGTCTCTTGGGGATGTTCATCTTGTATAGTATCTTGCAGAAGTTATTTGCATTTTCTGAACTTGAATATTGGTTTCACTAGCAAGGTTAGAGAAATTTTTGTAGATGAGATCCTCAAATATGTTTTCCAAGTAGCTTGCCTTCTTTCCCTCTCTTTCAGGGATGCTGATGAGTCATAGATTTGGTTGCTTTACATAATCCCATATTTCTCAGAGGTTTTATTCATTCTTCTTTCTTTTATTTCTTTCTTGTCTTACTGAATTATTTTGGAAAATTAGTCTTTGAGCTCTGAGATTCTTTGCTCAACTTGGTCGATGTTGGTACTTGCAATTATATTATAAAATTCTTGAAGTTAATGTTTTAGCTCTATTATAACAGTTTGGTTCTTTCTTACCATTTTAACTTTTATCTCCTATATTATTTTATTGTATTCCTTATATTCCTTAGACTGGGTTCTAGCTTTCTCCTTTATGTTGATATCTTTATTTCTATTCATATTCTGAATTATATTTCTGTCGTTTCCGCCATTTTAGCCTGGTTAAGAACAATTGCTGGGAAACTATTGCAGTGTCTGGAGGTAAGAAGACATTCTGGCTTTCCAAGTTGCCAGAGTGCTTGCCCTAGTTCTTTCTCACCTGTGTGTGCTGATGTTCCTTCAATATTTGAAATTACTATTCTTTGGATGAGGTTTCTTGCTTTTGTCTTCTTTGATGCCTTTGGAAGTTTGTTTTAGAAGGTTGGCTCGGTCAACTGAGTTTATTTCTGAAAGATTTTAGGAGACCAAAACCCAGCTCAGCACTCCTGATCTGCATGTTCTAACGTGGGGACCAGGACCCTGGTTTTGTTCTTTTGCTCCTTGAGGTTGGGAACCAGCTGTGCTGGGTGCGCTGAAATATTCCTGGTCCACTGGCCACAGCACTCTGATGGGTGGTATTGGCCAGAATGCTGCATTGGGTGGTGGGCAGCAGGATCCTTGCTCACTTGTGCATGCCAGCAAGTGTGGCAGAGTGCATATACATTGGCCGGGTAGGTTACTAGCAGAATCAGGGCTGTGGCATTCCTGCACATTCTTATGCCAGCACAGGGGCACAGTCAGGGTCAGGTTTGCTGGTGTCTGTGCTTGCACTCACACTGGCAGCAGCGGTCGGTGGGGAGGACTGGTGGCCATGGGGGTTACTGGCCTCCCTGTGCACATTCACAGTGGTGGCAGCACAGGGGTGGGCCAGCTTGCTGGTGTTCCTATGTGTGTTTATGATGGTGGTTGTGTCACTGTGGGGAGAGTGGAGCCACTGGCATATATGCTTTTACTCACCCTGGTGCCAGTTGCATCATTGGATGGGGGCAAGATTGCTGGCATCTGTCTATGTGTTCATGCTGGCAATGGCAGTGTGACTGAGTACCTATGTGCCAGAATAGGTATTTAGGGTGGCAGCAGGTTGAACTCACATCAGCAGAAGTGGCACACCAGGATGATCATGCACATACTCCCTGGCATAGGACAAAGGTGAGGCCCACCCACCTGCAGGCAAAGCCCTAGGGGGTTGGCCATGGGTGAGTACGTGCCAGCAAAGCAGCACAAGAAAGATAGGGAGAGGGTGTGAGTGGGTCAGTGCATGTCAGCTAGAGCCAATATGCTGGAACTCTCAGATGGTCAGGTGTGGTCTGCATGTGAAGAAGCTATGATGAGGGCACTTGTGAAGCACCCTGGTTGGGCATCTGAGGCTGTGATACCAGTGGGCATGGCCAAGTCTGGGACCCTGGGAGAGGCCAGCTGAAAGGGGTGTACTCATATTGGACTGGTCCCATCTCATAGCCAAGACCACCCTAGTCTTCCCAGGTTCAACAGTCCCGCAATATCTAAAGTCTCCTGGAGGAATTTGGCAGGCCTTGGGGGAAAGGCATTCCTGGCTGTGCCCAACTGAAGACATTCCTGCACCAAACCCATACAGTCTGGGGTCTTCCTTCTACTACTTCTCTAAGCAGCTCTTCCTGCCATTGTAAGTGTCCATAGGTGTTACAGAGTTTTCTGTTGCCCAGATTTCAAGGGTGCATGGTGAGATTAGGCCACTCCTCACCTACCCAGCTCACCTTTTCCCCAGGAGTTCCTGGAGGCCCAGAATAAGTCTTGGTGCTAGAAAGCCTAGTGTAGGGTTCTCAGCTTCCTCTCCCTTGAGCCCACATCTTCATCCTTCTTCCATTCACTTTCAATGTGGCTAACTTACAATGAACAGAAATTTATTTGGGTCATGGTTCTGGAGGCTCCGAAGTCCAAGGGCATGGCAGTGGTACTGGCATCTTCTCAGCATCTAGTGAGGACCTTCTTGCTGTGTCATCTCATAGCAGAAGGCAGAAGGTGGAAGAGTAGGAGAACAGGCAAGAGAGATAAAGAAATGGTATCTTTTATCAAAAGCTCACTCCTGCAATAACTAATGTACTCACATGTTAATGACATTAATCCTTTTATGAGGGCAGAACCCTCCTGACCTAAAATCTTCCATCTCTCAACACTGTTGCATTGAAGGTTAAATTCCCAAGCCATGAACTTTTGGGAACACATTCAAATCATAGCATCTCGCCCTTGGCCCCTCAAGTTTGTGTTATTCTCATATGTAAAATATGTTAATTCCATCCCAGTAGCCCCAGTAAAGTCATAAATTGTTCCAGCATCAACTCTAAAGTCCAAAGTCCAGATTCTCATCAAAATCAGGTTGAGACTCAAGGCATCCATTCTGAGACAAATTCTCCTCCAGCTATGAGCTCATGAAACCAAAACAAGTATATGCTTCCAAAATATGATGGTGAGACAGACATAAAATAGCCATTCCCATTCCAAAAGGATGAAATAGGCAAAAAGAAAGAAGTAGTTGATCCCAAGTTCAAAACCCAAGAGTAAAACAATTATAAATCTTAAGATCCCAGAATAATATCTTTTGACTCCATGTCTCACATCCTAGGCACACTGGGGCAGGGACTGGACACCCAATGCCTTAGGGAACCCTGCTCCTTTGGCTTGGCTGGGCTCAGTTCACCCAGCAGCTCTCACAGGTCTCATTCCTGCAGCTTTCCCAGACTGGAGTTATATGTAGGAGGCCCAGTAGTTCTGGAGACTGCAGGGGCTGCTCCACTTCCATTGCTCCACTAGGCATTACCTATGGGCACTCTCTGCAGGGACTTTTCTCCTGTGTCCTTGCTGAACATTGCCCTAGCAGCACCTTACTGTGCTGGCTCTGTTCCTGTGACAATTTTCTGTCTTGGCCCTTGGCTGTTCAATACATCCTTTGAAATCCAGTGGAAGTCACTATGGCCCCACAGCTTGTGCACTCTGTCTGCAGACTTGACACACACTACAGCATCATGTGGATGCTGCTGAAGCTTACTGTTTGCACCCTTCAGAGCTGTGGCATGAGCTGCACCTAAGCATGTTTGAGCTATGGCTGGGCCAGCCAATGAGCACTGCATTGCAGAAAGCAGAGTCTTGAGGTGGCCCTAGGCAGCAAATACTGAGGTCCCATGTGCACCTCTCTGAACCTTGCTCTCAAGGACCTGCTTGCCTTGAGGATCTCTTTTGGGGCAATTTTCTCCATTGCCTTAATTAATATGCCTGGATTTATTCTATCCATATTAATCTCTTTAGCAAATGGTCACTTGGCCACATCTTTTGTACTTGCCCCCAACATACTTTTTTTATTCTGTACATGACCAAGCTGAAAGTTTTCCAAATATTTCTGTTCTGCTTCATTTTTTATTATAAATTTCTTTTTAAAATAATTTCTCTTTTCTTTTATGTTAGTGTAGTGGCCAAAAGAAGCCATGTAGCACCTTGAATGCTTTGCTGCTTAGATGCTTATTCTGCCAAATATCTTAGTTCATTATTCTTAAGTACTGCCATCCACAAAGTCCTGAAACCTGGACATCATTCTGCCAAGTTTTTGGCAACTGTATAATAAAGATGGCCTTATTCCAGATTTCATCACTTGTTCCTCAGTTCCATCTGAGAACTCATCAGAATGGCCTTTGGTGTCCACATTTCTACCAACATTCTGATCATTTAAGTAATCCCTACAAAGGTTTAGGCTCTTGCTACAGCTCTTATTTCCTTCTGGACCCTCACCAGAATTGCTCTTCATGTTCCATTCATGGCAATATAAGCTTTTTCTCTTCTGATTGTACAAAATTTTCCAGCTTCTATCTGTTACCCAGTTCCAAAGCCACTTGCACATTTTCAAGTGTTTCTTCAAGCCATAGTCCTACTTCTCAAAACCAATTTTTATTTTAGTGTGTTTTGTACAGCTATAGCAGAATATTTGAGACTGAGTAACTTATAATGAACAGAAATTTATTTGACACATGATTCTAAGTTTATGAGTTTGCATCTGGTGAGGGTCTTTGTGCTGTGTCATCTAATGGTGAAAGGAGGAAGGACAAAAGAGCAGCAGACGGAGAGGAAGGGGGGCAAACTCATCCTTTTATCAGGAACCCACTCCTGTGATAACTGTTCCACTCCTGAAATGATAGCATTCATCTATTGATGAGAGCAAAGCCCTTATATCCTAATCACCTCTTAAAGGCCTCACCTCTCTACATTATTGCAGTGGGGATTAAGTTTCTAAGACATGAACTTTAGGAGACACATCCAACCTGTTACACTGGTGTAATTTTGTTTCACTTTTTCTGTGCTCTTCTGATTTAGATGTACTTTTCTGAAAGAGCACACAGTAGGACATTGTTTCTTTTGTTCAGCGTAACCAAGTTTTATCTTTCACCTGGAGAATTTATTAAATTTTATTTATAAATATAGATTTTAAAAAAATTAATAGATGTCCTTATATTTGTGCTTTTTACAATATTTTCAGGATTTTTTCCTTTCTTGGTCTTTTGGAATTATTGAGTTGTTTGTTTGCTTTACTTCCTTAATTATGCATAGTTTGAGTATTACTCTATTTCTATCTTAATGTTTATGCTAAAATATTTTGATGAATTTTTTGGGGGGGGGAGGGGAACAGAGTCTTGCTCTGTTGTCCATGGTGGAATATAGTGGTGCGATTTCAGCTTATTGCAACCTCTGTTTCCTGGACTCAAGCTATCTTCTGATATCAGCCACCTGAGTAATCTGTCACCATGCCTGGGTAACTTTTTGTAATTTTCATTTTTTTGTAGAGACAGAATCTCACCATGTTGCCCATGCTGGTCTCAAACTCCTAGATTTAAGTGATTCATCTGCCTTGGCCTCCCAAAGTGGTAGGATTACAGGCATGAGCCACTGCACCTGGCCTTTCGATGCACATTAAATTTAGAAGCTCTAAAGTTAATCAGTATTTTTATATTCCTCCCATACATGGAAAGGACCTTAGATTGCTTTAACTTCTATTATTCTCCTTCCACCTTGAAAATTATTGTTATCTAATATTTTATTTATGTTTTAGTTTTCTCCCTACAAAGCAAACACTATTACTACTATTTCTGTACAGTTCATGTTTGTTTTTATTTAACACATATTTGCCTTTTTATGCTCCCTCTTCCTTTTTTAAAAATCTCAGACCTTGCTTGTGGACTTTCCCATCCACCCAAAAGTACACATCTGCACAAATAATGCTGCTATCTTCCTTTAAATGTCAGTGGACTGTCGAACCCTTTGAATGCCCATATGTAGGTCATGCATTAAGAGCTCCTAATCTAAAAACTATCTTTAATATCATAATGTTTGGCATCTTACATATAAAGGATAGGCTTTTTTTGTCCACAAAGCTGTCATTTGAAGAAATGTCCAGTGAAAAAGTCATTGGTTGGATCAAATTGTTGCTCCACAGCACTAGTCCCTCCCAAGGAAGTTATCTGGGAAGAACTACCAACCGAACACTGGACACTACGGTGGGGCAGGGCAAGTCCTAAATGATTTTGCTGCACTGCCAGGAGCTCTTCGTTCCCATTCCTGCCCTTGGCCATTGGCAGCACTTGAAGATCAGTTTGAAACAAAGTTAATGATTTCTGAGTTTCAGTTACACAACTTAAACATGATCTTGTGGATGCAAACTTGCAGAACGAGGGAGGAAGCCTCTAGCAATAAGGGGCCTCTTGTGTTTTGCTTATTAGATCATTCAATCTGTCCTGTGTCTTGCTAGAATGTTGCAGTTCACGGCCCATGCCTAACTCTTGGTCAGCAGAGGATAATGCATAAAGATACTATATAATCATTAATGGAAAACAGGGAAGTTCAATATCCTGAGAGAACACTCACATGCACCAAATGGCTATAGAATATTTTTCCAGAGCAAGAGCAGCCTTGCAGCTAACCTTATAATTGAGGAAAACATGGGAGGAAGCTCCAAGGAGCAAATGCAAGATATTATATTGTATAAGAAATTGTGGGGAAGGGAGTACCAAAGATTTTTATGTATTTATTTTTTTTTGCTCAAGCCAGTAAAGTACTTACCTGCGTATGAAGATCTTGATTCTGTTAGTACTTCTGATGATAGCAGAGTAGTAGACAGAGGACAACTTTGTGGTGTTCTGGTGATGATTGTGCAGCATCCTGGTATCAATCATGAGGTATGCTGAAAAGAACCATAGGTTTTGAAATCACATTAGCCTAGGTTCAAATGCTTATTCTAAATTTGTTGGCTTTGCAAATGCTAATGATTGCTTTAGACTCCCTCAGCCTCAGTTTCCCAGTTTGTAAGTGGAGAACAAACATATCTACCATGCAGCCTTGTGAGGATTAGCTATAATGAAGCAAAAGACTCTCAACCCCTACTCTATGTCAACTCCTCAGTAAAAGGTAGCAATTGTCATTATATGACACTCATCCTGTTAATGACTATTGCTTCATAATTTTCGGATTTATAAATATTGTTTTTTACCTCCTCCACTCACCTCACAAATGGGCTATAAAGGTAATTATAGATGTCTAAATGAGCTTGAGCACTTTGGTGAAATTTCAGATGATTCCTTTTAACAGAGTTCTTTAAGAATCCAGACAAAAACATGAAAATTCACATTAGATATGCATGGATGAGTGGTTCTTTTTAAATAACAATTTATTTCACTCAAACTTTAAAATACTACCAAATTTGACTATTTCTTTGACAAGTTTTCCTCATATTTTGACAGATATGGTATCTAGCTTTCCTCACAGCATTTCCAGTCCAAGTCCATAACTAAAAACATGGAACACTTAAGGGAAGAATCTTATGACATAATTGACTGTCTTTTACGTTTTGAGACCATGTATTTGACTATATCAGTGAATCACCTGCACCCCATGCTTTTCCTCACTCTCTCTTGCAGCAGTTTTGAAGGGCTCCGGCTGAAGTCCATGTCCCTCTGTACAATTGCTATCCATTTGCTTCAGGTAGATGCCCTGCTATCTAAGGTTTTGTGTTTGCATTTCTTCTCGGCTGAGTGCTCCAACCTATTCCCTTTAGCTGTTATGGTCAGGCTTAGTTTCTGAGCTCAAATGAAAGGGACATTCTAGCCAAATAAATTCTATCCTGACCTTTCTACTCTTTACCCTGGTGCATATAGCTGGGAAATTCTAAAGTCTCATAATTCCTATCATCCTTCTTCAAGGCTGAGAACATAGCCAATTCTCACTAGCCAGCAACCTGCCTCCTGTTCCCCTCAGCCACTTCCTGACCTGTTCTCCTTTTCCAGAAACAAAGACATCTCTTACTGAAGGCATAGCCAGCTTCAAACCATACTACCTCAAATTTTACTTTCAAAGTAGAATAAAATAAAAATAAAGAGAAAAAGAACCCAAGTTTATTTTTCTCTATCTTTCTATCATGGTTATTGATAAAACCAAGAAATGGGATCTGAAACATAACAGATATTCAATAGATATTTATTATGTGAATAAATAAATAGTGTAAAATGTGGGATAATGTAAATTTTCTAAACCCTAACGATGATGCATTCTGTGCAATGGCTAGTTTGGCATCCATTCCAACAACATTCTGCAACGTCTTTCTTTCTTTCTTTCTTTTTTTTTTTTTTGAGACGGAGTTTCGCTCTTGTTACCCAGGCTGGAGTGCAATGGCGCGATCTCGGCTCACCGCAACCTCCGCCTCCTGGGTTCAGGCAATTCTCCTGCCTCAGCTTCCTGAGCAGCTGGGATTACAGGCACATGCCACCATGCCCAGCTAATTTTTTGTATTTTTAGTAGAGACGGGGTTTCACCATGTTGACCAGGATGGTCTCGATCTCTTGACCTCGTGATCCACCCGCCTCGGCCTCCCAAAGTGCTGGGATTACAGGCTTGAGCCACCGCACCCAGCTCTGCAACGTCTTTCTAAACTATAGAAGCTGGAAAGCTAAATGCTGCATATCTCAGATTTTCCTGCCGCTGGAGTTCTAGATTTGGTAAAGGTTCTACCAACCTGATGCACGCATGTGAGATTTGGATTTGAAACTGAGTTGAGTAGAGAGAGGGGCAGAGCATAAGGCATTCATTCTGTTTTAAGTTATGAGAAGTAGTGCAAAACTAGTTACTGATTTCTTAATTTGATGACTTGCTGAAAGCTCAAGTGGAAGCTTCCCTACCACTAGTAGAAATTTCTGAACTAGCTGGGCATGGTGGCGCATGCCTGTAATCCCAGCTACTCAGGAGGCTGAGGCAGGAGAATTGCCTGAACCCAGGAGGCGGAGGTTGCGGTGAGCCGAGATCGCGCCATTGCACTCCAGCCTGGGTAACAAGAGCAAAACTCCGTCTCAAAAAAAAAAAAAAAAAAAGAAATTTCTGGACGCTCAGGCTAGTGCTGGCTTCCATAACCTTTCCAGTGATTTTATAAGTCACTCAACACATGATATTATCTCTGTTTGGAAATAAACTATTGTTTGCAACCTAACTCTGCTCTAGCAGACACATTAAAGTTTATGACCTCTTTCATCTCCTTTTATTATTTAATTTCAATTTAAAGTTTTTTCTGGTGTAATACTGTCTGAAACTTTTTTTATTGTATTGGACTTAGAAAAATAAATACTTGGATATTTCCATTCACTCAGGCAATATTTGTAATCAGTATTTCTCCAGAGTCCAGTAGACTCTGGGTACAACAAATAACACCTTGGCATAAATACATATGTTTTATTATTTCACTGTCCCAACTGGCTTGATGTAGGACTTTGAACCTCCTCACCCTGCCACCCAAATCAAAACTTTCTCTACTTCCTTTGTCTGTATTGTAAATCCTTAGATGTTTCTTCTACCTGGTCAGAAAAAATTCTCTTGTGTTTTTCCAGTATGCAGTTTTTATTAATAGCCTCTGTTTTCTATGCTACTTGAGAATAACATCTGTCATATGATTACTGCTTTCTACATGAGAACACTTATTCCTGACAAGGCAGGGGTTTCATATGCTTCCACAGCTAAAACCTCAAGTGACTCTACAGTGCTGTATGGTCTCTTGGTTATTACACTGTCTGCACAAAACTGCTCCAAGAATAAATGGGACAATACCTATATTAGTTCATTCTCATGCTATGAAGAAATATCTGAGACTGGGTAATTTATAAAGGCAAGATATTTTCATTGAATCATACTTCCATTGCTGGGGAGGTCTCAGGAGACTTACAATTATGGCAGAAGGCAAAAAAGAAGCAGGCATCTTTTTCACAGTTTGGCAGGACACAGTGAGTGTAGCAGGGGAAATGCCAGACACTTATAAAACCATCAGATTTCTTGAGACTCACTCATTATCACAAGAACAGCATGGGGGAAACCACCCCCATGATCCAATTACCTCTACCTGGTCTCACCTTTGACACAGGGGAATTATAATTCAAGGTGAGATTTGGGTGGGGACACATATCCAAACCATATTAATGCCCTTCTCCCATAATCTATCATATGATTTGCAACCAAAGCAAAATGACTTATGCCTCCATTGTCTCACTATAACCAATAAACTGCTTCCTTCACTGTTTAAGGCTGAAACTAATGCATGGAGTTTGATGGGTGAGATTGTTTGTCTGTTTCCCCACCCAAATCTCAAATTGTAGCTCCCATAATTCCCATGTGTCATGGGAGGGACCTGGTAGGGGATAACTGAATCTTAAGAGCAGGTCTGTCCTGTTCTGCTCTCATGATAGTGACTGTCTCATGAGATCTGATAGTTTTATAAAGGGAGTTCCCTTGCACATACTCTCTCTTTACTGGCCACCATGTAAGACATCCCCCATTGCTCTTCCTTTGTTTTCCACCATGATTGTGATGCCTCCTCAGCCATGTGGAACTGTGAGTCACTTAAACTCTTTTACTTTATAAATTACGGTCTTGGATATGTCCTTATTGGCAGCATAAGAATGGAGTAATACAGTGGGAGAATATACATCAGTTATTTTCTGGTGCCTTTTACTTTCTGTATTCCCTGCTTATTCCACAACTTTCTCCTACAGCCAAAAATAAAGCTCCCAGAATACAATTATTATTTCCGGCCCCACCCTCATTCACAAACTCCAGCAAACAGCAGGCCGTAAATACCAACTAAAATCACCACTACTAATTTTTTTTTTAACATCTGTTCTGTGCTAGATGCCAGTGATCCTAAGGTGAATCCTATGTGGTCCCTGCCCTTAAGAAATTTATCATCTAGTGGAGATCAGTTATAGAAGCCACTTTCAAAGTATGGCATATTGTATGTTAGAATCAGGAAAAACCTTACATTCAAAGAGCACTTCTTAGATTTGAGCCCTAAACAAAACCAAAGAAAATTAAGGGTAGAGAGGGGTTCAGGACTGCCCATGCAGTTTCCCAGGGCTTCTCTTACCACACACAGATGCACTTTAGTTCAGGTTACTTTATGTTGTATATTCAGACATATTACTTACATGGAAAGTTATCGTTTTGGTCATGAAACATCTCTGTTTTATGTTTAAATCATTAGTTAGCTTACATGATATTTTCTGGAGACCTATGCCTCATAAATCCATGGATCCCAGGTTTGTTTGTTTGTTTTCCATAAGTAATCCTAGAAAGATCAGATATATCTTGCTAAAAGACTTCTATTGATGATGGGTCTCCTGAAAGCAAATATCCTTGGTTTCTAAGAAGTCTGTCAACCTGGGAACTTTTCCTTCTCAAAAACATCTCCCCAAACCCACCATAAAGGGAGAGAAGAAATTGGAGGCCTGATTCTTAAACATCTTCCCACCATATATAGGATTTCCAAATCTAGATGACCAAAGACAGGTTCTACTAGCACCAGTACAGCACCCCTCAGCTACCTCCAGCATATAGAACAGGAAGTTAATCATCAAAGTAGCTATTGCAGAAGACTGGGTGGTAGCAGGGAAGAAAGAGAGAGAGAGTTTGGATTATTATAATTTTACCCCTCTCTGTGAGGAAGAGGGATGCTTTCCTTTTCCCACAAGTCAAGAGAATGGAACTTCAAAGAATAACTTATGCAATGCATACATGCATTCCCTCAAGTTTAAAAATAGATGGATATGGAGCTTACGCTAAAAAATGTCTAAAAATAAGAGGCCACCTAGAGTTTGCATAGAGGGAGAAGAGGATATAGAAAGAGGGAGCCATACTCCCTCTGTATTAAAATGATCTGGTTTTAAGCAAAATTTGGTGATATCTAAATATGGCTCAAAATGCTATGGGGACATTCTAATATTTCATTCAGAGGAGAGGAGCCTACTGAGTGGTTAAAAGCAAAAGCTGTGAAAAATAACAGACGTGTTCTCTGCTTGCATCTGAAGGAAGTTTAGATTATCAAATAAATAAATGTGTTAAACATGCACACCAAAATATCACTGCTTCACTAGTATGCATATTCAAGGTGTGTGTGTGTGTATGTGTGTGTGTGTGTGTGTGTGTGTGTGTGTGTACCTGTGTATACATCTATGTGAGGATATAAATGTCCTTATTCTCTCCACTTGGTGTTAATGGGAATTAATCAATAACCCACACTATGCTCGAGAAACTATGTAGTCCAAAGGCAAGAAGGAGCTTGGGAGAGGAACGCTGTTTATTAGTTATATGTAATTTATTTTCCACTTATGAGAAAATTATTCCTTAAATGAGAAAATAAAGTGAGCCTTGATTAAAACTAAATGCTGGATAATTTGAGCTTTAATTGAGGAAAACTTAACATAACTCAATAGCATTGAGACCCTTCATGACACATGAGCATTACGGGTAGGGAAGAGCAGAAAGGATTCAGGCTAAAAATGATTTACCCCAAATCCTCAACAATCTTCAATGGAAATAAAATCCATGGTTTTTTTCGACCATCAAAGTGTGCATCAGACAGATGTACAAATACTTTACTTTCATGCAAGTTTGATTAAAATGTTTAGGTTTATATTTGTCAGTTGTTTCTTTGTTTTTTGAAGAGCTTAGATTCCCTTTTCCCATCAGATTCAACTATCAGCATAAAGGTACCTCTCTGTGAAACAGACTCCTGTCACCTCCATTTTGCTGTCAGACTTCCTGTGACTGCTCAGAGAATTCTAACAGAAAATAATTCTCTTCTGCAATAAGACCCTAGAAAAAGAATCTATTTGCAGAGTAACAAGAAAAGTTCTAATTATTTCTGCAGAAATTGACCAAAGAAGCAAGCTCAAGTGACAGAAATAAAAATGTCTTTCTGTGTCTCAAAATGAATGACTGATAAAGGGCTAATAGATCTTGATGTAGAATGCTTTCATTTAGGTTTATCCGCAAGACCCTATTGATGTCAATATTGACTAGGAAGCCAGGGAAGCAAATCCTATGGATTTAGATACTGCTGATTTACTTTCCTCAAAACAACATGGGATAGAAAGATAAAAAGTGCATAAATTTAAGAAAAATACTTTCAATCCAATAGGCTATAAGAAAAATCAGAAAGAAAAGGAAGAAAGGATATACTGTGTTCTGTTTCTTTTATCTGGTCATCCTTCTCTCATAAAATAGCATTTTATTTTTAATGTATCGAATAGGAGGAAAATAATTATGTAATTGACTATTAGTTTTCTAGCTTCTCAGATTACTTTTGTAATAATACCTTTTAATCATAAAAATTCATAAAATAGGCATTCCATTGTAGAAATTTCATAAAGGCTTATCTGATAATCATTAAAATATGCATTCTCATATTCAAATTATGCAAACAATAACAAAAAGCTATTGTGCAAGGCAGAATTTATGGTTTTTGATTAATGGGTAACCAAATGTGGCTGAAGCAGATTATAATATGAAATCACATATTGGCTGAACAGATGTTTAAACAGAGATAACATCTGAAGTTCTCTACTTATCATTCACAACAAATCTAACAACATAAAAAAGTCTCCAGGAAAAATTGCTTTTTTGAATGTTGTGATGTCTATGTCCATCATATATAGGAGTTTCTCTTTAAAGTGGAAAATGTTTAAACAAGCTGTTAAAGAGAGAGATAATGTTTTAATGAAGTAGGACAGTGGCTAGATGAAGACCATCCATCAGGTCTGTGTTAAAATCCATTTCTGGATCTTCCTCTGCTTAGATTTCTTTATATGCTGACAGTGTTGCCTTCATCCCAGCCACACTCCCCAAAATGGTGTTCATGCTTTTAAAGTGCTTTATTGACCCTAATAGAGAAACACTAGATTTTTCTCTCATATCCAAATATGCTTTAATCTTTGTAGCTTGTTCTAGTCCAAAAAAAGTTTGCTCAAATGTTAAATGTTTGAGAATAGATCAGAGTTCTGGTGTTTGTAAAAGTGAAAATGTGAGAAGTAGGTGAAAAAGCAGCAAGATTAAAGTTATTTTGCCTTCCATAGCGCATTACATATGAATTGGATTACAACCAATAATTCTTTGCTGTATGGAGGAGAAGACTTAAAAACAGCAGGAAGGAATATTACCCCTCTAATCAGATGAACCCAATAGTACATACACTGTACACATAGGCATACATTTGCTAAATACCCGTGCTTATATCTCTGTCTCTGCATATACATCTAAGCATGTGTCATATGGGTCTCACAGAACTGATAACCTCAGGTTTTATTCAATGGTTATTAAATATTTGCTTGTCAAAGTTTCCTGGTTCTGCAGCAATCAGATCTTTCCAAGTCTACATTGTTCAAAAAACTCTAGGCCAGGACTATGATTATAGAAGCCACATGTATGAGTAGTAAAGAGTTAATACTCCCAAGGAGAAAGCATTCATTCTCTCTTTCCATGTTTATCTCTTGAGTGTTCACTGTGTGCCAGATATTGATGGAGACCCTGAATAGGCCAACATGAAGAAGATATGCAAGTCTGCAGAGAGGATACCAACAGCCTGATTGAAATTATAACAACCAGGCACTGAGTCACCACAGAGGGAGTCAGTCCCCTGCTGACCCCACAAGAAAACATCAGACTAAAAGTTGCAGCAGATTAAAATAGCAGGACTAAAATACTTTTCTAATCATCCTTGATTAGAGAATGTTGAGTAATCTGTGCATGAAGAGCAATCTGTGGTCAAACCCAAGTTTGTTCTAGTATATTCATAATTACTTGTAATGTTTACTTAACTGTTTGGTAAATTCAGTTTATCTACCAGTGTGATGAAGTTATCTCCCAGATAACTCCTTTTTGTCCTAAACCTCAAGAAAAGAATACCATGAGGGTTTTGGTTTT
The DNA here is from genome assembly GCF_048565385.1 of Saimiri boliviensis. Lineage (NCBI taxonomy): Eukaryota > Metazoa > Chordata > Mammalia > Primates > Cebidae > Saimiri > Saimiri boliviensis. The sequence goes on along the minus strand of NC_133454.1, from coordinate 39,849,427 downwards.
AATACAAATACTTAAATGCCCATGGCTCTAATAATCACTGTTATGAGTCTCATGCATAACCAGAAACAGACCACCTTTGACTGGGTCTACATTTACCCTGACTATTGGCAAAGAGAAAAGAGGTTAACCTATTGGCTTCCTAAAAAAGGGTGGGCATAAACTGAGTCAGTGCCTAATAGAGGAGATCAATAAAGTGCTGGTGTGGATGGTGACAATAACAGTTTACAGATGCTCTGAAGCCCATGAGTCATCATCATTAATTTAGCTCCACATGCGTGTAGGCAGAAAATAGATTCAGACAGGCCTCTAAGGGAAAGATCTATCATATTGATCGAGTGCAGCAAGCAGAAAGATAGGCTTTCAGGTCTCATGTCTGGCAGTGTTATGATGCAGTGAAAGGCGATCAATAGAGCCCTCCCATCAGACTGAACTGCCCATTGCTGGGAACACGGCCTGACGTTGTGACCTTCTTTCCACTTAAGTCTGAGGCTCAGCATGCAGTCACCAGCAGCCAGTCCAACCTGGAGAGTGGGTTTCAGCTTGACTCAAGGCCACCTTCCTACTTTGTGCTTTATGCTGATATGTAGCATCTGCTTTGTTCTTTGAGCTCGAGTTTCTCAAGTTTGTTAGCAAATTTAATTACCATTTCTTCTAGAAATGAGGCTCTGCCCTTAGCGTCTGTTATTCCTATTTCCAACCTGGGCTTTGAAACCTGACTTCTGGACTCCAGTCAGGTATCTGGGTTTCTGCTCAAAGACTGTCATGTATGTCTGCCTTTATGCACTTCTCAATATCTCCTACGTAAATTCTCCATCACTAAGTTCTTGTCACTGGCTTGAGGAGTATCATTGCTTCAAGTTGGAATACAGTTATTAATTGCTTACCTCTTATCACTTGCATTTTAGGGCTGCTATTACCAGGTGCTGAATTCTGTGTAACAGTCTAGATGGCTGCTCAGTTTCTGAAAACAGATTGTTTATCCTTTTGCATGCTTCTAACTTCCAAAAACAGGGGTAGTTAACTGGACCAAACCTATTCCTGTCAAAAAATAAGGTAAGAGGTGTAGAAGATGCAAACTGACCCATGGCTTTCAGAAGGACCATTAATAACAGCCACTTCAATTTAATATATTCATTAATTCAATCCACTGCAAACTAAGTGTTGGAGTCAGAGCAAGAACAACAACAAAAAAGAGACAAGATTCTCATTATCATGGAATTTTTTTTAGGTATTCACCCGTGCATGCATGCATGTGTATGTGTGTTGCTGTTGTCAGAAATAGCAAGCAAACAATAAAAACCAGTGTCAGGCTATAAATAGCTCAATGTTGAGAATTTAAAGGAGTGAAGTGACAGAACTAGTTTTAAGTTGGGTCATTGGGGAAGACTCTGTGGAGGTGACATTTTAATTGGAAACAGAGATAAAAGAGCCAGCCACTGTAAGATCAGAGAGAACATGTGAAAAGCTGGGCAAAGGCCCAAAACCAGAAATGAGCCTGAAGATCTGAGACCAAGGCAGATGTTCAGTATGGCTGGAGATAATGGGCAAAAAAAGAATTGGTTGGAATGAGGCTAGCAACGTTGGCAGAAGCCAGATCGTATGTGGCTTTGTGAACCATAACGAGTAGTTTGAGTTTAATTTAAATACAGTAGGAGAATATCTGTGGGTTTGAAGGAGTGGAGTAACCTGATCTGAGTTATATTTGAAAAATGAACATGCTGCTTTTGGGCAGATAGTGGGTTTATATGGAAGGCCAGAGAGGCAGCTGGGAGACTTGTTAGGAGGCTCTCAGAGTAGTGGTTTGGAGTGGGCTTTGTAAGTACAAATGGAGAAAGTAGAGGTAGAATCTGCAGGACATGCAGAAGAATTTTATGTGGGAGCATGAATCTTTGATTTGATCATCAGCAAAAAGGCTGATTGTGGTGCCATTTTCTGAGGATGAGGAAGACTGAAGGGAAAAGCAGATTTGAAGAAGAAAAGTTAAATAGCTGTTTACGGCTGTGTACATTTGAGTTGCCTGTTAAATATAATGTAAATGACAGGTTAGCTATAGAGAGTATGAATCTGAAGCACTAGGGTTGGAGATGGAGAACTGGGAGCCATCAGCACGGCAATGATATTTACAGGCCTGGTAGTGGAGGAGGTCACAGAGGAGAGTGTGGATAGAGAAGGGAAGGGGCCAGGAGAGACCCCTGAATAACTTTAATAACTTCAAGCCTAGAAGAAAAAAAGGAGCCAGAAAAGGAGGCTAAGAAGCAGCCAGAAATGTAGAGAAATCTACTTATTAAGGCTTTATCCTATGTGAGGTCACATGCTAGCCTCATACAGGTTAACCACTTTAATCTTCACTTCAATTTCCAACTAGTTAGAAAGTGAAGTTTGGCATTGGAGTGTCTCTGCTAGAACCCAAGCATACCCCCTTGCCTGGGTGTAACTGTGGGCATGTTAATTAACCTCCCTGGGACTCAGTTTCCTCATCTATAAAATGGGATTTTAAATCTCTACCTCATAAGCTCGAGGGTTGGATTAAGTGAATTAGTATACATAAAGTCTCTAGAACAGTCTGGCACATAGTAATCACACAATAAATGTGATCTAGCAGTTGCTAAGTAGCTATTATTATCTGAATTTTACACTTAGGTGGGGTTTAAAGTTTATTTTCAGATTTGGTGCATGGTAGAGTTAAGATTGAAACAACTTCGGTTGATCCCAAAGATTGTAGTATTTCTACTTTCCCTGTATTTAGACCCTTAAAAATAAGAATAAACTGACTTATGACCAAGCCATCGTTTTTACTGGCCATAGTATCACAGCATGGAAAATAAATAAATCACTTTAGATATGCATTTTAACCTTCATTCTTCAATGCAAATATTTTAATAAGAGATGCTGTCAGCCAAATTCACTAGATTTACTTTCTGTCTTGTCTATGGAGTGGCTAAAGATACATTTCCACCCCCCAAAAGAGCAGTCAGAGTTAAACTGAGGCCAAAATGTCCACAGAACTAACAACCAAAGAATCAGTCCTCATATAAATATATAACATGTTGACTATTACTATAAATGTCAAGAAATATTTTTAAAAGATTTTATTAGTAATCACGATTTAGATCAATTGAGGGAATAAGTCTTAAGAAAATAATATTTTAAAGCAAAGTTCGTTCTATTAATTTCAATTAAATATAGCAATTCAAGTTAGGCTAATTAAGTGTTGTCAAGCAAAGGATTTGGGTAGCTACTTCAATAAATAAAGAAGAATGATTTGTATTTAACATATTGGTTGTTTATCCATTAATTGGTGTTTTAATTTGTTTGAAGGCAATTTGTTCTTTTCAGTAAATTAAATGTTCCTCTATGCAAGTATTAGGCAACTTTCTTATAAAGCAAAGTTAACTTTAGCTTAATTCCTTAGCAAATTAACGAAGGTTTTTTTTTTTCTCTTTATGAGTTTCTAAATCTTTTCTACTGGTGTTAAAATTAGGTTCTATTACTAATTTTGAAAAAAGAGAAGAATTTATCTGTTCATAATTCCAATATCCAATTATAATAAATTATGCAAAAAGACTGTTGTTACTTTGGAAAAAAACTGTGAGGAACATCTGCCACGCTAAGCAGCGAGAGGTCTGACCATGATATAACATCTTAGGGCTCAATTTCATTTGAAAGTCTTAATTCTGTCTGAGTAAACCACTGTGCATTACACATCACAGACATTCTTTAAATGTTAGAAGGAAGGAAGAGAAGGAGGAAAGGAGGGAGAAAGGGAAGATAGAATCTCCATAATTAGGGTTTGGTTTGGAAGCCTAGTTTATTTCTGAAAAAGGTCAATCACCATGGACTGGCTCAACCCTGAAAAGTTTCCAAAGTTAGGCTGATGTGGTCTGTTGAAATTCACCCAAGAATTGTACACCCGATTGCTGAGAAGTCACACCAGATGTCCTGTCCAAGGACTAATAACGCTTACTCCTGTAGGCTACATCCATATGTGAGGAAACAGAAGAGAACATTTCGGAGCTGGTTAGTCAACTTTAAGTTATGCTCAGTGCACTGTATCGGGAATACAAAAGCATTTTCCAGATGGCATCATAAAGTTAGTTCATTTTTGCACAGCACCATCTCATTTTTGAGAAATAGCCCCTTGTTTTTTATTCCCCTTGGTTGTTTCAGAATTGCTTTTTCTTGCCATAAATGCAACACTTAAACTAGAGGGCCGGTTAGAATATTTGCTGTATATTATAAAAATTGCCTAACAGACTATGAGTGTTCAAATATGAATTAACGAGAAGATTGATAATATATGGTCTTAACCACCCACCAGGCCATCAAGGAGACAAAGAGCCAGATGGATATTGGGATTCTACTTTCACTGTGAATGATAAAACCTTGGGTAATTCACTTAATTACATTGTGTTTCAATGTCTACATATGCATGAGAGCTATTCTAACTCTCAGAAATTCCTTTGTGAGTCATCTAAGAACCACCTATCATTTGAGTTGTTTCTCTACCTACTTATCTGCATGAACTCTCTGCTGTAGCCAAATTATTCCACTCACTTTCTTCCAAATACTTGGTGTGCAACTCCAAATTTATGTCCTTCATCAACCCTCTTTCTTGGCCTAGAATGCACTTTCTCTTCTTCTCTCTCTAGCCAAATCCTACTGTCTTTTGAGGCATCAATCAAGTCTCCTTCTCAGCAAGGACATTCATATATCTGTGCTACTCTATAAAGGGATTTACACATGTAATCACATTTAGTCATTAGAACAGCTTTATAAAGTAACTATTATTGTGCTCATTTTACAGAAGAGAGTATGATACTTGAATAAAATGCTCTACTGTCCCAAGGTTCAAAGGCGCTGTCAAAACTTAGATGAGAGCTCAGATTTGTTAGTCACTAAAACTTGAATTCCTTTCACTACTTCACTCAGTCGCCTAGTGATATTTTTGTGTCCTTTGTTGCAATTATTGTTATTTTATACTTTTTTTTAACACAAAGGTTCATGTCTCCTTAAATAAATAGTAAATACCTTAAAAGAAGGAATACTATCTTTGTATTTCCTACACTAGAAAGTAAATTCCATAAGGGCTGAGAATTTGACTTGGTTATTTACTGCTCCTACTCCAGTATGTAGATCAGTGCCTGACATAGTAGATACACAATAAATACTTACTGAATAAACTTCACTATGTCTCTTACAGCATCTAGACTTGCATATAAAAGTTCACAATAAATGCTTGTTCTTCTGGCACAATAAGATTGTCCCCTTATAAAGGGTTTTAGATTAAAATCCTCTTGGATGTTAAAAAAAACAATAGCTTTTTTCCTTACAGCTTCCCATGCCTGTTATCCATCTTTTGCTACTAATCTTGTCTTCTAAACCATGACTATTGTGAAATAATTCACCACATATTTACACTACTCTTGGTTTTTCGTGCTGACTCCAAACACTGTCATGTTTGACTCTAAATAATGCAGAATGAGAATCACATCCTGAGTATTTATCCTCAATTAGAAAAAAATGCTTACTAAATATTATTTATTGAACAGTAATTATTCTCACACTAAGTATTTCATTTATATTCATTCTTATGTAAAAACAAAGATTCTGAACCCCATTTTACAAGTTGGAAAAATAATGCTCAGAGAAATTAAGCAACTTGCTGAGGACCACATATATAATAAAATGATGAGCTGGAATTAAAGACAAGGCTTCAAACCCCTGAACTCTACTACATCCATGTGGCTTGTGATGTTCTGGGAGAAGAGCTTGAATATCCTTGCCAGCTGGCATGGCCAAATTAGATAAGTCCTGACAGTCAAGTCAGAGATTGTGAATTTTGAGACTGCATTTTTGAGGGCTATTGAGAAAACTTCAGAATTGTTGATGGCCCCACAAATATCAATTATTTCTATTTGTTTTCTTGACTTAATCTCAAAATTATTAAACATGCAACTAAAATCCCAATTCTGAGTAATGCTATTTAGTTACTGAGAATAGCTTCTGTTCATTAGTAGAAGAAAGTCATTAATATGTAACATTATTATCTCTTACTTCACCCTAGTAAAGGCCAGTTGGTATTTATTAACATTTGGAATATAGATATTTTGTTAAGCTTACTTAACAAGACTTCCTCAGTTAATGTTGACATTAGTTTTGGTCTGACACTGAGTCACAGCTCTTTGTTATTTCAAGAAGTAACAATAAGTGAATTTGCAGTGTTTCAGTGAATATTAAAATGTGAAAAGTGAAACAGTGAAAAACATGACTTCTAAGTGTTTGCAATTTTTTTTTTTTAACAATTTTGGAGATGGTAAGAGTCTAGTTGTTCTTTTCTTTTCTAAATTAAACAGTATTTGGAACCTTGGCTTAAGCCTATTTTTAATTCATTTTGGTAAGTACTACTACAAGCTTTATCATCAGTATAAGTGCTTTTCAAAACACAGCATAATCAGACAAAGAGAATGTTTTAGGTTTCAAATAAAAGAATTCAGATGCTGTTTCTTTCTGTGCTACCCACCATATATGATACTGGATAAATTGCTCATAAAACAAGTGTTAGTTTATTCAGCTTTAAATCAAGGCTAATACATAACTCAAAGAATTTCAAAGGAATCTATAAACCCACAAAGTGCTTAGAATTCCTTTAATCAAATCACGATGTAAACACTGGGTAAAGGACTAAGAGACTGTCCCAGCTACTATTTTCTCCATTTTGACTTCTGTGTATGTGGTAATAGGTACACAGCAAGTAGTGAATTTAATTCATAATATCTGTTAGGTAGTCAATCTCAGATAATAGAGAAAAAAAACTGGAGTGTAGCTTATGAAACAGTATTGTTGTTGAGGCTCTTAAAAAACAGTATTATTGTTGAGCCTCTATTGTGATATTAGGAAATCAGTAGTCTTTGACAGACTCGAGCAAGGAAGCTGACTCTTATTGTAGGAATCCGAATTCTACTGAACTGCAGGCTTTGAATCATTGCTTAAGAAAAAAATAAACAATACATTATTGTACTAGCAAATCAGGAATTAACAATAAATTATTTAGATGACTGCAGATTTCCTGTGGCTTTCACCTTGAGTATATGCACTACAAGCAGATGACTGGTTTTCGTTTATTTGTTTGTTTTATTTTCATAGACAGAGTCTTGCTCTGTCGCCCAGGCTGAAGTGCAGTGGTGCAATCTCAGCTGACTGCAACCTCTGCCTCCCAGGTTTGAGCAATTCTCCTGCCTCAGCCTCCCGAGTAGCTGGGATTATAGGCGCCCACCACCATACATAGCTAAATTTTGTATTTTTAGTAGAGACAGAATTTCACCATGTTGGCCAGACTGGTCTTGAACTCCTGACCTCATGATCTGCCTGTTACAGCCTCCCAAAGTGCTGGGATTACAGGCATGAGCCACCGCGCCCAGCCCAGATGACTGTTTTTAAAGGATGTTTGGCATTCTTTATTAGCAGACAGGATACATTCGTTAGGTATTCACTGAACATGCACTGAACACCTACTATGTGTTCAGCTCTGTAGGGAATGCTGAGATGAGTCATATATGGCCCCTACCTTTAAGGAACTCACCATCTAGTGGGAGAAAAAGATACATTGACAGCTAATTACAGAATGTATCCAAATATCATTCTTCCTCAGAAAGATCATACAAGGAAGAAATAATGTGGGAAACATGGAAATATACTCAAAAGTCAGATAGAAGGACGGTTATATAATTAAAGCCTATTAATAATAACTGAGAAAATATAGAATGGGTATATGGGAATCTTGTTGCAGAAGGAGAGGAAGCAAAGAGTTGGACTGAGGTTAGAGGCAATAAGGGAACATGGTGTGGCCGGTGAGAAAAGGGGCAGAGAGAGTTGTGGAAGAGGAAGTGCAGGAGGGAACATGCCTTCTGGCCTGTACTAGACAAAATAGGCCTCAGCCCCTGAGAAAAGCCAGGGACCACAGAACACAGATTGTCCCATCCATTTGAACCTCTGGGAGAGCCAGGAGGAACCTCAATCTTTTCCCCATGGGGTCAGAGGAGGACTGCCTACAGGAAAGGCCATGACCAGTGCTTGCAGCTTTGCTTCCTGTTCCTCATTTTGCCTTCGTGTGCCTTGACCTGGCCTATCTAATGGGGTGTTATGAGACCAAAATACCATGAAATATGTGAAATGTGTCCTCTGTTTGCTTTAATCCTACAACAGTCTGTGTATTTAGCTAAGAGACATAAGGCTGACTTTGTCCCATGGTAGAGTGGGGAGGATACTCCAAACTCCAAAACTCTGTATTCTTTTTTTTTTTTTTTTTTTTTGAGGTGGAGTTTCACTCTTGTTGCCCAGGCTGGAGTGTAATGGCATGATCTCAGCTCACTACAGCCTCTGCCTCACGGTTTCAGGTGATTCTCCTGCCTCAGCCTCCCAAGTAACTGGGATTACAGGTGCCCGCCACCGTGCCCAGCTAATTTTTTTTTTTTTTTGGTATTTTTAGTAGAGATGGGGTTTCACTTTGTTGGCCAGGCTGGTATCAAACTCCTGACCTCACGTGATCTACCCACTTTGCCCTCCCAAAATGCTGGGATTACAGGCGTGAGCTTCTGTGCCTGGCCCAAAACTTTATATTCTTAACTGTAAGCTCAAAAGCTTTGATCTAAGTGGGAGTTATAAGGATTTGGAATAAAATATTACATTAGCTGATTACTTCTGCTTCCTGCCAATGCTATAATGTTTTAGTTTGAGCCTGCTGCTGGGATGGGGAGAAGTTCTTCAATTTGGCTGAGTTCAAATTTTAAATGACTGAGAAAGCACTGAGTAATGTGTAACCCTAGAAAAGCCTATAGAAATAGGATTCAAGGTAGAAATTAAGTCCAATTTTATAAAAACAGAGAGAGCAACATTTTTGCACACAAGAATTTGTGAGTTGGAAAAGTTGCCTCTTATAAACCTACTTTCAAAGGTCAGTGAAGTGGCCATGTGGAATTTCTTGGAAATACAAAGCCAAGGGTTTTTCCCATCTCTTTTCTGATGCCTTCAGTTTTGTTTGTTGTTTTTTGTAACTACTGACATGTATGTCATTCTACAAATCTGGTCTTGAGTTAACTAGACAAGAGTTTCAGCAAAAATGCAATTAATCAGGCAGAACAGTGATAGATTATCAGAACCTCTCCTGTATTAATTTGTAAAATGATATGCAGATACCAATGCTTGGCGATCTGGGGGTCAACGGCAATGAAAGAGCCACAGGAAGAAATGGCAAACATATCCTCCCAAAGGGAATTGTTCTCTGAGGTGTCGCTGCTGCAAGCATTTTTTTCTTCCATAATTTGTAAATATATTTCCTTTTAAACTAATTTCTGGGGATTTGCATGTGAAAAAAATCACTCTACTGCATTTTAGGTGTTAAAAAGTGCTTTAAGAGCCCTGAATGATTTGACTTAAACTTTTCTTTCTGTAAATTCTTATTTGCTAAAGCTTAAAGGCCCTCACCAGAGTTCTTTTTTTTTTTTTTTCTTTTTGGCTTTATAACAATTTGCATCTGAATCTTGATTCCTTGCAAATGAAACACTGATTTTGGGAATTAATGGTGTTGTGAATAATATATCTAGGATGCCCAAATAGGCTTAAATAAGAACCCCATCTGGACAGTCACATGGGGTGCTCTGCAGGAGGTAGGCATACCTGGGAACTCTTGAGAAGTGTGGACCAAGTGTCTGTTTCCATAGGGAATTATCTACATGAAGACTCCTGAGAAAGAACTTAACTCTAAAGAAAAAGAATACAGATTAACAAGATGTCTCTCTGGACTCACGTCTGAGTCACAAGATTAGGGACTGCAATCAAGAGTGGATAAAGTCTTGAAGAATTGGCTCACTAAAGCTTCTGCCAGACACTGACAGCTCAATGGGGCATTGCTTTGCAACCCCTGTAATGATAATTGTATGAAAGCATTTGCACCACTCCAGGGTGACTGTGAGAACCTCAACAAGTTAAGAAATGAATTTAATAGACCGAGCAGCAAGCTGTGGCAGTCTCGGTCTGGAGGAAGAAGAAGCTGTAGAAGATATCTTCCTTCAGTAGCTTCTCCACAGCCATGATGGAAATGGCATAAACAGCCAACATCACTTCTGGGAGCTGGACCACAGAAGAGAAAAACAAACAACAGACCCAATAGAGTAGGTAAAGGATGCACTCCTGAGCTCAGGAGAGACAATTCTTTCCTTCTCAGTCTGCTCTGAGAGGAATTTGAGGAGATGGAGTTGGGGGTTGAGAATAGGCTGGAGTTCCTATGGAGTGAGTGGGGACAAAGTAACTTCTGTGTGTTTGTGTGTGTGTGAGTATGTGTGGGTGTGAGTGTGTGTGTCTGTTTATTGTCACTGTAAATCTATTTTTCACTCCTAGGCTGATCTGGCCTGGTTAAACAACAACAACAAAAGTCTGCTTCAGGTTTTGGCAGGACCTTCTAAGTAGATTTCTGAATTACACCCTCTTCTATTGTCTGGGGTCCTTTTCACACGAAGAGTTTTCTGAAGGGGTCCTAACACTGCTATCAACTTCGTCATTTAAAGTGCTGTTCTAGCTTACAGGTCCACCAAGAAAGGACCTCGATGCTTAGTTGTGGTATCTGAGGGGAGACGGCATTGTGATGGTGGTCATTATTGTAATTTTCTAAATGATGGGTAATCGGTATAGACAAAGGCTCTTTCTGGCAAAGTGACAAGAACCTAAGGAATCAGGAGATGTTAATTAGCCCCTCCTGGCTTCAGTTTCTTCATCTGTAACACTGAGAAGATTCTTACTGTGTAGTGTGCAACAGAATCATCTGCAGAACCGAAAACAAAAACAGCAGCTACTTAAGCTTCATAAATACCAAGTTAAAATAAATGTAGGTGCATTTCAAAAGAGCTCCAGAGGCATGCCCACCTCACTAGTTAAGGGCCACTGAACCATATTTATCTCCATGTTCCTTTCTAGCTTTGAAATGCTATTGTTCCTCATATATTTGTATATATTGTTTGTGGAAGATTAAATTGGCATAATACCTATTAAAATTAGTAAGACTTTTACCTTACTAAGTTTTGTTAATAGAAAGTTATCCCAAAGAAATTGTGTAATGCACATGAACATGTGTATTCCAGGATAATTATTCTTTATTATAAAAGTAAACCATTGAGACAACATCAATTAACAATAAGATCTTATCTTTGAGATAAATTGTGGTATATCCCTTAAATGAATTACAATTAATTAATGAAAACTTAATTTTAAGAGACTAATTAATGGTATGGAAAACGTTCATAATATATTTTTAAAATAACAAAAAGCAAATTTAAAAATATTTGGAAGTATGGATATGTATGGTTATAAGTGTGTGAAAATTTATGCTGAATGAAAGATGCTAGAAACAAAAGAGTATACATGGTGTGATTTCACTTACGTAAAACTCTAAAAATGACAAATCCAATCTTTAGTCGAAAAAAGAATAGTAGTTGCCTAGAACAGAAAACAGACAGAATTGGACACAAGGTAACTTTCTGAAGTGATGGAAATGCTTTTTATTTTGGTCCTGATGGAGGTTTCATGGGCATATAATTTGAAAACCTAAAATGGGTACATTGTATTATATGAAAATTATTCTTATTATGAAAAATACCTAATGTAGATGATGGGGTGATGGATGCAGCAAACCACCATCACACATGTATACGTATGTAACAAACCTGCACATTCTGCACATATACCTCAGAACTTAGAGTATGATAATAAAAAAAAGAAAACAAAAATTATTCTTCAATTAAAAATATATTTTGTTTCAACTATGTTAAATAATGATCTAAAAATGTTTTGTGTAAATACCTAAATTCTAAGCTGCTAAAACAAGTAAATATTAAAACAAAACTAGGCAAACATTATTCCTTCCATTTTTTACAACTATATGTGCCTGTGGTTTAAAAAAAAAATGGAAGTATATAAATATAAATATAAATGGTGGCTATTATGTTGGGTGATGGGATTAGAATTTTTTATTATACTTTTCTGTTTTTTTCAAAATTTCTAAAATGAACATGTTACAGTTTTTACTAGAAGAAAATAATTATTTTTAAATGTATGTTTAGAAGAAGTTAAGCTGAACACAAAAGCACTGAAAGAATAGATGAACCAAGAGTTTCATTGCTAAGTTATTCTCATCTCTAATAAAATGTGACCTTTATTAAAAAGAAAAAAAAGAAAAAAAAAAAAAAAAACAGCAGCAGCAACAACGTGGGCGAATAGTGACCTGGTGGGAATGTGCACTGGAGTTAGTGCGGGAACCAAATGCACACACAAAGCTTGTGGGAGCGTGGGAATGTCTGCTTCCTTTCATTGAGATGGGCGGAATCTTGGCCAGTGGTAGCAGAATCTCTGGCCTATTTTTGTTCAAGAACTGAGTGCCTGTTGCCTTCCCCAGCTGACACCCACCTATTATGAGTCTGCTGTACGCCAACGTGTCCTAAGTCTGTAGAGAGCACAGGTCTGTATATCCTACACCACAGCCAACTACTCACAGTGCCCTGGGCAATGGAGGGGGAAGGAAACAGCAGCACCAACCAAGAGACGTGCCAGAGATAAAGGAGATGACACAGGCGGTTGCTCTGGAATAAATAAGCAGAGGAGGAAAATGTGGCTGGGAACCTCAGGAAGGATGCAGGAGAGGAAGTAAACAAGCAAACAAAACTCAAGGCTGAGACCTCCTAGAACAGAAGCCCAGCACCTAGGGGACGATAAAAACCTCCTCACCAGGACCAGAGGAAATAGAGAACTTGACAAATCTCCTACAGAGCCATTGATGGTGAAGCCCTGATCAGCTCTCTGGGTCTTTTCGCTCCTGAAGAGTGAGATGGCTTAAATCCAGACAGAACTTGGCTGCTTAACAGGATAAATTCAGAGGTAGCCAGACCTAGACGCCAAGTCTAGCACTCCCAGTTGTGATGCAGGGAGTACCATTCTCATAAACTTCAAAAAAAATGTGTCCCCCGGGGTGGCACGCATGCAAAGGGTCACTTATTAAACTTTGTCTGTAAAATGAGGTTAATCATACCTACCTTAGATTCTGTAGTACAAGTCAATGGCATGATTATGGATTACCCAATTTCTCCAAGACTCACTAACTTCTCATCTAACTGAGATTGCGAAATAGTTGTGTTATCTTCTTCTCCTTCTTGTTATGCTTTGTTAGGAGAATACTCAAGGCTGCTTACACTCAAGTGCTTGGAGATTTTTCCACTGACTTAACTCTTTAGAATTTTATTTACTGTTCCCTCCTTTCCTAGAATCCAGACATGGCCTCATCAGATAAGATTAAAAACACCTCCAGATCAAAGACAACTTCTCTGTAGTTAGAATTACCACTTCCCTTCAGCCCTGATACTTGATTATCAGATCAAAACTCTGGTGGCCGAATCATCTTTCCTTACTGCAGTTTACACAGAAGAAAAGTTTAGAATTGACAAAGATAAGGTAGAAAGATTGGCCCAACACAAATTCTGAAAGGATATGGAAATATTAGTCCTCTCAAGATGGCAGTCAGTAGCATATTGCTTCTGCTGCTGCTTTTTAAAATGTAATATGACACTCAACTATATTTACAGGATTAGAGATCCCAGAAGAAATGCTTCCAATGCACTTAGAAATAATTATATATTTATTGGGCTGGGCACGGTGGCTCAAGCCTGTAATCCCAGCACTTTGGGAGGCCAAGGCGGGTGGATCATGAGGTCAAGAAATCGAGACCATCCTGGTCAACACAGTGAAACCCCATCTCTACTAAAAATACAAAAAATTAGCTGGGCGTGGTAGCGCATGCCTGTAATCCCAGCTACTCAGGAGGCTGAGGCAGGAGAATTGCCTGAACCCAGGAGGCGGAGGTTGCGGTGAGCCGAGATCGCGCCATTGCACTCCAGCCTGGGTAACAAGAGCGAAACTCCATCTTAAAAAAAAAAAAAAAAAAAAAAAAAATTATATATTTATTGAAGACTCACATTTTGTTTGTGGATGAACATCTAAGTGATGTGAGAAAGAGCTATCTGATCCCACCCTCACCCCCCAAAAAAGATACAGATTTAGAACAGCAAATCTAAGAATAAAACTGATAGGGAATTTCTATTGTTCTGCCCAGGACAGTGATGGCTGAGAGACGATTTAATATTTTTCTCCAGTCTATAAAGGGTCACTATCTGGTGGTTTCTGACCATCTGTCTTTATCTTCCCCAAGGATGGAAAGGAGGAAATGAGCTTAAACTACAAGAAAATAAATTTAGGATAGACCAAAGGGACTGCCAGACTGAGGTCCATGTAATGTTGCAAACCTTGGTGGTTGTGGCATTTCCTCCGCCGACTTCAACGGGGACAGATGAGCAGTTACCCCTCTGGATAAATTCTACATAGTCTACATAGTCTAGCTTTAGTAAGTCCTTGAATCTTCTCAGACTTTTAAAAACGACTGAAAGTCACTTTGACATAACTTATTCTATTCTGCCTTAAAGCTTTGATCTTGCTGGAAATCCTTTTCTACATCCTGAGTAAAGAGTTATCTGTTGATGCTACTGACCCACCACTAATGGGAATGAACTGTTCATTGATGTACTGCTAAGATGTGGGCTCATTCATTTACACCTTTTTGCCCTGTTGCCCAAATATCATAAAGTGCTGATTCTACAATAAAATCGAAAGCATTCTCTTGTCACTCCCACTGCTTGGAATCTTTCCATACCTTGAGGCCTGAATAAAACGTGGTGATCTTAGCAGAGAGTACTAGGCTTTCTGCGAGCTGGCTCAGTTGATCTGGTCACATTCATCTACTGCCTTTATTCCTCGCTCAGGTAACAGATATGTAGAGCCATCACTTTCAGGTATACATAGCACCCCACCACCCTATGTCTTTACAAATGCATTTCCCTCTCCTCAGAATTCTGCTACTTCCCTTGCCTGTGTGTTAGACTAGAAATTGTTTAGTTCTTCACTCAAATGTTTCAGCATTTCTGAAAGGTTTTCTGTCTTTCCTAGGGAAACCTGCATTCTCCTTCCCCCATAAAACCACAGTTCCTTGAGTACCTACGCATCCGCAGAGAATTTAACATGTCTTATTGTGGCCTTCAAGTCTGTCTTTCCATCAGGCTATAGCAGACTTGAAAGCAAAAATAGAGATCACTTTTCGTTGCCTATATCCAGTTGCCAGTAAATATTTCCATCAATGACAGAGTTAATATACTCTGAAGCGTCTTTCTTGCCTCTCTGCTCCTGCTCTAGTGGTGAGTTTACCTGCCAAACTCTACTGTCCAACTCCTCCCCTGCCCAATATTAGATGGAAATCTTAACTAAGAAGAAGAATGAATACATGAATAGTATACAAACTATTGTAAAATTTCTCTCTAGCATTAAAAATAGCAATTATTATCCTATGTTAAAAACTAAACTTTTAGCCACAGTAACAGAAAAAAGCTTGATGATTGCTTTCATTCTATTTTTTTAAAAAAATTATTGAATTTCTAAATTATACTTTAAGTTCTGGAGTATATGTGCAGAATGTGCAGGTTTATTACATAGGTAGACACGTGCCATGGTGGTTTGTTGCCTCCATCACCCCATCATCTATTTGTCCATTTCCTATTTGATGATTGCTTTACTTTTATTTCTATTTGGTTCTAGTTCAAAGCTAATTAATGGTTTACATTAAGTAGTATGTTTGGATTAATGGTGTTAACAAAGGGATATTTGCTGATGATAGAGACTAGTATGTACATTTGTAATGTTTCCTGCCCTTTGTTGACATAACTGATATCCCAGCTTCGCCCGACTCTATATACATATACTCAAACATAATCTTCTATGGAAACTAAGAGATGTTCATTAATTCCAGTGAAGCAGCACTTTCTGAAGCGCTGTTTGAAAGCAAAGAGAAAAGTGACTTCATTCACTTTGAATGAAGTTCAATTGAATGAAGTTCAATGCTGAATGAAGTTCAATGAAATGTTCAATGCTACCTCTATTTTAATTCAATCTACTTTAATTACATCAGTATGAGATCTCTGTTACATAGAACTCTCAGTCCTGGATGTTTGGGAAAATACAATGGCAAATTTACGAGAAGCTTGCTATCTAGAAGGAAGGAGAAGACATCCACACAAATGACTGTAATAAGAGAGAACTTACGATTGGAGAGGAATTGACGGAGTGTTGCAGGGGTTCAGTGGAGGATAGGAAGAGGTTTCATGGAGGGCCTGGCCTTTGGAACTGGTCTCTGAGGCTGGAATGGATTTCCACAGGATAAGTTGGGCAGTGGAATTCGGCAGGTTAATTCACAAACAGAGCAGGAACAAAGAGAGACAAGAAAGACACTTGAGAGTATGTTTTTAGGAAAGCCAGGATTGCAGTCTGACAGAATGCTAGGGTGTGTACAGTTCAGTCTGAAGAAAAGATAAGCTAGAGTATTGATCAGGAGGATGAGGAGTTTGTGCTTAACTCTGTCGCCGATGGAGAGATGCTGAAGGTATTGGTTAGGGGAGTGTTTAGCAGCACGTGTATGTCCTCAACTAAGAGAAAAGATGTTGAGGAGACTGCTTACTGCAACTTTTGGGAGAGGCAACAAACACCTAGATGGTGGGAGGGAGCAGTGGGAATGACAATGAGGAATGAGGAAATCAAGTCAAGGTATTTTGTAAAGAAAACATGTTATCTGCAGGGTTCGGCAACTGATCGGATAAAATGTGAAAAAGAACAAAGAGTAAGAGTCAAAGAAGAATCTGAGGGTCTTATCTGGGTTCTAGGGAGAAAGGTGCCACAAACTGACCCAGTATGGAAACTAGAGGTGAAGAGAGAATCACCAAGGCTAGGTACATGGGTCAAGTGCAAATGAAACATGCACATGGAACACATTTCTAAGGATAGGCTGCTCCTGGAGCCCAGGAAGGAGATTTTGGGGAGAAACCTGAGAGTCATCTTCATAAAGATGAATCCCTAAGTGCAGAGTTTCCTTTCACTTATGTGATGTGTTGGAGGACCCTGCATCTTGTGGGAGGCACATGTCAGTTCTCTTTTGTTGACTGTGAACTAGGTCAACATTTTTAGCCCTATAAGATATGTATTATGGGCATTAAGTGAAATACACTTATGAAGCCTTTAAATGCTCTGTAAATGAAAATGCAAAGTGAAAATTATAGCTGTGTTCTGATTGTGAGCAAGTAGCAAACAGTAGCTACAGGATACATGCAAGCTAAAAAGAGAAGGAATTATCCACAGCAGTTTGTATGCACCTGTGTGTGCATGAGAGAGAGGGAGACAGAGAAAGAGGGAATGGGAATTTGTTTTTAGTACTCAAGGTGAAAACACATCAATTTTCCTTCAGTTCTGAGGATTGGGAAAAGTTCATATTTTCTGAAGGTTTACTTTTATATGCTATAGTCATTGTAATTTGGCACCTACGAGATAGATACTGTTCAGATGTGAACAGAATTATATAGTATGTAACCTTTTAACTTTGACTTCTTTTTTCATGCAACACAATTCTCTAGAGGTTGTTGTGTGTACCAATGATTAATTCCTTTTTATTATTAATATTCCATCATATGGACGTATCACACTTTAACCACTTACCACTGAAAAACATGTAGGGTTGTTTCCAGTGTGGGACTACTATGAATAATGCTGCTATAAACATTCATGCACAAGTTTTTGTGTGAACATAATTCTTCATTTCTCGGAGATAAACGCCCAGAAGTGAACTTGCTGGGTTATATGGTAGTTGCAGATTTAGTTTATTAAGAAATGCCAAACTTTTCTAGAGTGGCTGTGCCATTTGACACCCACACTAACAATGTATGAGTGGTCCAGTGTCGGTGTATCCTCACCAGACTTTAGTGTTGTCACTAGATTTTTTTAAAATTTTTTATTTATTTTAGCCCTTCTAATAAGTTTGTATTGATAGATCATTGTTATTTTAGTTTTCATCCCTCTGATGGCTAATGATATTCTGTCTTTTCATGTGCTTGTTTGTCATCTGTATATACATTCTGGTGAAATGTCTCTTCATTGCTTTCATCTGTTTTCAAATTGTGGTGTTTGTTTCTTCAGTGGTTGAGTTCAAAGGGCTCCTTATATTTGAGATGTGAGTCCTTATTGAATACGAAGTTTGCAAATATTTCTCTGTAGCTTACCTTCTTATACTCTTAACAAGTGTCTGATAGGGCAAGAGTTTTTAATTTTGAAAAAAAGTCTAATGTATTCGTTTCTTTATTTTATAGATCATGCTTTTGGTGTTAAGTCTAATTATTTGACTACTCATAGGTTCCAAAGATTTTCTTCTGTATTTTCTTCTAAATAGTCTACAGTTTTATGTTTTATGTTTAATTTCATGCTCAATTTTGAATAATTTTTTATACACTTAAGCTGAGTTTTATTTTACTTTTTTATTTTTTGCCTATGGAAGTCTAATTGCTCAAGTACCATTTGTTGAAAAGGCTATCTTTCCTCCAGTCAGTTGCTTTACCACTTTTGTCAAAAATTAGTTGGAAATATTTGAGTAGGTTTATTTCTGGACTCCTTGCTCTGATCCATTGATTTATGTTTATCTTTCTGCCAATATCATGCAGTTTTGATTACTATAGCTATAAGAAAAGTCTTAAAATCAGGTAGACTAATTAATCCAACTTTCTTCTTTATCAAATTTTAAACCATTCCAGCTCTTTTGGTTTTTCATATAAATTTTAAAATAATATTGTCTTTATCTACAAAAAATCTTGCAGGGAATTTGAGAGGAATTGTGTTAAATCTGTATACCAAGTTGGGAAAAATCAGTATTTTATTATGTTGTGTCTCAATCCGGCAGCATTGCATGTTTTTCTACTTTTTAGGGCTTCTGTGATTTATTTCATCAGTACTTTCCAGTTTTCAGTGTTAATATCCTATACATGTTTTTTAAATACACACTAAAGTGTTATTTTATGAACAACTGTAAATGTTACTTTTTCAACATTTTGGTGTTCGCATGTTTATTGCTGGTATATAGAATTACATTTGATTTTTTATATTGATCTATTTTTCTTTATTCACTTACTAGTTTTTAGAGTTTTTCTTTACTAGACTCTAGAATTTTCAATATAGACGATGGTATAATCCACAAATAGAAACAGTTTATTTCTTCCTTTCTGGTCTGTATACCTTTAATTTCCTTTCCTTACCTTATTATGTTGGCTTGAACTTCTAGCATTATGTTGAATAGGAATGATAAGAACAACATCCTTGCTTTGTTCCTGATCTTAGGAGGAAGGCATTCAGTTTTGTACCATGAGTTATGTTAACTGATAAATTTTATATTTGCTCGTTATCAAGTTGAGTTTTTTTTTAGTCATAAATGGGTGTTGAATTTTTTTGAATTGTTTTTCTGAATCCATTTATATAATCATGTGATTTTTTTTTCTTTAGCCTGCTAATGTGGTAGATTACGTAGGTCGATTTTTTCAAATGTTGAACCAGGCTTGCATCCTTGGAATAAACCCTATTTGGTTATGGTATATAATTGTTTTTGTATATTGCTGAATTCTACTTGCAAATATGTTGTCAGGGATTTCAACACATCCATATACATGCAAAATATTGGTCTCTGGTTTTCTTTCATTTTATCTGGCTTTTTTTTGGTGTTTTTATCTGGTTTGCTATCTGGGTAAAGATAGTTTCATAAAATGAATTGAGAAGTGTTCCTTCCTTTTATGTTTTGTGGAAGAGATAGTGTAGAATTATAGAAAATAAGCTTTTTGGTGATGTCTTGAAGAAATTGTTTGGAATTAGTTCACCATTGTTTTTGACACTGAGGATGGTATCCTTGCAATCACAAAACATAATGTAAAGAAAAACAGAAGACACAATGGTGGTCTTTTATAATGTACATCAAATGTACATTTTTTTGTTTTCCTTCATCAAAGATGAGTATATTGTCCTTTCATGTGGGAAAAAAAACGTAAGTAGGAAATGTTTAGCATTTTCTTTGTTTCATCTCCCAGAGTTTCCACTTATTGTTCAGGATCCATGAACAAATCCCGTTGGACATTCAATTCACGCAAGTGAAGCATGTACAAAATGATGGCTCAGTGCTCAGGCTTTGGGATGCTAATGTCTGAGTAACGTGCAGCCTTGATCTTTTTTTCCTGCTCCAAATTTGGGCTGGTTTGTGTGTGTGAGAGAGAGAGAGAGAGAGAGAATGTGTGTGTGTATGTATGTGTGTATGTATGTGTGTCAAGAGTAAAGGTTTTCTTTAAAAATCCTTGGGTCCTCTAATTTGCATGAGATGTGATATTGTCAAATTGTTTTTTGTGCCTTTAATTATTCTCTTATTTGCTTGGGTTGGGCTCTTTTTACCCAGCTTCAGCAGTATCCTTTCTCACTTTTCTATAGGGAAAAAATTGTTCCTGGAGCCTTTCATCTGCAGTTACACAAGGCAGCCAAGAAATGGCTTTTAGTAGACTGCAACAGAATCTCTGAATACAAATAAATGCAGAGACTTATCAAATAGCATTCAAACCATAGACCAGTTTCCATTTGAGAAGAAAAATAGCAATTAATGTAGAGTCTGAGTTCAAAATTCACTTGATGAGAGAATTATTTTTATGTATATGTATGTGCAGGGGATCACTACATTTTGTAAACTGGGTTTTTCATTTTTTTAATAAAACAAAAAGAAGTAAGAATAGTAGTCTGCTTCTCCAGACATGAAAATAAAACAGTAAAAATCAAAAAATACATTTTCTTAAATTTTATCTTTGTCCATGGTATTTAAGCTGTGTCTATAATGTTGCCTTTACATTAATCTCCAGAGTTGGTGTCATTTTTATCAACTTTGATTCAGCATCCAAGTACAAATTATATGCCTCTGAATTTCTAACACACTGTTGACTAGCACCTCACTCTTAAGTAGGATATATGCCCAGCATCGAGAACTTATGAAAAGCATAAGTAATAATCTAGAAGGATGCCAAGCGGCTTTCTGAAACAACCAACAAGATGTCTCAGTGTGTCTGATGCAGAGCAGTGGTGTTCACCATTTTCAAGCTAATCCAAAAATTTGTTGTAGACCTTCTAGAGATCGTTTGTAGTTAGCATTTGGCTTCCAAAATCCATAAAGTGCTTACTATGGAAACCAAAAAGTATTCTAAGTGTTACACAAATCTTTATTTTATTTTCACTTATGCTCCATGAGGTTAGTGAAGATAAAGTAAGTTTATCTTTACTATTGTTAAATTCATTTTACATATAAGAAAACTGAGAGGCACACATATTGGGTAACTTAACCAAGACCACTCAGCCAGAAAGTAACAGAGCTGGGGTTTGAAATCAGGGAGTCTGGGCTCCAGAGTCTCTGTACTTAAGCACATTGCTAAACTATGCTTTCTTCCACTAATAAACAAAACAGATTACAAATTTTTCACACATTTAAATCAGTTGGTATCTTTAAATACACACATTCAAAAAATAGTAATCTATATATTGTAAAATATGTACAAAATGTGTATAGTTTTATAGATCTGATAATTCTGCCCTCCTCAACAATGGCTGAAAACCAGTGCTCTAAAGATTAGAAATGTTTCTTTTAGGAGACTCTCTTAAACCTAATGCAGCACTTATATACATTACATTTAGATACAATTCTAATAAGCTTGACCACCTGGCTTTCAACCCCATAGCAGATTAGAAGCAGAATATATGAGTAAGTAAAAGCCTTGGGTTTTGAATTAGAATCCTTTGGTTCAAATCCTTGCACTGCCATGTTTTACCTAGCTTATATTACCTAAGTTACTTAAATTGCCTAAATCTCCAATTTCTTACATATCAATGGCCCATAATTGCCTACTCCCTGTATTATGAGGACTAAATGAGATAATGCATGTAAAGCACATTGATACCAAGCTGAATCCCCAATGATGGCAGCTGCATCTTTGATGCAGGAAAGGTAGTTGTTGTGTAGGCAGTAGTGACAACAGTAGTAATCATGGGGATGGTGAAAATGTAATGTTGATTATTAATAGCCTGACAGCCTGATAGTCAAATAGCAAGATCAATGATTTTTTTTTAAACTTGAAAATATTCTTCTTCAGAAACTCACAGAGCTTTGGAAAATGTTTGTAAAGATTTTTTTTTAAATAGACGGGGCTCTTGTCATGTTGCCCAAGCTGGTCTTGAACTCCTGGGCTGAAGCAATCTGCCTGCCTGAGCCTCCCAACATGCTGGAATTATAGGCAAAAGCTACCACACCCAGCCTGTAAAATGATTTTTAATAGTACCATTCTACAAACAGGTAAACAGAAATTTTTGAGAGGTTTTTGGATCCGTTGATAAAGGATGTAGAAATAGAAAAGAAATTCCTGTCACTGCCCCCAAACACAGAGAAAAAGTGTATTTTTCTTACATTCCCTATTAGCCAGAGTGGCTGTTGTATCCACTGTCTGCAGCTTCTTCACATTATGCCCTCAGGTGGCATGTCAGACAATTTCTTTTGCAATTTCCCAACATGAATATTTGGAATGCCAATCAAGACCACATATAAAAGACAGAGGATCATATCAGATCATTCTGTAAGCTGAAAACTAAATATCTAGTATTATTTATTACCAATCAAAAATATATTTGCAGAGAAGATGTACTTACAGGAATTATTCAAATATAAGATCTCAGTTGAGTTAAGAATGGAATCATTGCTGTTCAGACACATCAATCATTTTCAATGATATAGTTCCTTTAAAAACCCCCTCATCTTCATGACTATGTAAAATACATTCATTTTAGAAAGCAATCTTTATTAATGAGCCATAAATATGGTCTCCACAGTGTTTTTGCAGTATTTGGTAAGACAGTCTAGTGAAGAAAGATTCATACTCATGAATAGGCTCTCTAAAACCCTCATTATAAATGTTCTGTGATTAAATCTTGATTACTCCACCATTTATGAGAGGTGTATCAGCACGCCTATAAGCTGCTTCTGTATCCTGCTTCCTTTTCCAATCAATCACTGACATGACTGTTAAAAGGGAAGCTGTGGAACTGAGCTTAAGGTGGAGGATAATGTGATTTTATTTAAAATATTGTTTAATGGGAAAGTAAAGGACAGAATTCTGCAGCTAAAGACCCAGTGCTTATCAAAATGAAAAGGATTATCTTCAATTCTGAGAAATTACTGGCTTCTATAATTTTACTGCTAGTGAGGAAATAATAAACCCTTTTATTCCCAGAGCAAGTGAAAAAGTGCATTCCTCAGGTTTGAAAGAAGAAAACTCACTTCATTCACAGATTCTTTGTGCCTTAGAAGATAAAGCTTAATCTTTCTACACAAATGCAAGAATTCCTCTTTCCTCATTCCTCACTGTGCATACTTCCCTTGAACTTCAGGTCAGTATCAGTTTGCTATTGGGCCAGTTGATAGCCTGTAGATAATGGATATAAAGGATATCATTGTAATAGTAGGATTATATTGGGAGGACTTCTAGGCTGAATCAAACAATTTGGGCTATAACCATGTTCACCACTTACTTGGTGTTTGGTGTCAGCAGTCTCGTAAACATGAAGAATATTGCAATAATATGGCCACTACTGTGGCTAGTAAGGAGAGCATAGACAGAAGAGATCATGGAGCTGACAATCTATAAAAGTTTCATGAAGAAATAAGAATTTGAGCTGAATCTGTAGCATATGTGCAAATTAAAGTCACCATTGTGAGAATTTATATTCAGTGAGAATATTTTGAAATTAAAGGCTCATGATAAGAAAAAGGCTTAGAGAAAAAGATAAATGATCAGGAAATAATTAGAGTCAAATACAAGCATAATTCATTTTATTGCATCTGGATTTACTGTGCTTTTTCACAAATTGAAGTTTTCTGGCAACCTCACGTAGAGCAGGTTTATCGGTGCCATTTTTCCAACAGCATGTGCTCACTTTTGGTCTCGGTATCACATTTTGGTTGTTCTCACATATTTCAAATTTTTTCATTATTATTATATGTGTTATGGAGACCTGTGACTGGTGATCTTTTATATCACTATTGAGCTTATTTGGGGCACCACAAACCATGCCCATGTAAAACAGGAAACTTAATTGATAAACATCGTATGTGTGCTGAATGTTCCACCAACTAGCCACTCTCCATCTCTTTAAAATAGACCAGTTAATAACCCTATGATGGTCTCTAAGTGTTCAAGTGAAAGTTTCTCTTTAAGTCAAAAGCTAGAAATAATTAAGCTCAGTGAGGATGGCATGTTGAAAGCTAGACAGGCCAAAATTGAGACTTCTTGTACCAAGCAGCCAAGTTATGAATTAAAAGAAAAAGTTATTGATGAGAATTAGAAATGTTAATTGGGAAACACATGAATACAGCTAGTGCTTGACTTATGACCACGATCAGTTCCGTCAGACCAGTCGTAACACGATTTGGTCATAAGTTGAGTAGGCTATATGTACAGTACTGTGAAATGATGTTATAAAAATCTTTAAGTCATGTTTTATCATAATTTTCTTTCATTATTGTTATATATCATAATTTTCTTTGTTCATTTTATGCCATTTGTATCATCTCTACACCATTTTGTTTCTTATTTTTACATTCGTCAGGTTTAAGTAAAACACTGCATTACCAGTACAACTGGTTTAATATTTGCAAAACATACAAAATTACAAAATACAGGTGCATACAAAAATACAAAATACAGGTGTAAAAAATACCATAGGAAACATTTCCCAATTGCAAAACGTATCAAAATATATAAACATGTACAAAACATTTTATTGGCAATTCCTCTTGGTAGACATCTTGGGAGGGGTTTGATGAAAAATATCCAAGACACAAAACACAAATTGCTGTACTGAGTCTGGGATAACAGTAGAAATGGTGCACGCAGAGATGGTAGTGCTGCCAGAAGCTGGTCCGCACTGTCGTATGCCCAGCTGGGCAATGTTTGCGCTGCCAGACGCGGAGCAGTCGTGGCTAGCGATTGTGGTCGTAAAGTCGAATGGTCGCAAGTTGCATAGGTAGTAAGTCGATCAATGCCTGTAATAAGAAACCAAAACAGCCTTATTGCTGATATGGAGAAAGTTTGAGTGTTCTACATGGAAGTTCAAACAAACTACAATATTCTCTTAAGTCAAAACATAATCTACATCAAGGCTCTAACTCTCTTCAGTTCTGTGAAGCCTTGGAGATATGAGGAAGCTACAGAAGTAAAGTCTGAAGCTAGCAGAGGTAGGTCATTAGGAAGAAAGAAGTCATCTCAATGATAAAAGAGTACAAGATGAAACAACATGTGCTGATGAAGAAATGGCAGCAAATTATCCAGAAGATCTAGCTAAGATCATTGAGGAAGGTGGATGCATTACAAAACAGATTTTCAATGTAGCTAAAACAGCCTTCTATTGAAAGAAGAGGCCATCTAGTATTTTCGTAGCTAGAAAGAAATTAATGCCTGACTTCAAAGCTTCAAAGGACAAACTGACTCTTTTGTTAGGGATTAATGTAGCTGGTGATTTTACATTGATGCCAATGCTTAACTTAAAGGGGATTTAAAAATCCTAAGATCCCTAAAAGGGAATTTAAAAATCCTAAGAATCCTAAAAGTTATGCTATATCTACCTGCCTGTGTTCTAAAAATAGAACAACAAAGACTGAATGACAGACAGCACATCTGTTTACAATATGAATAACTGAATATTTTAAGCCCACTATTGAGACCCACTGCTCAAAAAATAAAAGATTTCTTCGAAAATATTTCTGCTCATTTACAATGCACCTAGTCTTACAAGAGCTCCAGTGAAGCTGTACAAGGATATGAATGTTATTTTTATGTCTGCTAACACAGTCTCCATTCTGTAACTTGTGGATCAAGCAGTAATATTGACTTTCAAGTCTTATTATTTAAGGGGTACATTTTATTAAACTGTAGCTACCACAGATAATGATTCTTCTGATGAACCTAAAGTAAATTAAAAACCTCTAAAAATCTTTTATCATTCTAGATGCCATTTAGAATACTTATAATTCATGGGAGGAGATAAAAATATCAACATTAGTTGGATTTTGGAAAAAGTTTATTCCAACTCTCAATGGATGACTTTGTGTAATTCAAGACTTCAATAGAAGTCACTGCAGAATAGCAAAAGAACTAGAATTACCTGTGCAGCCTGAAGATTGGACTGAATTGCTCCAATTCTAACATCAAATGTTAAATCTGAACCAGACCATGACCTAAAACAAAAGAGAAGAGTCTTTGGGGAACTGTGCTGATGTTTTTAGGTTTCTCCAAAGGAAGATTGCTTTGCCTGAGTCTTGTATCCTTGGAATTATTAGGAATGTTTGCCATTGAATAAGATCTGATTCATGTGTGTCCGAGTTGACAACTCTACTCTATGTGTTATCTCCGTACTCTATACAGCAAACTATAGAATATTGTTGAGATAAATTAAATGAAACCTTTCTAAATGGGAAGATATATATCATTTTATAGATCAGAAAACTTAATGCTAAAAAGTTATAGATTCAATAAAATGGAATCTATCATTTCTAAAATGTGCATTTGTGTGTTTATGTATGTATATAAAAATTAGAAAGCTAATTTTTAAAATACACATGAACACAAAAAGACCAAGAAAAACAGACATTCTTGTAGAAGAAGATGTCAAGGCTTGCTCTACAGATGCTAAGATTACTATAAAGCTTTAGTCATTAAGACAGTGTGGTATTCCCTCAAAAATTGACACACCACTGAAACAGAATTGAAGGCCAAAAAAAAACCCCTACCTATTTATAGACACTTAATTTATGATAACCACGTCACTTATGTTAACATAGTACAGTTATTTCAATAAATATATTATTGAGACTGTGAAAGTAAGTACATTTGTATATCAGCAGACTTCTTTCCCACACAACACATCAAAATCAGCTCATCTTCAATGGGATATAAAAAGATGTATACAATGCCCTGACCATATTATGATTAGAAACTTCTGTTCATTAAAAAAATGTGATTATGAGAGTAAGAGCAAGCTACAGGTTGGCAGAAAACATGTTCAGCTTAATGAACAACAAACGGCTCATGTCAAGAATATGTAAAGAAATGCAAACCATTCAGAAAGAGACATCCCTGTGAAAAAGTAGGCAAGAGACCTGAAGAAACACTTCACAAAAGAACATATCTAAATGGCCAATAACCTTATGAAAAGGTACCCAACCCTGTAGCAATCAGAAAAATGCATATTAAAGTCATAATTTGATATTACTACATAACATCAGAATGGCTGTAATGAGAAAGACTGACAACACCAAGAGCTGTAAAAAATGTGGAACAACTAGTACTCTCCAGGACTTCATGTGGAAGCATAAGTTTTTACAACCACTCATGAAAAGAATTTGATGTTACCTACTAATGTTGAATATCCTCATACCCTATGGCCTAGTAGTTCCACTCCTAGATATAAACCCAACAGACCAGTTTGCACGCATCAGAGTGTAAATGCAAGAATGTTCACAGCAACCTGAGTTGCAATAGCCCTGAACTGAAAACAATGCAAATGCCCATATATAATAAAATTAATGAATTGTGATAATAGAACAGAATATCACAGAGCAATGAAAGTGAATGTATTACTGTTATATACATGAATGGAACTCACCAAAATGATGAACGAAGAAAGACACGGAAGAATACATACTGCATGATTTCATTTACATAAAGTTCCAAAATAGGTAAAACTAAGTGTATGGGGGTGAATAATTGCATGGTAATTTACGAAGAAAACCTATGAACCAAGTAAAGAGAATGAGGGGAAGAAAAGGAGTCATAATTCCCAAGAAGTGTGAGGGCAAAGGGTGAGGGTCTAGGTTGACAATGTTCTATTTCTTGACTTGGGTGGTGTTTATATGAGTATGCACTATATAGTAATTTATTAATCTGTACATTCATTTTTAATGCAATTTCTATATCATATGCTACTGATACTGTTTAAAAATTTAAGTTTGTGAAGAGCCTAGACAGTATAGCAGCATCATTTTCTCCAACATCAATTTCTCCAACATTTTGGAGAAATTCTGCTTAATATAAAGCAGGAATTCTCAACCTTGGCAGAACTGACATTTGGGGCTAAATAAATCTTTGTTGTCAGGGGCTGTCCTATGCACTGCAGTATGTTTCACATCATCTCAGTTAAGAACAACTAACATAAAGGAATTAACCTTTGGAGACATCGCTTCTTGTGCTCTAGTGACATATTTTTAGGGTTTTTTAATTAAGCATTTTTTTATTTTTGTATTAGTTTTCTATTGCTTTTCTTTTAGCATTCTGTTTCAGTTTTCTCTGGCAATTTATTATAAAACCCCCTGGGATAAATTTCTCTTTAATTTATTCTCTTGATATATGGACCCATGTGAATGTATAGAAGCAGGCAAATTTATCTTACAATTATTATACATTTTATTTAGCAAGGTGTGGTAACATTGCTTAAGTGAATATATTTTAAAATAGAAAGCAGTTATACTGTGAATCAGCTGGTATTACAGAGAATCTAATCCCAGGTAGATTATAAAGAAACTTCAGGGATTTACCCACCACTGATTCTGATAAGAAATCCAGATCCATAGCAGCCTCTCCCATGTCATCTACTCCCCTAGCTTCCTCCCATTCCCCAGTCCCTACCTTCAAACTTTCTTTTACTTAGATGTTAACAAAGACAGAGTTTGGCAGTCATAACTCAACGAGTCATTTCAATTATAGTTTTCAGCAAGCCACATCAAGAACTAAAAGTAAAGGGTAAAAACCATACTCAGCTGTGGCATTCATATTGTCTTATTTTATGTCATTACCAGTAACTGGAATCTGTATACTTCACTGAACTTTCTAAAGCAAGTTCATTTACAGCACATTCAGTATACATTTTTGGGAAAATGAGTAACCAATTTTGCTAACTTTGTGCATTTTAATTGGTTGGCAATTTCAAAACACATCTGTGGGACAAACAATGATAAACCACCCCTTGCCAACAAGAGATGCAAACACAATTTCAATTTGACTGCACATATTTCTTGTTTTTTGTCAGATGAAATGAAGAACAATTTTCTAATTCTTAGAGAATTATCTTCCACGTTTGTATTCCACAGTGGTCTTCTGGCTTTGCATTCCTCCTCCTCTCCTTACATCTACGCAACTAGATGGCATCAGGGCAAAACTACTGAATTGACAGCTCAGGGTAGGTGAGTTCAGTATCTTGGATCATTGTAAGCATGCTGTTTCTTTGTGGCCTATTTCCCTGTATTCTACTTCCACGTCAGCCTGCTCACAGCTCTAGCCACAATTCTTAGGATACTTGGTCTTCCTGGTTACTTTCTATATGTTACCAAATCCCAGTTCTAGAATGACAGCTCCTTCCAGCCATTCGAATGCTGAATTCTGCCCAGCCTTCCTTTTCTTCACACACAGTTTGGGACAAATATGTGAGACTGGTTACTCAGAGGTCATGCAGTCCTACTTTTATCCATCTTACTCTTTCATGGCATTCCTGGGATTTTCTCTATTTCTCAAATTTTTAATTTTTTTACCAATTTGTTTCAAAATAGTATTGTAAAACATAATAATTGACACTTATAAAGCATACTGTTTGTCAGGAATATTCTGAGTACTTTACTCTTCACAACAACCCTATGAAGTAGGTTATCTTATTATCATTATCATTTTGCAGATGAGGAAACTGAGGCACAGATAGGTTAAGTAGGTTGCCTAAGGACACACAGCTAGAAATTTATAGATCCCAAGTTTGAACCCTGTACATTTCCAGGGGCACTTGTCATGCAGTCTGTGCTATCGATACTACCTGTATCCTTGTCTTCTATGTCATAATGTATTATGATCCCATTGAGGAAAAAGATTGTGTCTTCTGAATCTTGGTGTCCCTCCATCAGGAACTTAAAACATGCTGAAAGATGTTCTGGCTGCTTGCCAAACATTTTTATCAATTGCTACAAAATATTGGCATATTAAAAACTCAATTTATATTAGTGAATATAAATGAGTGATTTGCCAGAAGAATGTTTTTAGCCATTAGTCTGCCCTTCCTTCTTCTTTCCATGCTTCAATTCACTCAAGATATACCATTTTCTTTTTTTCTCTTTCTCTTCTTTTCTCTCTTTTACTTTCTTTCTCCTCCTCCTCTTTGTCCTCTTCTTCCTTTTTTGCCTTCTCTTCCTTCTTTCTCCTCTTTTGTCTGCTCCTTCTCTCTTTGTCCTGGAGTATTTTCTCTGAATGGATTTCAGTCCCTACAGCATCAACAACAGGACCTGAATGATGGAGTGCAATATTTCCCAAAGCGTGTTGTATGGATTGTTAGTAGTCATTGTGTTAAGAAAGGTAGTGGTAGGAGGATGGGATTCAGGGGAAAATAATTTACGAAATGCAGGAAAATAAATTTGAGAAACAAATATAGATGGATTTATATAGGGAAGCCATTAATAAGCCTGGAGCCATTACTAAGCTAGTATACATTATGAATCTTTACGAAGGGAAGACAGCTTGTAGAATTTTCCAGGTCTATGTGACAGCAGACTCTAATGATAGGATTTGAGAGTTACTCAGTGAGGAGAAAACATACATTCAAATTAACGGGTTTTAGTTCCAGAGTCATTGAGCCTGGGATTTGAATTTTGCCTCTTCCATGAAATAATTGCATGACTTTGAGCAATGTATTGAACGATTATGAAAAAAACACACACTTATTTCATAGGGTTATTGTACCAAACGAGTACCTGAATTGCCCAATAAATAATTTTAATTTTTTTGTTTTTACTCTACTTATTTTTAAATGACAATTTTATTAACCATGAAAGTACCTGAAACAAAAAGCAGTGTATACTTGTGAAAACAAGAGCTCAGAGAAAAATATGGGTTACTCAAACTTTCTTAACACTTTAATTTCTACAAGAAATAAGCTGGTAGGAAGCCGTTCTATTATGACTGGAATAGGTCTACAAGTCTGAACCATTTGTGGTTATTAAGACCAAAAAATAATTAAGAACTCACCACTGAAGTCAGCTGCTATGGTTTCCTGAGTATCCCCCAAACCAGAGACAATTATGTTGACTAGTCTTGACCTGGAGCCATTAGGAAGAATAACTGAACCAGGCTTATGTACTTAGACATGATTCAGGACTTTCCATAAGTTAAATTTTTTAGGTATTTTCAAAATAACCACTATGTAAGACAGAGCTTTTGACATCCCCTTGAACAAGGAAGAAGTAATATCTTCGTGTACCTATAACTAGCCCTTTGTAACCTCAGAAGCACAGACAGAGAGCCTGGTTTGTAGTAATTTTTCTCACATTATCTGAGTTCTAAATTTTGTTTAGTAACTGTAATTTGTTCTTCAGCACTTTAGACTTGAAAACTTTGGTGAAAAAGGTGGGCAGAAACATTAAGTCATTTTCTCTAATTGTAGAAGTTAAACTGAGAATCCATGATAAAGAAAGAATTGGATTTAAGGGTCCTATCTGAGGATAGCAAGCTCTCATGCTGAGGCAAGTTATCCAGACCCATTTTATTCATTTTAAAGCAAGTTACGTTAATCCATTATAGGTAGAAATACATAGATTTCAATGTCCATTTTCAAAGAATGCTGATTAATAAATAGAATTATTTGTTTTTGTTTTCCAAACTTTAAATCAAAGTTTTCCTCTGCACATTAGACAACACCCACATGTATGAGCACATCTGGTAGTATGATGGAGTGAGGCTGCACAAAAGCAAGAGAAAATGATACAGTGCAGCCAGTAATTTTCACAACAGGAGCCTTGTAGAAACTCTGACTTATATTACATTGCAAACCTGATGTGCCCAGCATGGTGCCTTAAGAAAAAGAGAAGGTCAAACTCTTTGAGTCTGGTGAGAAATGCCAATAGGCAGAAGGCTGCTGCTGTGTGAACCTGATAGCAACGAAAAAATAAAATAAAACTCTGGAGGATAGTGTTTACTTCTTTGAGAATTTAAGTTACCTTCTACTCCAGAAGTTGGATCACCAATCATCACGGAAATGCAAATCAAAACCACAACAAAATATTTCCTTACACCTGTTAGGATAAAAATTATCAAAAAAAAATAATAATATGTTGGTGAGGATGTGAAAAAACTGGAATCTTGTACTGCTGGTGGGAATGTAAAAGGGTGCAGCTAGGAGACCATTCACCATTGTGAACCTCCCTCAAAATGATTTCTACCTACAATAACTGGCAACTTAAAAGGTAGTTAAAAGATCAGTTACTTTCCCAGTTCCTGGATGATTACTCAGAATGTCACAGGAATCTGACCTTATTATTTATTTAAAAGCTACTTTCTTATTCATTTCTTCTTTTGATCCACTGATGCCTCATCAACTAGGTTCCTGGACACTACATGTATTATCCCCATTATTTACAGACAGGAGAGTTAGCTAATTGACCTAAACTGACTCTGATAATACATGGCAAAGCTGTGTTTTGTGACTTTGAGTTTGTTTTTCCTCAGTTCTGTCTGGTAGCTAAATAGCCTTGAGCAGAGAGATTGTTGCAAGAAAGGAAGAGAAGGAAGCGGGAAATGGGAAGTTAACATTAACTGAGCAATTAGTGTATCAGGTACTATGTTAAGTGCTTTATGAATAATGATCTATTTTTACCTTCACAATTAATGGAGACTATAAATGTTATTCCATTTTAAAGTTGAGAAACTGGGTGAGTCACAGATTGCCCAAGTCTGCAAAGTTAGTAAATGATATAGGCAAAATTGAAGCATAGTCTTTCTAATGCTAAAGCGTGTGTGTGTGTGTGTGTGTATGTGTGTGTGTGTGTGTGTGTGTGTGTTTTGTCTGTTTCTGCTTATTGGAAAACATAACTCATTTGGTAAAATGGTCACTAAACCTGCCTTAATCCAGTACTTAGATTTCTATGTAGAAAAGGGAGAAATTATAGGTAATTTTAACATACCAGTCAATGGAGTGTAATACCATCTCCCTGATTAGACAAATATAAACATCCACTCCTAAAAGGGAGTATTGCCAAATAGTAATGTGATAAAATTATTGCTGCTTGTAAAATGTCAGCCTCTTTCCTACACAGGGGTTGGCATAATTTAGTTAGCTTTTTTTTTTTTGTAAACTTCATGAGAAATAACAGAATTGCATTGCCCAGCAAAGATTAAAGGCATCAAAGGATTGATAATGTCTGTAAATATAAAACAAACCAATATTGCTCACTGCTGCTTCCACCAAACAGAACCTGGGAATTAATAAGGCAATAGATTCATCAGGAAGGAGAACACAGGTCTTGTGTAAACAACACATTTCTGTTTTCCCTCTTCTAACCTTTCATGCCTGTTTCTCTGGTTTCCTGGCCCATTCCATGCCTATTTTGGGCTCTATTCCCCAACTCAAATTCTCCCAGCTGCTGATCTTTTCTGAAGAATGACCGCAGTCTTCTCTGACAAAAATGGCTAAGTGGAAGTATTTGTTTGCTTCGCTCCCTCTGTAACCTGTTTCTACACAGGTACAATGAGGCATTTGAAGTTTATTCACTGATCTCCTCCTCATACCTCTTCCTCCCCATTTCCCCCCACACATGCTTTGCCTAAGAACAGAAACCATTTTGGTGTTTGTACTTTAAAATAATTATCAGTACAGTCATTTTTTTTACAATAATGACAGTAACAACAGTATAGGGGAAACCACCCTCCTGATTCAATGATCTCCCACCAGGTCCCTCCCCAGGTGGGAATTATGGGAGCTACAATTCAAGATGAGATTTGAGTGGAGACACAATTGGACCATATCACACCATAAAGGCGTATATGTACATTTCTTCATTATCACAGCAACTCTGTAAAGGAAATAAACAGGTCCCACACAGTAGAGGTCCTTGAAAGCATTATCCACAGCTTGCCTTTCTCATTCGGATGTCAGAATACATGAGATGTAATGTTACAGAGATAGAATGTTATCAATACAGAGATAGAATGTTATCTGTTATTGATCATCAGCAAGAGGTGGCTCATGCCTGTAATCCCAGCACTTTGGGAGGCTGAGGCAGGTAGATAACCTGAGGTCAGGAGTTCAAGACCAGCCTGGCCAACATGGTGAAACCACATCTCTACTAAAAATACAAAATTAGGCCAAGCCCCGCTGGCTCACGCCTGTAATCCCAGCACTTCAGGAGGCTCAGGCAGGTGGATCACCTGAGGTCAGGATTTCAAGACAAGACTGAGCAATATGGTGAAACTCTGTCTCTACTAAAAACACAAAAATTAGCCACGCATGGTGGCAGGTACCTATAGTCCCAACTACTCCGGAGGCTGAGACAGGAGAATTGTTGAAACTGGTAGGCAGAGGTTGCAGTGAGCCAAGATCATGTCACTGTACTCTAGTCTGGGTGACAAAGTGAGACTGTCTAAAAAACACACACACAAAAAAAAAACAAAATTAGCCGAGCGTGGTAGCACATGCCTGTAATCCCAGTTACTGGGGAGGCTGAGGCAGGAGAATCACTTGAACCCTAGAGGCAGAGGTTGCAGTGAGCTAAGATGGTGCCACTGCGCTCTAGCCTTGGTAACAGAATGAGACTCTGTTTTAATAAATAAATAAGATGAAAAGCTATGCAGCCATTAAAAATAACATATTTTTAAAATGTTAAGTTAAAAAGTAGCATTTAAAGTTGATTTAGGATAAAAAGAGAAAAACAGAAAAATGACTTAAAACCCCTTTCCCACTTGCCCTGAGAATACTCACGGGCAGCACTTGTGGCTTCAGCGTTTGCCTCCAGGTAACTTTGCCACAAAATATCTTGCTTTTATTATTATTTTCTCATCGCCCTGGTATATTGACTTTGGAAACAAAAGACATCATTTTATTTATAGCATTCTGTTTTTAGCAGTGGTATTTCCTTTTACAAAACATAGTAGTTCTCAATTACTAAAAATCTCAAATCCTGGAAAACATACCTTTCCTACATGTGATGTCAACATTGTTTTCAAACAGTTGTTGGCCAAAGATTT
Organism: Saimiri boliviensis; assembly: GCF_048565385.1. Lineage (NCBI taxonomy): Eukaryota > Metazoa > Chordata > Mammalia > Primates > Cebidae > Saimiri > Saimiri boliviensis. The sequence continues at coordinate 39,814,376 of NC_133454.1, read as the reverse complement.
ATTTAATGAATCCAATTTTTCTGAAGTAGATGATTCTGATGATTTAGATGATTCTTACGTTAGTTCTATTTAAAAGAAACTCCAAGAATAATATTTTATTTTCACATTGAAAATCAGTCAGATTTGCTTCAGCCTCAATGAGTGTGTTTACATAAAATTAAGTGAGCACTGGCAGTGAGCTGCACTTTTTTTCTAAACAGGAAAAGGGTTAAAGGAAATATATGTCAACTTCCTTGTACATTTTAAAGTTTTCTAATGCAATTTTTTCAGACAGGGTATCACTTTCTCACCCAGGCTGGAATATAGTGGCACAAATACAGCTTACTGCAGCCTTGACCTCCCAGGCTCAAGCAATCCTCCCACCACAGCCTCCCAGATAACTGGGGCTACAGGCTCACACCACTGTGCCTGGCTAATTTTTGCATTTTTTGTAGAGATAGAGTTTTATCATGTGGCCCTGGCTGGAATCAAATGCCTGGACTCAAGCAATCCACCCACCTTGGTTTCCCAAAAGTGCTGGGATTGTAGGCGTGAGCTACCACACCTGGCCTTTCCAGTGTAGTTTTAAATTCTCTCTCTATCCCCCATTTCTCTCTCCATTTCTCTCCCTGCTTCTTGATCTTTTAAGTAAAGAAAATTAATAGATAGAATAGAAATGATAATATTTTGTCTCCTTTATGTATTCTGACATCTGAATAGGAATGCTTGTGCTGCCTGCTACCTGGCCTCCTCCTCTGCTCTGCCAGTAAGTGCTGCTTTTCCACTCTCCTGGATAACCATCGCATGAGTCTGAACATGGTAAGGATTGATTGATTGATTCATTCATTCATTTAAATAGCTATTATCCAAAATCATATTTTAGAAAAATAAAAAAATTCACCTTATATTCAGGTTTTTACAGAGAAATCGTTCTCAAGCCAAATCTCTAATGATGATTAATATTGCTACTATACATTAAATTTTTGATTCTATAAAATTTAAAAAACAGACATGGACATAGTGAAAGAAATGGTAAATTTAATGTAATTTATTTTAGTAATATACTTTTATATTTATATTTGCTTATGTAATACGTGATTTAAAAAATATGTGTTTAACTACATTCAGTAGAATGAATTAGCCAAAAACAGCTTTTGAAGGGAGTAGTTTTTCTAAGTGGGAAAATAGGAATATCATCATTTATTTGGAGTTGAGTTCTATTTGGAGTTGCTTCATAGTCAGGCACCTTCTCTGACCTTCTCAAATCTCCATGGCCTTCACCTTGCTCTTTCCCTCCTTTAGTTTTCTCCATTGCATTTATCATCCTTTGACATTTTGTATAGTTAGGGGCATGTTTGATTATTGGCCTCTTTTGTTATGTTCACTGCTATTTACTATAGCCTAGATAAGTGAATATAATGTAGTAGGCAGTCAACAAATATTTGCTGAATCAGTTAATCTTAATTAATGATGCCACCAAAACCCTGGTTGATCAAGTTATAAGCTTCAAAAACAGTCTTGAAGCCTTCCTTTTCTTCAGGTCATAGGCCAGTTTATCACCAAGTTGGGTAGGTGCCACCTTCAAAATATATCCCAGAGACTTCTACATTTCCCACCTTCTCAAGATGCTGCAGCCATGTTGACCTCATTCTATCCATAGGATAAACCAAGACATTTTCCACCTCTAGGCCATTGATCTCACTGTTGCCTTTACCTGGAATGCTTTTTTTTTTTTCCTGGCTCTCTGTATGGCCAGTATATTTTTGTCCTTCAGGATTCAGTTCAGTCATCGGCTCCTCCAAAGGGTGTTCCCTTCCTGCCCTATTCAAATACAGGAATAAGATTTCATCAACCATGTATTTCCTTCACAGCCTTCATCAGAATACATAATTATCTTGTTTAATTGATCACTTGTCTATAGTCTCTCGTACCCCTAGAATACTAGCTGATAAACATTTATTTTTTTGTAAAGACCCAAAGGTAAATATTTTAGCCTTTGCAGGCCAAACAGTCTCTGTTAGAACTGCTAAATTCTGCCGCTGTTTTGCAAAAGCAGCCATAGACAATATGTAAACAAATAGGTGTAGCTGAGTTGCGATAAAACTTCCTGAACACTAAAATTTGAATTTCATGTAAATTTCACATCACAATATATTATTTTTAAAATTTATGTATTTATTTATTTTGAGATGGAATTTCACTCTATCACCCAGGCTGGACTGCAGTGGCATAATCTCAGCTCACTGCAACCTCCCACTCCCAGGTTCAAGCGATTCTCCTGCCTCAGCCTCCCAAATAGCTGGGATTATAGGTATGCACCACCACACCCAGCTAAATTTTGTATTTTAGCAGAGATTGGGTTTTGCCACATTGGCAGGACTGATTTTGAACTCCAGACCTCAAGTAACTCACCCACCTCGGCCTCCCAAAGTGCTGAGATTACAGGCATGAACCACTGAGCCTGGCCTAAAATTTTCTTTAAGTACTTAAAAATGAAAAAAACATTCCTAGTTTGTGGGAGGTACAAAAACAGGTGGCAAGCCAGATTTGGCCCATGAGCTATAGTTTTCCAACTTCTGATCTATAATGTTAAGTATCAGGAAGGTTGGGACCTTGCTTTTTTTTTTTTTATGCTGTATCTTCAGACTTTGATGTGTGACATACATATAGTAGCAGCACAGAAACATATTTGTTTAAAGAATAAATTGATCAATGAATGAAGTGAGCAATTTCAAAGGAACACTTTACAAGTGAAATTGCAGATCTTTTTTTTTTTTTTTTTTTGTGAGACGGGGTTTCGCTCTTGTTACCCAGGCTGGAGTGCAATGGCGCGATCTCGGCTCACCACAACCTCCGCCCCCTGGGTTCAGGCAATTCTGCTGCCTCAGCCTCCTGAGTAGCTGGGATTACAGGCATGCGCCACCATGCCCAGCTAATTTTTTGTATTTTTCGTAGAGATGGAGTTTCACCATGTTGACCAGGATGGTCTCAATCTCTTGACCTTGTGCTCCACCCGCCTCGGACTCCCAAAGTGCTGGGATTACAAGCTTGAGCCACCGCGCCCGGCTGAAATTGCAGATCTTTAGGTAAACTGAAGATCAGCTTCCTGGTTGAGCAACCTGGGCAGTCACAGAGAGGGCTCTGCCGTCAGAAGGGCCTTATGCATGGTTTAATGCTGCTGTCTCCATCTTGAAATGTTTTATACTCTTTAAAAAAGGAGTCCCATGTTTTCACTGGACACTGGGCCCCACAATTTATTCAGCCAGTCTTAAACTTCTACCTGCAATAACGAGGTGTATAACCCTAATATCCCTAACTCAGCAACAGCTAGAATGGGGACCCTGTGTGCTTCTAGACAAAGTAGAATCTTTTTCCAAGAAGTGATCCTAGCAAGAACTAGGCAGGAGATTCAATTGCTAAGCCAGTAGTAGAGGGTGTAGGTGGGTCCTGGCTTAGGGGACAGAGGAAGTATGTCGGGGTTTAGGCATTCAGAGATTTGGCAGTGTAAAACAGTTGTTGGAGACCTTACCTGTGCTCCTTAGTTTCTCATTTCCTCAGATTGAAATAAGGTAGGAAATAAGACGTTATACATTTATCTATTCATGTGCCTTCTTTTTCATATAGATCCTCTCCCTTTGCTACAAATGATCCCAGAATGAGAACTATCATGCCTACCTTATAAGGTTATTATAAGGCTGATTTAGGTAATCAAATGATAATAACTATCATTTGATTATTTGATTATTTGAACTATCATTTGATTATTACCTAAATCAGCCTTATAATAACCTTATAAGGTAGGCATGATAGTTCATTCATTATGATAGTGACATAATGCATGTACTTTGCTAAGCATTTTGCATACATTATGTCACTCAATCCACACAACCAGCAAACAGTAAGTAGGTCCAATTTGTTTCCATATAATGACTGAATAAATACAAAACTCCAGTGGTTAGGTAACTTAATCTAGTAACACAGCTAGAAGTGGCAGACCTCAAATACAAGCTTGTGTCTCTGATTCCAAATTCATGTCTGTGATATGAATATAAATGACAAATCATGATGTTAATATGGGATAGGAGACTTTATTGCTACTGCCTGGGGGAGGAACAGAAATGCCACTTATCTTTAATCACCCTATGGGAAGAATAATAAAGCCTGGACTGAACAATCAAATAGCAAGAGCTCTTTAAAGAAAGTTGTCATTAACACTGTTATAGAGAATAGAGGTAGGCTCCCCAAGGAAAAGTTTGCATAAATAGCCCTGGAGCAGCTGAGAAAGAGGAAATGAGTGACATTCACTTAACTCCTAATTTGCTGTTGCAGTTTCTCCTGAACTGAGTTCTCTCCGGAATTTACCAAGGGATCAGGTTGCTTGAAAGCTGCTTAAGAACTAATTACAATGAATTCTGCATAAGCCTGCAGACAGTCTGTCCTTTCCATGTAAGTCCTGGGCCAAACAACCTCAGGCAAAGTTGTCTTCTTTTAGCAAAGGTTTTCCAACCAAAAGTAAAGGTTGTTGCCAGCCAAACAACCTCAGGCAAAGATGTCTTCTTTTAATAAAGGTTTTCCAGGCTCCCTTTAATTTTTACAAAGGAAAGCACAACATGTCAAGGTGTTACACAGCTTTATTATTTCTCCTGATGACAAGTTATCGAACCCCTTAGAAGACTGACGAGAGAGGCAGGGCGTGGTGGCTCACATCTGTAATCCCAGCACTTTGGGAGGCCTAAGCAGGCAGATCACTTGAGGTCAGGGGTTTGAGGCCAGCCTGGCCAACATGTTTGAAACCCTGTCTCTACTAAAAATATAAAAATTAGCCAGGGGTGGTGGGGAATACCCATAATCCCAGCTACTCAGGAGGCTGAGGCAGGAGAATCACTTTAACTTGGGAGGCAGAGGTTGCAGTAAACCTAGATCATGCAACTGCACTCCAGCCTGGCAACAGAGCAAGACTCCATCTCAAAACAACAAAGACTTGAGGAGGCCTTAGGCCTGGTTCTATAGGGGGGATGGTCTTGTCTCTTCAGTACCTTGGAATAAATTTGCTGGGATACCTGGGAAAAGCATTTCACTTCTTAGGAATTCATAAAAAAATAAGGTGGCCTGTAAGCTACGTGCTTAATGAGGAAAGGTGGCAGTGCACAGAGTACAGGCAAATTAATGTTCTCTACCTGTAGACCCTATCCTCCCTTAGCTCAGCCCTCTGCAGTCATGACACAAAATGTAGACCCATTCTCTCCCAAACTGATTCCTTGGCTAATCAGGCTACCACCTTCTTTGCCCTATCTTGCGCCTGTTAATTTGCGCTCTTCACACTTTCCTCTTGGTGCCCTTCTTAACTACTTTTCCAAAGTAATCCCCACATTGCTACTTCTCCCCCAACTTCCATGCCTCACCAGGAAGCTGACTTCTCCGATGATGGTGCTTTTCTTCCAGACTTTTCAGTGACTATGGCTTCAGTTTCCATACTCCCTTGTGTTGGAATCTCACTGTGACTTCCAGATCATTGCTTTTCACACTCATTTTGAAACCAACCAGTGATCTCCCTGCCCATTTTTGTTCCAAGAACCCTGCTAACCTACTGCTCACTCTCTATAGGTATTCAAGAATTACATGTTTGGGTCAGTCTTCCTCTCCATCATCCTATATTGTGTCAATATTCAACTGAATAAGATCATTTATGCCCAAAATCTTGCTATGGGATAGAAACACACAAAGTAGATAAGACTCACCCATGCAAGTTGTTAAAGATTCAAAACCCCTTGATTCACCGCAAACATTCTGCAAGAATCTTTTGGGGTGGAGATTTAAAAGATGGTCTCCAGATAAATTCTGCTCTTCTGGCAGATTTGGAAACCAATAGACTAGGCCAAACCCATCAAAGGCAGGAATGCTACTTTACCTTTGTATCTTTGGATGTAATAATAATAGCCAAAAATGGCGATTTAAGACAGGACACAATTCTGTCTCACAGCAGGGACTCCCTAAATGTGTGCTGCACTAAACTGAGTTGGGGAAATGAATGATATAACCAGAAGAACACTAAGCTCACAATCCATTGATTTTATTTTTTATTTTGCCCTCTTCAGTTTAAAAATCTAGTAACATGACCACAGCCTGTATCTTTTTATTCCTTGGAAATATGCTGTCTTTAAATTCTTCAACTGAAATATTATACTTACTACACTTGACTCTCTAGTTTTGCTTAACAGTCATCTTTGAGACTTTTAAATTGAGTTGGTTCAAACCCACCCATTCCTGGTCTAATCCTGGACCTGTGACTGGGAGCCTTCATTTCACCTATGAATGGAGTGAGTTGTTTTGCTCTAGACTCAAGATTGTGAATGCATGGAGACAGGTCTGTGAGTTGGAGGGTTCTATTATAGAGTCATGGCAGACACAATCAGCTAGTGAAGCACACTTTTCAATAGCCTTTACTATTTTGGATGTGTTCAGATGTAAGAACACTTGCTTCTGTTTCCCCATTTGGTATCAAGATTCACCATGAGACCTTAAGCAAATCCCTTGACCATCACTAGATGGCAAATTGGCTCACTTATGAAAATGGCTATTATTTTTCCAAAAGCAATTACAGCACAAGCAAAAATTGACAAATGAGATCTAATTATAAAGAGCCTCTGCACAGCAAAAGAAACTATCACCAAAGTAAACAGACGATCTACAGAAGGGGAGAAAATATTTGCAAACTATGCATCTGACAATGGTCTAATATCCAAATCTATAAAGAACTTAAACAAATTTACAAGCAAAAAACAAACAACCCTATTAAAAAGTGGGCAAAGGACATGAAGAGTGACTTTTCATAAGAAGACATATATCCAGCCAACAAACATGAAAATTGCTCAATATAACTAAAGAAATGCAAATCAAAACTGCAATGAAATACCATCTCACACCTGTCAGAATGGCTATTTTTTAAAAGTCAAAAAATAGCAGATGTTGGTGACATTGCAGAGAAAAGGGAACATTTGTACACTGCTGGTAGGAATGTAAATTAGTTTCACCATTTTGGAAAGCAGTGTTGCGATTACTTAAAGAACTAAAAACAGAACTATCACTTGGCTCAGAAATCCCATTACTGGTTATATACCCAAAGAAATATAAATCATTCTACCATAAAGATATATGCACACATATATTCACTGCAGCACTATTCACAACAACAAAGACATGGAACCAACCTAAATGCCCATCAACGGTAGACTGGATAAAGAAAATGTGGTACATAAACATCATGAAATACTATGCAGCTGTAAAAAAAGAATAAGATCATGTCTTTTGCAGGAATATGGATGGACCTGGAGGCCATTATCCTTAGCAAACTAACATAGGATCAGAAAAACCAAATATCACATGTTCTCATTTATAAGCGGGAGCTAAGTACTGAGAACCAATGGGCACAAAGAGGAAAACAACAGACACTGGGGCCTACTTGAGGGAGGAGGATAGGAGATCAGGAAAGGAGGAAGGAGATCAGGAAAAATAACTATCAGGTACTTTGCTTAGTACCTGGGTGACAAAATGGTCTATACACTGAACCTCTGTGGCATGAGTTTGCCTGTGATAACAAACCTGCACATGTACCTCTGAACCTAAAAGTTACCAAAAAAAAAAATTAAAAAAATAAAATAAAAATTATATATATATATATATATATATATATATATATATATGGCTATTACTTTTTCATTGATATTGTCAGGATTAATTGAGAGATTTGTGAAACCAAGATGCACAGTGCCTGGTGTATAGCAAGTACTTAGTATATGTTTACTGACATGCCTGTCTTCCTTCCTTCCTTTCTTCCCTCCTTTCTTCTACTTTCTTTCTTTATCCCTCTCTTTATTTATGCCTCTCATTTTTTAAATATAAATATTATCATGATTGCTATACATAATAAGTTCACTTACACCCAGTGTTAATTGCTCCTGACCAGAAAGAGGTGAGGCCACATTAGGTTTGAAGCAAGAAATAGAAAAAAGAGAAATAATTAGGTTGAAAATGGGGTTTAAAAACCTCAGAGGCCGGGCGCGGTGGCTCAAGCCTGTAATCCCAGCACTTTGGGAGGCCGAGGTGGGTGGATCACGAGGTCAAGAGATCGAGACCATCCCGGTCAACCTAGTGAAACCCTGTCTCTACTAAAAATACAAAAAATTATCTGGGCATGGTGGCACGTGCCTGTACTCCCAGCTACTCAGGAGGCTGAGGCAGGAGAATTGCCTGAACCCAGGAGGCGGAGGTTGCGGTCATCTGAGATCGTGCCGTTGCACTCCAGCCTGGGTAACAAGAGCGAAACTCTGTCTCAAAAAAAAAAAAAAAAAACCCCAGAATGCACCTTACTAAATTATAACTGTGCTTAGAATATTGGCCACTAGGGACAAAACCAAAGGCCTGTGCTCCCAGCCACCATCCTAAGTCCTGCAAGCATGGGTCCCTATTAGAAGTAAGGATTTGGCAAGTTGAAGGCCAATGAATAGGTGACAGTGCTGGTGATGGCATCTGCCTCTCTCAGGAATTCACTGTTACTTGACAAAACAAGATATTTTAAAAATTATCTTTTCCATTCTCTGTCTCTTTCTTCCTAGTAAAGCAAAGTGGTGCAAGTGTAGCCAGGGACACTGAAAGTGACTTCTTCACCTTTACATTTCATTCTTTGTTGTACTTCCACAATGCACCTCTTCTGGGACTATTCCCATAACTAGCTATGCTTCAGGTCCTGGACAAACTTTCTCTGTCAAAGTTTATCTGTCTTGGCCTTTTCTCTGCTATTATGGGAGTATTCTGGATTTGTCTTTTTTGCCATTTGTAAGTAATGAAATTTAGATTCCTATGTGCTCTTATAATTAATAAAGTTGGAAACCATAGCTTTCTTTGGTTCTAGGTAGTTCACCCTAGTTAGATAAGGAAGAATGAATCTTTCCTGTATTCTAGTCTCTCTTATTAAAGTTCAACTTAAACATCTGGGACCAAATCTCTAATTAATAATAAAACATTACCTTTACTTTCTTTTTCTCCCCTGGGCATGTATCTCCTTCAGGAACCTCTTACAAAGGAAGGAAGATTAAACCAAGGCAAGATTTAGGTATTCCTGAATCTTCTTTCTATCACTATGTTAATGCCACTTCCAAATACCATCTTTTAATAGCACATTTACAATGTTACCTCAAATTTTATGTCTCTACAGGAAACTCTATAACATAAACCAATACTCTAAGTAGATATAAAATTTACCAAGTTATATTTGGATTATTTATTTATACAAAAATAATTACTAAAGAGAAAAACTACATAAAAGTAGAATTTTAACTTCTGGGTAAAGAACACAGTTTGACTATAACTTCAGTTTTGCCTCTAAAATCTCACAAAAATGGCTATAAAAGAAAAAAATAACAGAGGAAAAGAAATCATAAAATAATATTTTATACTATATAAAATAAAAATTTAAAGGGAACATTTTCCCAAGAATTCCCTAAGGAACCCATTGTTTGCTCAACTCAATGAATAAACATAAATCCATACTGAGTCACATCATCATGAAGTTTCTAAACATCAGGGAAAAGAAGAAAACTCTTTCAAAGAGCAAAAAATAGACCCCAGGCAAATAATCAGAAATTAGAATGACTTCAGACTTCTTAACAGCACACTCAAATATTAGAAGGCTGTAGGTAAATGCCTTCAAATTCTGAAAGAAAATTATTTTTAACCTAGAATTCTATAGCCAGCCAAATTTTTAATCAAGTTGAAGAGCAGAATACATCAATTTTAAGGAATGCAAAGTCTCCAACAAAATTACCTTCCTGAATCCTTTCTCAGACAGTTAATAGAGAATGTGTTCCATCCTAGAAAATAAGAGAGAAAGATAATAAAGTGGAAGACAGAGAATATATGAAAGAAGAAATACAACATAGGCAAGAAGGCTGAGAATCTTCTGGATTATTATAATGAGAACCCCTAGAATGGCAGCTCAGCCTCAAGCCCAAAGACAAAGCCAGCATGAAGCAGGTCAGAAGAGACTCCTCCAGGAAGGCAAATTTAATCACCATCTCTGAACATTTTGAGAGGAACTTAGCAAGGAGTAGGGGAGTAGATAAGCAACTAGTGTATGGGAAAATAAGCAAAAATAAACAAAAGGGCAAAAAATTATTAACTAAATGGAAGATTAAACGTGTTAGCGAAGTGAGGTAGCACTGCCAACATGTTTTTAAGAGACCCAATCAGCTAAAAGAGAAGAAAGTGGTTGCGCCTGGGAAGAGGTAAATAGGGGAAAGACAGTTGTGCTATTTTCTTTTTAAAATAAACCTTACAGAGTCAACTGATACTTTATGTGCATATATAATAAATTAAAAAATTTAAAACTTAAACCAAATATGCTGTATATTTCAATAAGAAGCCTAGTCCCAGAGTGGACAAGGAAAGCTACAGGTGTACTTGCGGTGTCACACTCTGAGCTGTCCCTGCTGGTACTTTCCTACCTGGTAAGCAAAGGTTCCCTCAGTTCAGCAAGGGATATTTATGAAAGTTATTGGAACTTCCAATGATGACTTATATAGTATTTGAATTATAACAAATAAAATATGCACACAATATTTTAAAAAATTACCTGAGAAATAAAACATATTTTCACATATTTCTAAATGCAAAAATATTTTTTTAAAAATATGCACAAAAAACTGGCACCAACATCATCTTTCCCAGGAAGAGGAATTAAGAAGATTGGGTATGGGAAGAGAGAGACTTCTTTTTCACTGTATATAATTTATAACAGGATTTTCTTTAACCAAGTACATGAATTGCCTCTAAAAAATTACTTTAAAATGTAAATAGAGGGGAAATTTAAAATGTAAACTAAAAATAAATCATAGATAAATATATCAGTTCTCATCCACCTGGTAGGTACGTTGACAGGTATGGTGCAGTAGAAACAGTACTGGACTTAGAATAAAAGAACATTTATCTCAGTCCTGATTTGCAAGGTATGGCACTGTGAATGAGTACATTTAATCTCTCTGATACTCAGGTCTTCATAAGTAAAATTATTAAAATAATGTCAAAATCTCAGGGAAAGTGAGATGATTTGAAGTAATTAATGATACTTTAAAAAACACTTGGCAAATTCTACAGCACTTTAAAAGCGTAAGTGTAGGTTAAAGTTTAAATGTACATTGAATGCACAAGCAAGCTTTCACTTGGACAGATTGTTGCTGTTCTGTCTAGAATAAACTAAAAGCAGAAAAAATGCAGAGAAATACAGTCAAACTTTCCTAATTTAAAAATTGCTACAAGCTAAAATTCTAGAAATATTGTCAACCTCACCATATTTTCCTTACCAAGTGTGCCAAATGTGACAAGGGCAGTCTATGAAAAATTCATAAAACTGAAAGTTTCTCCTCCTTTCTTTCCTAATAACTGTAGCAATTATAAATAACAATTTTCTAATAAGTAAACATTTTCAGAAATTTGAATAAAAATGGTTTGCCATTTGGCAGCCCCAGATTATACAACTGCTTATTGTGAAAGAGAATTCAGTTCTGTTACACCAATAAAACACTTTTATTATACATTATCCTCATGGGTATGCAAACAGATTTGTTATGTGGAACCACAAAGTTTAGAGAAGATGATAGAGGTAAAAAATTCAGCATAGGTTTGATGAACAGTAAGCACCCTAGGAACTGCTTAAACACTGAGGTCAATTGGAAAAGTCATTTTAAGGGTTCCAGATGACTAAAGGAGCCTTTTAACAGATTAGTATTCTATATCTGAAATATCTATATGTGACAAATGAGATAGGAGCTATTGGCAGCCAAGACTGCAGTGGGACTGCTTGGTGTAGTTGCAAAGATGAGGCATTTGATAGGAGAGGTGAAAGCTATAAACCCAGTTAACTATAATAAAAATCCAGATGGGGAAAAGGGCCAATGAACATTAAAACAAACAAACAAACAACAACAACAACATAAAAAAACTATGTTCACTAGAAATTAAGAGAATGAGAGGTCATAGACGTTTGAGATAATCAGAAAATGCTTAATGAAAGATGGCATTTGAGATACATAGAAAGAAGGTTGAAAGTAGCATCTGATTGGATAGATGCAGCTAAGGTGAAGAGCCTTTAAAGGAACAACTTACTCAAAAAAGCTGAAAAGTAGAGAAAAGGCACATAGGTGTCATAGAATATGTGATCCATAGCGGGGCCCAGTAGGGGATAAGACTGAAAATTTAAACATCCCTATATTTTCTTTGGATGCAAGTGTTACTTTATTCTTTATTCATAGGCATTGGTGTTCCACCAAATGTATTTACAGTTCTAGCTATAGAATTATATATGCAATTGAGAAGCATAATTTAAGAATACTTAGATTTGAAGAAGATAAATCTCACTGATGTAAGCTTGGAAGTTGTTTCTCCAACTGTCAACTCGACTTTTCACTTGGATGTTCATTGACATATCAAATGTAGCTAATCAAAAATGAAAGTATTGCCTTAACTTCAGCCCGCCCTGCCTGCACTTACCTAGACCTTTCCCATTCATTATTTGCAATACCATTTGTTTAGGTCCTTAGACTTGAAATCTAGGGTCATTTTTAATTTCCCTATTTTTTTTTCTCTCTCACACACAAGCCAACTCTTACAGAAAGTCCTGTGATATTTACCCTTAAGACACAGCCCAAATCCAATCACTTTTACCATCTCCATTCCTCCCAGTCTAGTCAAAGCCACCACTGTCTCTCCTGTGAAGTGCTAACTTCCTAAATGGTGGCTCTTCATCCCAGAGTCTGTTCCTCACACAGAAACTGCATGATCCTTTGCAATTGCAGATATGATCACATTACTCCTGTACCAAGCCATCTAATGTTTTCCCATCTCACCTAAAAAAGTACAGAGTCCTCATCGTGGTCTACAAACCCCTCACCATTTGGCCCTCTTCAGCCTCATCTGTCATTTCCTTATAAAATCATGCTGCTCTAGTCACACTGACAATGCTTTGCATTTTCTGCTCCTTTGGTCTCTAATATTCTTCCTGCAGATAGGTCCATGACTGGATCCTTCACTTAAATCCTTCATTCAGGTTTGTGCTCCAGCATACCCTAGACAGGCAGATAAATGCTCTCTGTATCCCCAAACAGATGCTGGCATCCAACAGACAAGCATCCCATCTCTACACCCTTACTCTGCTTTATGTTTTAAAATAACACCCCTTCTTTTTTTTTTTTTTTTTTTTATGAGAGGGAGTTTCGCTCTTGTTACCCAGGCTGGAGTGCAATGGCGTGATCTCGGCTCACCGCAACCTCTGCCTCCTGGATTCAGGCAATTCTCCTGCCTCAGCCTCCTGAGTAGCTGGGATTACAGGCACGTGCTACCATGCCCAGCTAATTTTTTGTATTTTTGGTAGAGACGGGGTTTCACCATGTTGACCAGGATGGTCTCGATCTCTTGACCTCGTGATCCACCCGCCTCGGCCTCCCAAAGTGCTGGGATTACAGGCTTGAGCCACCGCGCCCGGCCAACACCCCTTCTTAACATTATGTAATTTACTTGTTTTCTTTCTTGTTTGATTTTTGTCTTCCTCATTGAAAGTTAGTTTCAGGAGGTCAAGAACTTATTTATTTGTTTGTTTACTTCATTGCATTCCCTTTACGGAGAATAGCACCTGGGACACAGTAAGTGTTTGAGAAATAACTTGTTGAGTGAATGGAGGAACAAGCAAATGAATGAGTCAAAGGAATAGTAAACTTGGGTTCACTGGACTCAGAACTTAGCAAGTACCTTTACTGATACATGCTCATTTAAATTTCGCTCTTAGAAAAGATCACCTATTTATTCCACATTCACTCCAGTTATTAATCATCCCAACTAATGGAGAAAAATAAAGCAGCTTTTTCTGTATAGAGAGGCTAGACAATGCCTCTCTGATAAGATGACATTTGTCAGGAAACATGAAAGAATAAATAGGAGAATGCCACAGGGGAGGAAATTGCTCTCTAGGTAGGGCTTTTCCAGGATGATGGCCTTAGTTAGGAATGTGCTTGGTGTCTTTGAAGACATAATGATGCTAACCTGTGCTCTCTCCGTTGCCTTAGTTCTCATGGTTTGGTGTCTTGTACAGCTAGTTGTGAATCTTTCTGCTTGTAACCATAAATTTACTATAGAATTATGTTTTGCCTAATGACATCTGATTATATGCTGTTGATTTAAATGTGTATTATATACTTACATGTCACTATTACTTGTTGTTCAAGACAATATCAAGGAACATCAGGGATAATTTTGTCTACACATGATTTTTGTTTTAAGAGCTGACTTTTGAATCAAACCTCTAGGTAGGACTCCAAAGTAATCACTGGATAGCTGTGAACATAATGCACGTCAGCACAAGACACAGCAATTATTTTAATAAGACTTTGGTTTTCTTTAACAATTTTGTTAAAAGCAGACCATGATTTCTCCTTGCAGCTCTACATTCAAGTGCATTTCTGTATCCCTTCATGTGCTGGGAGACATCTGAAGTAAATTAGAAGTGGGACAGAAATCCTTAGGGTATGTGAACTGTTGGAAACAGTTTGGCACTTAATTAAAAGACAATTATGAGCTCTAAGAGCATCCAAATTCAACTAATAATAATAATCATTGCAATCTAAAGTGGGTGAGAAAGGCAATGATAAGCATTTATGCTAATTTTAATTGTTTGGATAAGATGTGATTTTTTAAGACAGGACTCTAAAAATCAATAAAAACTTTACTTAGATATATAGGGTCAGCCCCATTTTCCTTCTCACTGTATTGGAAAATAAAGACATCTACACACATTTCTTTTTTTTTTTTTTTTTGAGACGGAGTTTCACTCTTGTTACCCAGGCTGGAGTGCAATGGCGCGATCTCGGCTCACCGCAACCTCCGCCTCCTGGATTCAGGCAATTCTCCTGCCTCAGCCTCCTGCACACATTTCTAACTGAGATCAACATCTCCTGACCTTGGACAAGTATAGGAGAAATTCCAAGGATGGAGTCTCTAGGGCTTAGCTCAGGAGAGTATATCAAGGTGCTCATGAGGCCAAAGCCATGGCTCTGCATGGTCAGCAGCCCTCCCAAGCTGTTGTAGTTAAAGTTTAGCAACCATGATTATTATTGACACCTTTCCTCCCCATGTGATCATATGGCTTTTTCACCAAAAACCATGTCTACGTTCCTGCCTCTTCCTAACTGACACTTGTCATCTCTCCCACTCTTAAACCTAGCTTTTGGGACATTCAAGGTGACTATTTGCCAATCATTAAGCCAATCTGTGCTTATATGGAAAGCTGTCTTTCCCAATGTCTTCCCCTTTCTTTTCTAGCCAATACACACTCTTCAAAAGTGACCTAGAAATCACACACCTATATCTTTGTCTAGATAGAGGTGACAAGGTTGAAGACCAGTTCTTTCCTTTCACTCTCTGGATAATTAATTTCACCACTGTGCATGACCTAGGCAAATGGCTCAACCTATCCTACAAGGCTTCTGTGTTCTGTCTTCAAACTCCTTGTGTAAATTTTATCCCTGACTAACCCCTTTGTCCATCCAGATGTAATGACTCTGGTTAGTACAGAGCTGGGGCTGTGTTTTTAACTGAATTTTAACCCCTAGATGTAGGGCTCGTGCTCTTCTTTTCGATATGGCCCCACCACTGTTTTACTCTGTTATGCTTTCTTTTGTCCTCCTTAGAAGCTGCACTCCTGACAAATGGAAGGACTGTTTGCTCCTCACACTGTTCCTTCTGTCAGACACCTCTGCACACACAATTCCTGCTCAGTTTTCAAGGCCCAGATCCATTGCCACTTCCTCTCTGAAGCCTTTTTTGGTGCCCCTGAGAGAACTAAGTTCTCCCTTTTCTACCACCCATAGAACCTTCTGCTTCTACCTGAGGGCACTTAACTCTTCTGTATGAGTTTCCTGTGACTACTGCTACAAATTGTCACAAACTGAGTGGTATAAAAAAACAGAGATTATTCTCTTACAGGTCTTGAGACCAAGTCCAAAATAAGTATCACTAGGTTGAAATCGAGGTGTCAGTGTGGCCACACTTACTGCAGAGGCTCTATGGGAGAAGGCATTCTTGCCTTGCCCAGCTTCTGGCAGCCACCAGCATTCCTTGTCTTGTATCTGCCAATCTCTGCCTCTGTGGTCTATAGTCTCATCTCTTCTGTCTGCAGCTTCTGCTACCACTCTCTAAACATGATTGTATTTAGGGTGAACCTGGTTAATTCAGGATAATCCCTCCATATAAAGATTAAGCACATTCAAAGTCTTTGCTACTAAATATAACATTCAAGATTTCAAGGATTTGGTCATGAACAATCTCTGGGGGCCATTACTTAGCCTACCACAACTTTCCTACATATATTCCAATTCGATCATGCATTTGCTCAAATATACTACGGAGACTGGAAGGTACATGAAGTCAAGATCATAACCTAGTTCTTCCAAAAGTTCTAGTAATTCATTTTTCATCTGGTATCTGGTAGTGGATGAAATCAGTAGTGTTATTTTTAGCATTTAACAACAGGTACAGAGTGTTTACCCATCAATCAGAACAGATGATGGCTGCAGGGATTAAGATTTTTTAAAGTACTTCATTCATTCATTCATTCATTCATTCATTCATTCATTCATTGTTTTGGAGAGATGGAGTCTCACTCTGTCACTCAGGCTGAAATGTAGTTGTGCAATCATAGCTCACTGTAGCCTCAAACTCCAGGCTAGTATGATTCTCCCACCTCAGCCACCAAGTAGGAGGGGTTGAGCTTTTAGGTGTGGGATTCTGTAGAAATATGTGTGTGTGTTGGGGTAGGAGATCCCCAAGGAGGGGATGGGATCCCTGGAGCTGTCTGAAGAAGACAGTGGGTACTCAGAGGGATCTGAGCTATGGTTGTTTACAAATCAGTAATGAAGTATTTGTGTATTTGTATGTTTTAACAGCTGAGACGATGGCATTGTGTATGCTAGGTCAATATCAGGCTGGAAGGAGACACATATTTGTTGAATGGATTAATGGATTAATAAATTAATACATGAATAATGGAGTTGTTCTCATATAAAAAGTTTACTGGGGAGATGTTTTAGGATATAAAGATGTATGATTACTCTTCAGATAGGACCATGAAGAGGCTGCCTACTTTACCTGCAAATCATGTGGTGGCCCATCCAGAGTAACTTCCATATTCCATGGTTTCATGGGGCCTCTGGTCTGGTCTGGTCAGGCCTGCATGCACATTTGTGATCTCAGGAAGAACAATATTTCTGCTAGAAATCTACTTGACAGCATTTTCCTGATGTAGGATACCGGAGAATGGCATGGAAGTAGTGATTGCTCCCATCTGCATTGCTGAGACAAATGAAGCCTGGGGTCAGTGAGTAATGGCACACACAACTGGGCTGCATCTCCTGGACATACAAGATCATGGCAAGTGTGCAAGCAGTAGAATGAAAGGTCCAAAATAACAATGACAAAATCACACAAAGAGGCTTTGGCAGGATCCAAGTGGTGAATAAATCTAAGCCATTGAATAATATTTGTGTGTTTTGATATCTAAACTATTTATATATATATAATTGCATTTTAGGTTTTGGGGTACATGTGAAGAACATGCAAGATTGTTGCAAGATTGTTGCATAGGTACACATGTGGCAGGGTGATTTGCTGCCTTCCTCCCCATCACCTATATCTGGCATTTCTCCCCATGCTATCTCTCCCCAACTCCCCACCCCCCACTGTCCCTCCCCTATTTCCCCCCAACAGACCCCAGTGTGTAGTGCTCCCCTCCCTGTGTCTATGTGTTCTCATTGTTCAACACCCACTTATGAGTGAGAACATGTGGTGTTTGATTTTCTGTTCTTGTGTCAGTTTGCTGAGAATGATGGTTTCCAGGTTCATCCATGTCCCTACAAAGGACACAAATGCATCATTTTTGATGGCTGCATAATATCCAAACTACTTCTAAAAATGCTCAAGGTTACAATGCAGAGTTAACTAAGATTAACAATCTCAAGCGAGGACTTCCTTAAGATGCAATGACATCAAGGTTGGCAGGGCAAGTGCTTTGGTGTTGCCAGGAAACCTTTTAGCAGCTCTGTCTTTAACTCCTCACCTCTTCTATTCCCATATTCATTGAGTTGAAAATGCTATTCCCTAAGTGTCACTTGAGTACTGTCTCTTCTCAGGGGTCCCATTGCCACCACCTCATTATTTCTCCCAGAGTAGTCTGCTCACTGGTGCCCAGACTCATCTGGTTCAAGCCTATCCAATCTAAGACTAAAAACTGCTCATCTTAAAGAGCAACTCTGAGCAATCAGTCATAAGTCAATCTGTTCAAAAGTTTCATGGGTCTCCTCTGTGAGTTAATGAAGCACTAGTCTCTCACTAGGGCATGTAAAACCATCTTTGCTAAACAAATTATATGCCCTCTCTCTGTCATACCTTTTTCTAGATCTGGAAGTCCTTCTCATCAGTCTGAAGAAATTCCAACCATCCTTCAACCTTCAAATGAAGTAGCCCCTCCTTCAGGCAACATTCCCTGGCCTTTACTTCTCTACTCTGAGCACTTGAATGTAAACTCTCCTTCTTCTGAATGTCCATAGCATTTTTTAAAATTTCTCTTGCTGACCTTAACCTTGCTCTCCCTTTCATTATACTCTTTTTTGTTAGCAGCCCTTTTCTTTCTCCTCTAGACCATGAGTTTCTTGAGAAACAAGACATGTTGTTTTATTTCTGCTCACTACACTCATGTCACCATCTTACCCCAACTCTGCTCAGACATAGTGCTCAGATCAGACCATGTGTGTTCACATGTGGCAAGCTGAATGAGCTGAGTGACTTAGTACTGGTTGAAAGTAGTCCCTTGAAAAATGAAGAACTACAGAGTTCCTCCTTCTTATACTTTGAATTCCTGAGGGCACGAGCTGTGTCCTATTTGTTGATCCTTATGTGCTCTCATGTACCTTGGTGCCTGGCACATGGTAGGCATCTGATCAATGTATGCTGAGTGAAGGAATGAATGAGTGAATGGATGAATGAATGAATAAAAGAGGACTAATTAAATATGAAAAACAGAAGTGGAGAAGTACCAGAAGGGGACCCCAAGGGTGAAAAGGAGCATGAGGCTATGAAAGATGAGGTAGTCCTCCAAAAATTAATTTCCTCTGCATCCCAGTTTGTGAATGTTCCTTCCCAGGTTCACCATAAAGCTGATGTAAAAAGTCCAATGTTGCATCTTAGAAAGTGAGCCCTGCTGCTTAGAATTTATATAAAATACCTGGATGAAATTATTTCAATGTAGGCCCCCTGTTGTGCCTGCAGAAATCCATGGCCTAGAGGGTCCAGGGTCCCACAGATGCTGCAAATGGTGCAACTGGCCCATACTGTGGCACCTTCTCAGTGTCACACCCCGCTTGCCCTTCCTGAGGTTCAGAGCTGAGTGGTAATGCCATACTGCAGGAACAGAGAAATGAGAAAATCAACACCTGTGGCCTTGGTCGAATTTGGGGTACCCCATGTTGTCCAGGCTCACAGATTTTTTACAAGATTATATGGAGCAGTATAGAGCAGGAAGGAATAGATCACTGGGGGATGATAACAGTGAAGGGTAATTTGTTCTGTTTGTTACAGGGAATAATTAACCTGACATAGTTCACAGTGTTACATTTGAATGAAGTAGCTTTTGATTATGTGCATTTTCTTTTTGATTGAAGTAACCACAGAACAATTTACAAGCTGAAACTGTGACTATACCCTGGCAACACTTGAACTATTATTAATCAATGAATTAAGACACCACTCAATATCACTTTTTAACATAGAGAAGGAGGCCTAGCCAGCCCCAGCTACTCCAGCCCTCCTAACCCAAGTGTCATCCTCACAGCATCTCTGCAAGATGGGATGGAAGTGACATATGGTCCATTTGGCACATTGAGAAGCTGATGCATGAGCAATGTGCCTGTTTATCCACCAGCAAATTCCTGGTATGAATGCCCAGGGCATGTACAGGCCTAGAAGACTCAATCACCACACAATCATTCATTCCCAAAAGATTTATTATCTATTATGTCAGACAGATTTGTTGGTGCTAAAGCTACAAAAATGAATAAAACAGATGAAATTCCTACTTTTATGGTATTTATATACTGTTGAACAAAATATATAAAACCCAAATAAGTACATAAATATGTAATAAATGTTAGGTGTCAGTACATAAAAATAAAGCAAGATAAATATTAAAGAGTAATGGAGGGGATTCTTTAGGTATTAATAGATAGTTTCACTTTAATAAATGTGGGAACCCAAGGTATGACATGAAGCACTATGCAAGTGTCAGGGGATAGAATAGATAAATGATACTACAAGGGTAAGAGGTAAGTAGGATCACTGCAAATTGCAATAATCAGGAATAATTTATTAGAGAAGTGAGCTAGACTTTTGAAGTATGACATGCACAGTGAATTAGAAGCTGGAGAGCAGAAACTGTTATGTGAACAGTAAGAAGAAAAATTTTCACAGTGCAAACATCAGGAGGTTAAAAAAATTAATTCTTCTATTAAGCTTTATTTTTCTAGGAACCATTCTTAAGATATTTACTTTAATATATATGTGCCTTTGTGCATGCACACACACAGGCTGATGGTACATGATGCCAAACCAGCGTCTCAGATATGAAAGCTATTGATCTGAATAAAAGAAGAACTAAATAGATTACTATAATTTATTTCTCCTGTCTAATTAAAACATTGTACTATATTTCAAATTTTCTTAAAGAGGATATTTAGATGTTCTCACCACAAAGAAATAAAAGTATGTGAGGTAAATAGCCAATTTAGTCATTCTGCAATATATAAATGTGTCATAACATCACATTGTACTTCTCATAGACAATTTTTGTCAATTAAAAATTAAATAAAATTTTAAATAAGAATTTAGGTTTTAAAAAAGGAATGAATAAGTGAATGGTTGAATGATATTTATAATTGATGGCAATGCAGTGGCAATCACTAGAAGGGTTTCTTCATGTGGGATTATGTATAATGAAATTCCTTGAACACTTGCTTCATCCCAGTGCTTCACAGTACATTATGGATCCAAGGAGGGGCAACTCCAGAGTCTGGAGCACTAGAAACATGTTACAATCTAATTTGAGTTTCTCTTCCTCACAAAGAAATCAGGTTTGATTAGGTTGTTTTTCTTGTATATTATGTTTTGTACACAGTAATGGCTATTAAGAGTTGATATAGGAAACTTAAAGAGGTTTTAAGCATTTCCATAATTTTTTGGAGATTTATATATGTAAGCTGGCTGCCAAGGCTTATCAACAAATTAAAATTCAAGGAAAGATCCTCCTTGTGTAGAATGAGCTCCTGAGTTTGGGAGTCATATGCTATGTGACTGTTATTTGTGTAATAAATAATAGCTAATTTCCAAAGATGGCTCTTTAATGAAACATGCTTTCTGCCATGGCTTTATGAGTCTCCTTTTTGTGAATGTGGATTATAACTCACTGGTAACAAATGTAATTCAGGAAAAATGATATCAAGGCAAGGTCAGAAAAAGCAATGATTTCTCCTTTGTATCTTAGAACAATCATTTTGGGCAGAGCCAGCCCCCATGTAAGAAGCCTGACTATCTGGAAGCTGTTCTGCTGATAGGAAGTCCGAGCTATGTATATAAAGAGGCAGCATAGAGAAGGAGGCCTGGCCAACCACCCAATACTCCAGCCCTTTGGCCCAGCTGCCAGTTAGATGACTAAGAACCCACACTGATAATTTTAGATTTTTCTAACTTATTCATGAAGGCATCTGGTGCTATGAACTTTCCTCTTACACTGCATTAGCTGCATCCCAAAGATTTTGGTAAGTTGTATCTCTATTTCATTAATATCAAAGAATTTTTTGTGCCTTAATTTTATTTTTCACTCAAGTGTTATCCAAAACCAAATTGTTTAAATTTCCTGTTTTGTATAGTTTCCTGATTTGTATAGTTTTTGGTACTGATCTCTATTTTCATTGCACTGTGTTCAAAGAGTGTGCCACTGGTATGATTTCGAATTTTTGAATGTATTGAGATGTGCTTTGTGACTGAGCATGTGGTCAGTCTTAGCATATGTTCTGTGTGCAGTTGGGGAAGATGTATATTCTGTGTTTGTTGGGTGGAGTATCCTGAAGATGTCTATTAGATCAAATTGGTCATACCTAGAACTAGGTCATACCTAAAAAAACAACAAACAAACAAATAACAACAAAAAAATGCAATCCCAAACCTAGAAGAAAAAATGAAATAACTAATAACTAAAATGAAAGAATAACTGCATGAAATTGAGATTGAAAAATCCATATAAATGATCAATAAAATCAAGAGTTGGTTTTTTGAAAGAATAAACAAGATTGACAGACCGCTAGCTAGATTAACAATTCAAAAAAAGAGAAGATTCAAATAAGCACAATAAGAAATTACATTAGAATTGGTGCTATAGAAATAAAAAAGATTCTTAGAGACCAGTATAGATACCTTTATGCACACAAAATAAAAAATCTGGAGGAAATAGATATTTCCTGGAAACACAATCTGAAAGTGAAAATGTAAATAGAACAATAACAAGTTCTGATATTGAAACAGAAATTAAAAACCTACTAGCCAAAAAAGCCCTGGACCAGATGGATTCACAGCCAAATTTTTCCAGATATAAAAGAACTAGTAACAATTCTACTGAAACTATTTCAAAAAAATCAAAAAGAAGTTGCTCCTCCCTAACTCATTCTATTAGATTAGCATCAGCCTAATACCAAATCTGGCAGAGACACGAGGAAAAAAGAAAACTTCAAGCCAATATTCCTTATGATCATAGACCCAAAATCCTCAAAAACAATACTAGCAAGCTAAATCCAGCAGCACATCAAAAAGTTAATTCACCATGATCAAGTAGGCTCTTATACTTGGTAGGCAAAGGTGGTTCAACCTACAAAATCAGTAATTATGATTCACATAAACAGAACCAAAAAAATATAAAACTGTATGATCATTTTAACAGGTGCAAAGAAAGCCTTTTCAGGATAAAACCCTCAACAGACTAGGCATCAAAAGAACATACCTCAAAATAATTAGAACCATCTATGATAAACTCATAGCCAACATCATACCAAATGGGCAAAAACTGGAACAATTCCCCTTGAAAACTAGAATGAGACAAGGATGCCTATTTTCACTACTCCTCTTCAATATGTTACTGAAAGTCCTAACCAGAGCAATCAAACAAGATAAAGAAATAAAAGATAAGAAAACAAAAAGTCAAACTATCTCTCCTTGCTGACAATATGATTCTATATCTAAAAAATTCTAAAGACTCTGCCAAGGCTCCTAGAACTGATAAACAACATCACTAAATGTGCAGGATACGAAAGCAATGTGCAAAAAATCAGTATCATTTCTATATACCAATAACATCCTAGCTGAGAACCAAATCAAAAACACAATTCCATTCACAATAACCACCAAAACAGTGAATTACCTAGTAATATAACAAAAGAGGTAAAAGATATCTATAAAGAGAACTACAGAACATTGCTGAAAGTAATTAAAGAAAACATAAATAAATTTAAAATTTTATTCTCATGGATTGGAAGAATCAATGTGATTAAAACAACCATACTTTCCAAAGCAATTTACAGATTCAGTGCCATTCCTATCAAAATAAAAAAGTCATTTTTCACAGAATTGGAAAAAATTACTCTAAAATTTGTATGGAGCCAATAAAGAGCACAAATAGTCAAAGCAATCCTAAGCAAAAAGAACAAAGCCAGAGACATCTTCGTACCCAACTTTGAACTATACTATAAGGCTACAGTAACCAAAACAGCATAGCACTTGTACAAAAACAAACACATAGACAAATGGAACAGAATAGAAAACCAGAATTAAAGCCACATACCTACAACCATGTGATCTTCAACAAAGTTGACAAAAGTAAGCAATGAGGAAACACTCCCTATTTAATAAATGATGTTGGAATAACTGCCTAGCTAGATGTAGAAAAAATGAAACTGAACCCTTACCTTTCACCATGTACTAAAATTAACCCAAGATGGGCTACAGATTTAAATGTAGGATCTCAAAGTATAACAATCCTAGAAGAAAACCTAGGAAATACTTTTCTCAACATGAGTTTTAGCAAATAATTTACAGCCAAGTCCCCAACGCAATTGCAGCAAAAATGAACATCAACAAATAGGACCTAATTAAACTAAAGATCTTCTACAGAGCAAAAGAAATTATCAACATATTAAAAAGACAACCTACACAGACAAACTGTGAGTGGAAGAAAATATTCACAAACTATGTATCTGACAAAAGTCTAATATCCAGAATCTACAAGAAACTTAAACCATCCACAACCAAAAATAATAATAATAATAATTTAATCAAAAATGGCAAAGGACATGAACAGATACTTCTTAAAAGAAGTCAACAAGCATATGGAAAAATGTTCCACATCACCAATCATCAGAGATATACAAAGTGAAACCACAATGATATACCACCTCACATCAGTCAGAATGGCAATTATTAAAAAGTCAAAAAGTAATAGATGCCAGCAAGTTTCTAAAGAGGAAATGCTTATACACTGTTGGTGGTAAAATTAGTTCAGCCACTGTGGAAAGCAATTGGAAATTTCTTGAAAAACTTAGGACCATCATTCACCTCAGCAATCTCATTACTAGCTATATATACAAAGGAAAATAAATTGTTCTACCAAAAAGACACATGTACTCAGATGTTCATCACAGTGCTATTCACAATAACAAAGACAATGGAATCAACCTAGGTGTACATCAGTGGTGGACTGCATAAAGAAAATGTGGTATGTATACATCATGAAATACTATGCAGGTATAAAATGAATGAAATCATGTCCTGTGCAGTAACATCCTCAGTAAATCAACACAGAAATAGAAAACCAGATACTGCATATTCTCACTTACAAGTGGTAGCTAAACATTGAGTACACATGGACATAAAAATGGGAACTGTAGAAACCCAAGACTACTATGGAGGTAGGGAGGGAAGTGGGTGTGTGGTGAAAAATTATCCACTGGGAACTATACTCAATACCGTGGTGACAGGATCATCCACACCCCAAACCTCAGCATCACAAACACACTCATGGAACAAACCTGCAAATGTACCCTGTAAATCCAAAATAAGAATTGAAAAAAAATGTGTCCTAAGAAGCTACCTTGGGTGAGTATTTGGATGCCTGAAGCCACAGCCAAGTTCTAACTGTACCTATTTGAGACTCTAAATGAGAACCACCTGACTCAGCCTGTCCACCTACAATATAATTGTTTTAGGGTAATTTATTACTTAGTGTTACATAATATATATTTAGAACAACACCAAAGTAACAGGAGTTATCTATCTGAAACAATGTATGCAAAAACACTTAAAATTATTTCACCATTATACAAATGTTAAGCAAATTTGGAAAAACAGTACAGTAATTGTTGGGTAGTCTTCAAAGTTTATAAATCTCTTTCACATGTATTATTTAACTTAATCTTCATGACAGCCCTATAAGCTATCATCATTACTTTCCCTATTTTGCATGTTAGGAATTGGGCCTCAAAAAGGAAAAATGATTTATTTGTCCAAGTTTACTCAGTAAGAATCAGAGCAAGGTTTCAGGTTTTGTTTCCCTGACTATAAATACTAAGCCTTTTTATTCCTCGGGGCCTGAACTCCAACTCAAGTTCAAGTGAAACTATTTAGAAGTAGCATATATGTAAATTTACACATATACTGCAAACAATTAGTCCCAATGATGCTTAATTGTCCAAATGTAGTAACTAATATTTTTTGAGAATTTTAAGCACTATCTAAACACTGAGTGTACTGACTCATTTAAACCTTATGAGAATATCATGAGGTAGTCACCACCATAATCGTCATCATCTTCGTTACCATCTTCTTCCCCATATTACAGAAAGGAAGGCACAGAAGTGTTAGAGATAATGATAAGCATCTAAAATAGCTCATGGCAGATCTGGGATTTGGACTCAGGTAATGTAATGTAAAAGCCCCTGCCCTGATCTCTACACTATGCTTCCTATTACTGAAAGTGGTCATCAACATCTGTCACTGCCTCAGACCTATCACATGCACCAGAGCTCAAGGGTGAAATAGGTGTTTCAATGGAATCCATTGCTTTGGAACTCATAATACAAAATCCTAGTATGCAGTTTTGTTCCACCATTCATTCATTTGCTCATTGAAGCATTCACTCATTCATTCATTCATTCATTCATTCTGTGAATACAGATCACTTACTGCACACCAAGCTTTCTGCTGGGAGCTCTGCCAGCAACTGTGGGCCCTAGGCCTCTCCACAAGAGTCTCTCCCATCCTGCTTTGTGATGTTAATCCACATACCTTCATGCTGTATCTGTGGTGCCTCCAGTCCTGCACAGAGCATTCCAGGCATCTATGCAAGGATACCTCCTTTCCACTTACACAGAGCCCTTTACATTCAGCAGCATTTTATAGCTCCTCACAACAAACCCTAGAGGATGGAGTAGTCATTGATGTTGATTGTCATTACAGGCAAGAGACTTTAACTTCTGCTTTTTTAGTTAAACCTCTCTATCAAAGTAACTCGAGGAAAAGTCTTCTAATAATTATCACATTTGGAAAATGAAACATCATTGACTCTCAGCCACGGGGCTATAGGGGTATTACATATAATTGGATAACTTATAATAAACTACCACAATTTGCCATCAATTTCTTTTTAAAAAAGAAATTTATATGGGTTCCAAGTTATCTCTATAAAAAACCTAGCTTTTACTTGCATTTCTATATGTTTTCTTTTGTAGAAGCCTAAATAACAGTGCTATAGCTTGTGGGTGCTAGGAATTGCTTCAACACAGAATCTCTGTGCCACAGCCCAGGGTAAGCTGTTGTCAGGAATAGTGAGTTTTCCAAGGTCACTTCGTATCAGAACCAGGACTAAAGCGAGGTCCTAATACCCTAGACTAGTGGTGATTTTTTTTTTTTTTTTTTTTTTACTCTGTGACATCCTATCCCCCTTTCCTACCTCAACTCTGCCTTTTGGAATCCTACCTTCAAAATCTGGTTTTAACAGGATGGGACCAGGGCCAGAAAAGATCAGAATGAGTCCACTTATAATTTTTGGACATAATTTCAGAGAGGCTTCCCACGACACCAACAAAGACCGCCAGGGCCTCCTAACAGCTCCCAAGTTCTAAATTGCCAACCCTCACCTAAGATAGCACATGCTGATCTAATTATTTCTTACCATTTCAAAGTAAATATTCTTGAAAAAAAGCCTAGCCTATGACTTGTTAAAATGCATTATGAGCATTTCTAGGCACTCTGACTAAAAAAATTTAAAATCTCTGTCAGTTTCATGCAAATAATGTGTAAGTTGAAAGTGTAGATAGAGTCAAATATTTGAGCCCTGAAGGGTTTGAGGCAAAACCAAGAGAAGCAATCAATGAGGAGATTTTTCATGGATCTTTCTTGGCTCATTTACATTCTCCTTATTTACTGAGACAAAGTAAAGCCTGACAGCTAATTGAGAAGGCTCTTGATGCTGGAATATTTTGTATAAATGAAAACCTGCCAGTTTGGTGTTTTGTTTTGTTTTGCTTTTTTTAAGAAAAATATGCTTCTGAAGACAGAATTATTTAATATTATAGATGTTTAAATTTCTACATTTAAAAGTATAAAAGTGGACATAAAACATCTTAATTAAATTGGTTTCTCTGCAAAGGACTGAGCAATGGCTTTCGGCTCCTCAAGGCTGGTATTAAATTTAGTGTCTCTTGCAGAACTGAAGTCTTTATGATACCACACTGCGGTAACTGTGAGTTTGGTTGCAAGTGTGAATTATTTGTGCTGAAGGCCTAGGGAATGCTGTTATAACTTAAACTGTTTTAGATCTACAAAGAGCAAATAACTAGAACAGATAAGATTTCCCATTGTCACATGCTGTGGCTTGGAACTCAGACACAGGGAGCCAGCTGGGAACAGAAATAGGGAGACTTTCTTTATGTCTTTTATCTTCTGACCAAATGAAAGGTATAAATACAAGATTCTGAACTGACTGGCATGTTTATGCAAATACAGGGAGCTAGGGGAACAAACCCAATGAACATATTTTACAATTTTTTTTTCTCTCCCCTTCAAATTTAAAGGCAAGATACTTTGCCTGGTATAGCGCCCTTTGGGTTTGGAAAGCACGTATTGGGGCTTAATTGAATTGGTCCTTATAATAGGCTGGGACCACACATGCTAGTTAACTCTGCCCCAGTACGCCACAAGCTGGGCCATAATTACCCTTAATTTGCATTTTTGGCTCCTGGTATCAACATCAGGATCCTCTTTCTGAGGCAGAATGCCAAAATCATAGACCCCAGAAGCCCTAAGCTAAGTGTTCTAGTTCTGTGATTGATTGAATTAGGCAGACACAGGACTGGTGAACTGCATGTGGATTCTGTAACTGTGAATTGTGCATCTGCTGAGTACTTGGTTTAGAAGCAGTCGAGGCTTAGCTAGAACAGTAGGGTTTCTGGTGTTGGCAGCAGGCTCTGGGAGTGCCTTCATAATGGTTTCATCCGTTTCACATGTACAGGGCACAGTAAAATCAGATCTTTTAAGTCAGTGCTGCCTGTGACAGAAGCATGTAAAAATAGCATTTATTGAATACTATCGTGAGCCAGGCACAGTGCTAAGTGCTTTGCATACACCATCTTCTTCAATCCTTACTTCAGTTCTCTGTGATGTGTATTCTTGTTAATATTCCTAAGAGAAGACAGAAAGTTAAATAATTTGTCCAGAGTGAAAGACCCAGTAACTGGCAGAGGCGGAATTTTACCCTGTAAGAACCTTCGAAGTACAATGAACAAAATACCACTTCCGGGTAGAAAGAAGACAGATCGATGAATATCCAGGTAGAAAGAAGAGACAAAGCCTCTAGAGATGAGGATGACTCATGTGGCAGGTCACAGAGCAAGATGTTTATATCACTGGAATCAAAAAACTCCAAAGTCAGTTTCCAAGAAATGTGATTTAAATGTTTGATGCAATAGCATCTTACCTTTGATCATGATATTTTTCAAAGTTGACTACTGGGAACACAAATAAAAAAATGTTTTAAAGTTATCTGTAGAAGATCATTGTGAAGTTGAAACCTACATGAGCAGACTTTTAAGGTACAATGTCCTACTTAATGGTTTTCAGACCACAAAGTACAATATCCTACTTTGTGGTTTTCAGACCAGGCATTAAGAGTCTGTGTACACTTATTAATCTTATGCATGTGACTGGGTGCATAAAAGCCAGCCCACACATGCTGGTCTTTGGGTAGGAAACCCACAACTCACATAAGAAAATCACATGTCCTAAGATTTCCTTTGAAGAGAAGTAGGCAAATTCTTATTTCACAGGTTTCTGGAGCAATTGGGGTAGGTGAACCCTTCTGCCTGACTCCTTCCCCTTCTGCAACAATGCAAATAGTTCAGACTCTTTACAGGGAGGAAGACAAATTTCTGAATGTCCCATAAGCACTCTATATTGGAGATGGAATCAGGGCACCATCTTAGGTCCATAGAGCACCCTCGGAAAATAAACCTCGCTCTAAGACAAGAGGGCTGAATTCCCTCCACCCTTCCCAACATGCTGCCTTGAATTGTCTATTGGCTTCTTCTGGGATATGTTTGTATTTCCTGGACTGGTCTGATTTACTGTTTGTTTGGTGTTTTGTTTGTTTTTTTTGGATATTTATCTAGAGATATGTCACTATGACAACTATTTATTATCTCAAATATTGTGCATGCCTGTGAGGTGGGATTTAATGTCTATAGTCTTTCTATCCACTGTATGCTCTGGTTCCCAAATTTTATTGTCCACTCTGTATTTAGAATTATGAAGATAGTTGATTCCATGCTCAATGTTAATTTAATCCTTTTTCTTCCCCTTTCTTACCTCTCTTTATTCTCAATAACGTTGTATTTGTTTTCCATATCTGGCAATCACACCAGGCAGTGTTGGACTCAACCAGATCTTAGATCTTATTCATCTTTAATAAGGGTTCAGCACCTAGCACATAAAAATTCCTTTCTCCCTCTTTCTCTGTCTCTCTCTCTCTCTCTGCAGTTTTTAGCAACTGCAACTATAATTCACAAAGACAGCACTCTTCCTTTTAAGAGTTTCCTTCTGTGTATCTACTTACTGATGAACTATAAAAGCCAGCTTACTATCTACCTAACTTCAACTTAAATACTGTAAGCTCCACAGATTCAGGATATTCCAAAGTTCAGGTTCCTGGGACAGAACTGAGTCTTGCCAAAGGTATATCCTGTGCACTTGCTACCACACTTAATGTAGTTACATCTCCACATTGTTTTTTTAATGAATTTGTCTGACTTTATTAAAGTGTACTCCAAAGTAAGCACAGTTAGTACATCTGATAAACTAAAACCCAAGTAATTAGAACTTTAGAATATGCAGTGTTATTTCTTCATTTTCATATTGAATGACTATTTTACCAGAAAGTATCTACAATCAAGCTATTTCATTTGGCTGACCTAAAACTAAGAATGTCCAAAAATAGATGCTGATATTAAATACAGAAAAGATAAGAGTTATTTACTAAACTCCAATTTTTCACACGTATTTTTCTCTTTAAGATATTCATAACTCTGCAAATATTTTTATCACAGGTCTCACATATCCTTAAACTTACCTTTCACATACTAATGTACATGTACCTCACTAGACAATAAACACATCAAGGGCAGAAATTGTATTTTATTCTTTTTTTTTTTTTGGTATTCCTAGCATTCATCATTGTATGAATACATAAAAAATTATTTAAATAAGAGACAAATAAAAGGTTTAAAGTCAACTTACTTTTAAGCTAATTTTATTCCTTGCTCCTACTGACAAATATGAAATATATATCCTAGGTCATTTTTATGTTTCTTGGGCACAAAAAGTATGATGACATTTCTTGTAAAGAAGGAACAGAACTGCAAGCCACAAAATTTGTATCCAATTCCACCTGATTTATAAAACTGCAGCAACTACAGCCTACATTGACCTTCTTTCTCAGGATTCCTTTTGTGCTTGGAGACTATCACCCAGTTTAGCACAGAATTCTTTTTCAATTATCTTTGTGTGTCTGCTACTTTTATCTCCTGAACTAGGCTACAAACTAAGAGATCAAGTACCTTTAGATAGCTGGTGGATAATCAGGGTGACCAGCTCTTCCTGGTTTTAGCACATTTCAGATGATCCTTGAGTTTCAGACAAACCGGGACAGTTGGCCACCTTTGTAGGAAATAGGTTGTTCAATTGAATAAGTGACCAATGTTACAAGTTCTACTAATGATTGACTGTAGCGTGTTTTGGTAATAACTTCTTTCTGTTACCATATGTGTGTATATGGGAAACATGGATAAACAGGCAAGTATCTATTGTAACTCTGAGAAAAACATTTTTTAAAATTTTTAGCTAGGAATAATCTGCAAATTTGGGTTGAGCCTTCATAAGGCATTCTTAGTTATCTGAACCTAAGAAATCATCGAATTAAACTGATTTGAGTAAAGCCTGGCAAGATGAAGTGAACTGACCAAATTCTCATTAAAATTATAAATGGGTTTAAGTATAACCCTGGACTATGTCTCCCAGGCCCAAACTAACTCCTACCCTTCTCATAGTGTGTGTGTTGGGGCTAAATCCAAATTTAAGCTTAAATCCAAAAAAGCCAAAATATGGCTCTTTTGAGTGCAAAAAGTTTCCAGTAAAATATAAATCCACAATTTATATTTTATTTATCTCAAGAGAGTTATTTACCAGATCACTTCAAAATGTGGCTCTTTTGCGTATAAAAGAGTGTCCACAGAAATTTATATTAAATCCACAGAAATTTATATTAAATAAAATATAAATTGTGGATTTGTATTTTAGTGGACACTCCTTTGCAGTCAAAAGGGCCACATTTTGGCTCTTTTGGATTTAAGCTTGGATTTAGCCCCACAGCACACACTATGAGAAGGGCAGGAGTCAGTATGGGCCTGGGAGATATAGTCCAGAGTTGTACTTAAAACCCTTTTATCATTCTAATGAGAGTGAGGTCAGTTCACTTCATTTTGCTAAGCTTTACTCAAAGTAAAATATAAATCCCCAGAAATTTATATTGTAAATTTATATTTTACTGGACACTTGTTTGCACTCAGAAGAGCCACATTTTGTGGTGATTTAGGTAAATTAAATAAGTCTCTTGGGATAAACTTAAGCAAATCTATAGCCAGTCAAACTTTCTCCCAAGATTGCTTTCTCATAGAAGCTACATTTTCTGTTCTAAAAGCAAGAAAGTAATTTCCGACAGCTGCCATTCACCTGTATAGCAAGCGTTATCCTTTTAAGATTATATCATTCTGCTATTAGATAAGCCGTGAATAATCCTCCTACCATTCCATAGTGTTCCGTTTAAGTCAATGAAACAGACAAGTATGCTAGACTAGTATTCCTCAAAGTGATAAATGGACCACCTGCATGAGAACTGTCAAAGGTGCTTGTTAGAATGCCTCCGAGACTTTCTGAGCCTGAATCTCTGAGGGTAGGACCTAGAGAACCACATTTTAATTAGCAATCCAGGTGATCCTTGTGCACAGTAAACTTTGAGAATAATTGTGCAGCAGGCTGAATAAGATGCCAAGCAGAACCAGGGGGATGCTAATGACTTGCTATCTCTCCCGACTTGAATATCACCTCCTTATACATAAAGACTTGGTCTCATTCAGTATGGCATTTTCAGGGCCTAGAACAAGAGCTGGCATATTATAGCAACTCAATGAAATATCTGTTGAATAAATAAGTCCTCCAAAATCTCCTTGGAAAAAAAATGCTATTCCAGTGAATTTTCAGAAATGTCAATCTAATAACCATATGGTAGCTACAGAAAATTTGATAGCTATGTTATAGAATTAAAATTATGTGTTATTTTCAGATTCTTCTAACTTCAGACAGATTATTAGAAATTATAATTTATGCCCAAAATAACTAATTGCTTTATCCCAGGATTTGGGTGGACTTACCGTAATAATTGCCAACACATTTCACCTTTTGTGCCATAAGGTTAAGCTTAAGAGAGGAAAACTTACCAGAGGGACTTCTCAGTTTGAGCATCAGTGTGTCCACCATTGTTTGTATTTGTAAAAGTGCCAATAGGCCAGATTGGTGCAAAAGAAACTTGTAGTGAGTAACTATTGCAGAGTGCTTCTCAGCTTTGCTTGCACATTGGAATCAGTTCCTCAAATATTTGGGTCCCACTTCCAGATATTCAGATTTAATTGATGGGTGTGGCATATGGCATTAGTATTTTTCCCAGATAATTCTAACATGCAGCCAAAAGTTGAGAACACCTGATTCAGGAAGGGTTTTCGTGGCTTACTATAGATTATATTATTGCTTATAGACTCTGTACCTTTCTCTTCTCTCATAAGGCATATAGCTTGTTCTATACCATTACACACTGATCTGATTTCCAATACTACTATTTTTACCCTGTAATTAGGCAATGCCCTTATTCTTTACATATCTAAATTTAAAATAAATTGTGATTTTACCTTGTAATCACAGGTAGATTATCTACTGAGGTATATTGGGAACATGAGAAATTAATATTTTCCAGTCTTTCCTTCTAATTAGTATTTGAAAATATGAGGAAAACATACCTGAATCCTCAGTTTCATTAGAGGAAAAGAGAGCAAATGAGATTCATCTGCAAGGGGGTATAATATCCTTTAGCAGACTTACTCTGATGAAGGCATGAGTCACCTAATTAGAGATAATACTCAATGTCTTTCTCATAAATAAGATATACAGAGAAATAGTTGAAATTAAATTTTGTTAGTATGTATGCCAGTGTTTGCTTCTTTTATGTAGAAAGTGGGAAAACTGTTTATAATTTTATTAAATTGCTTTTGAAAAAATTAAAGATTAAAAATTTTTTAAAGTTAAAATAATAAACTTTAGAGAGCTGTTCCAAGTTGCTATAATTGTAGAACTATGACTGTTGCTACACAGAATACAAACCAATGTCATTTATGATTTATTCAGAGATAAAGAAAGCCTAGGAATTAGTTCAGGGACTGACAACGGATCTTAATTTATTCTTGACAATTCACTTTGTGGTATCCTTTTCCCCTTGCTTCCCTGCCCCTTTGTCAGGATCTAGGTACTGTCTTTTGACAGGCGCTAAAGGCCACAGGGCTCAGCTGGCTCCAGGAAGCAAATCTCTGAGCTGGAAAGCTGAGGTGCAGCAAGCATAACTCTTTCTTTACAGAACGAGCACAATCTATTTCCTTCTAGCCAGCAGGAGAGCAGTAGCAGATGCTGCCCTCATCTCCATTCAAGTGAGAGAAACATGCTTCCTGGAAATCTGGTTAGCTTATTATAATCTGTGCCAGTGTTATGAACTGAATGTTTATGTCCCCCCCCCCCCATAATCATATGATGAAGCTGTATCCCTCAATGTGATGGCATTTGGAGATGGAGCTTTTGGGAATTAATAAGGATTAGATTAGGTCATGAAGGTAGGTCCCTCATAGTATAAGTGATTTTATAAGAAAAGTAAGAGGGCATTCCTTCTCTCTCGGTCTCTCTCTGTGTGTGTCTCTTTCTCTCTCTCTTTATTTCTCTGTCTCTGTCTCTCTGTCTCTGTCTCTGTCTCTGTCTCTGTCTCTCTCTCTCTCTCTCTCCCGCCCCTCCACTACATGCCTGCACAAAGGAAGGATAGAGCAAGAAGGCAGCCATCTGCAAGTCAGAAAAAAAGCCCTCACTAGGAACTAAAACCTGTCAGAACCTTGATCTTGGACTTCTCAGTCCCCAGTACTGTGAACAATAAATTTATATTAAGTCTATGATATCTTGTAAAGGCAGCCTGAGCTGATTAAGACACGAGTCCTTTCCAAAAGTCAGATTCTTTCAGCTGAAGCCCCATATTATTAGTTACATGTCAACTAGTTCATATTTCACATTTTCCCCATGCTGTTCACAAAAGCAACACGTCTGATCATACTGATTTCATTTGTAATAATCTATTTCATCACATTAGTTTTAATTTCCCAAGGAATTGAGAGAAAAAAAATTAAAGACATTGCAGAATATTTTTCCCCAAATTCATCTCTTTGTTGGGGTTTGCTTTCTACTGTGAATGCAGTTTGAAGCCAGGAAAATACAGATGCTGAATTAATTATTATAAAGCCAACTTAGATACCATGCTATAATAAAAGGTCAAATTTTTATTAGCATAGACATTAATTAGTTAGGTTTGTTTAATTTCACATTATTTGGAAGAAGTCTAGGACTTCTTTCTCCTGTTTGGGAAAAGGAGTAAGCTAGAAGTCCTAGTAATTGCTAGCCTTCCTTCAGGTCAATAATCACTTAGGTCCTTTGAACTACTGAATACTGACTAGATATTCAACTAGCTTATTGAAAGATATCTAGATAAATTAAGTCTTGGCTCTTAGCTCATGTAAATACTTACTTAAAAACAGATTATAATAATAAACTAAGCATTTGAAAAAGAAAACAATCCAAGCTATCCATTGGGCTCTTGGAACTATTCAGATTAGACAAGATTGTAATCTTAAGTTTATGAGCCTCCACTATAAGGATCTTATTCTGAAGTTTAAGACACTTACCTCTGAAGCTCCAGACACTTATCTCTGAAGCTCACAAATAGTTTAGGTTTAGTTACCAAAACTAGAGGGAGTGTTGTTTACTCTCTGTCTATGAATGGGTCTACATATTGCAAAATTGTATTTCAGTAGAGAAAATAAATGGGTGCATATAAGCATGAGGAGCAAATTCTCGTCATTCATTGGTATTTCTTTAGTAACAGAAAAAGTGAAGAGGCAGGCAGAAGAGAAGTTGTACAGGAGAAATTTCAGGAGATTCTGAATTAATCTTTCAATCATATAGAGTTATGAAAGAGAGATGGAGCAATGGTCAGGAAGCAGCATTAAATACCAGAATTTATGTTTCAAATGTCACTATATGAACTCAGCCAAATCATTTTGTCATTTATTTGGGAGCTTCCATTGCTTCATCTATAAAGTTGAATAATAACTCTCTAATTTATTTTATGATGTTGGCATGGTTTGGCTATGTCGACACCCAAATCTCATCTTGAACTGTAGCTCCCATAATCCCCGCATGTCATGGGAGGAGCCCAGTGGGAGGTAATTGAATCACAGGGTTGGGTTTTCCTGTGCTGTTCATGTGCTAGTGAATAAGTCTCAAGAGATCTGATGGTTTTATAAAAAGTAGTTCCCCTGCACATACTCTCTTGTCTGCTGCCATGTAAGATGTGCCTTTGCTCCTCCTTCACCTTCCACCATGATGGTGAGGCCTTCCCAGCCATGTGAAATGGTGAGTCCTTTAAACCTCCTTTCCTTTATGAATTACCCAGTCTCAGGTATGTCTTTATTAGCATAATGAGAACAGAGTAATATAGTAAATTGGTACTGGTAGAATGGGGTGCTGCTGTAAAGATATCTGAAAATGTAGAAGTACCTTTGGAACTGGGTAATAGGAGGAGGTTGGAACAGTTTGGAGGGCTCAGGAGATAGAAAAATGTGATAAAGTTTGGAATTTCCTAGAGACTTGGAGGGCTCAGAAGATAAAAAGATGTGAAAACATTTGGAACTTCCTAGAGTCTTGTTGAATGGCTTTGACAAAAATGCTGATAGTGATATGGACAATGAATTGCTGAGGTGGACTCAGATAAAGTTGAGGAACTTGTGAACTGAAGCAAAGGTGACTCTTGTTATAATTTAGCAATGAACTGTGGCATTTTGTACCTGCCTTAGAGATTTATGAAACTTTGAACTTGAGAGAGATAATTTAGGGTATCTAGTGGAAGAAATTTCTAAGCAACAAAACATTCAAGAGGAAGCAGAGTATATAAGTTTGGAAAATTTGCAGACTGATGATGCAACAGAAAAATGAAAACCCATTTTCTGGAAAGAAATTCAAGCCTGCTGCAGAAATTTGCATAACTAACAAAGAGTTGAATGTTAATCACTAACACAGTCGGGGAAATGTCTCCAGGGTATTTCAAAGACCTTTCCTTCAGGACTCCCATCACAGGTCCAGAGGCATAGGAAAAGAAAATGGTTTACTGGGTCAGATCCAGGGCCTCCCTGCTGTGTGCAGCCTAAGGACATGGTGCCCTGCATCTCAGCTGCTCCAGCCATGGCTAAAAGAAGTCAAGGTACAACTCAGGCCATGGCTTCAGAGGGTGCAAGCCCCAAGTCTTAGCAGCTTCCATGTACTTTGGAGCCTGCAGGTACACAGAAGTCGGAAATTGAGGTTTGGGAACCTTCACCTAGGTTTCAGGGGATGTGTGGAAATGCCTGAATATCCAGAAAGAAGTTTGCTTCAGGGGCAGGACCCTCATGGAGAACCTCTACCAGGGCAGTGCAGAAGGGAAATGTGGGGTCAGAGCCCCCACACAGAATCCCCACTAGGGCACTGCCTAGTGGAGCTGTGAGAAAAGGATCACTGTCCTCCAGACCCCAGAACGGTAGATCTATTGGCAGCTTGCACACACACCTGGAAAAGCCACAGACACTCAATGCCAGCCCATTAAAGTAGCCATGAGGGGAGTTGTACCTTGCAAAGCCAAAGGGCTAAAGTGGCTCAAGGCCACAGAAGCCCACCTCTTGCATCAGTGTAACCTGGATGTGAGACATGGAGTCAGAGGAGATCATTTTGGAACTTTAGTGTTTAATGATTCCCTATTGAATTTTGAACTTGCATGGGGCCTGTAGCCCCTCCCCCCACACTTTTTTTTTTTTTTTTTTTTTTTTTTTACTATTTTCTCCCATTTGGAACAGGCATATTTACCCAATGCCTGTACCCCTATTGTATTAGGAAGTGACTAATTTGCTTTTGATTTTACAGGTTATTAGGTAGAAGGGACTTGCCTTGTATCAGATAAGACTTTGGACTTGGACTTTTGGGTTAATGCTGGAACAAGTTAAGACTTAGGGCGGCGATTGTTGGAAGAGGATGATTCTGTTTTGAATTGTGAGGACATGAGATTTGAAAGGAGCCAGGGGCTGAATGATATGATTTGGCTGTGTCCCCACCCAAATTTCATCTTAAATTGTAGCTCCCATAATCTCACATGTCCTGGGAGGCACCTAGTGGGAGGCAGTTGAATCATGGAATCAGGTTAATGCTGGAATGAGTTCAGACTTAGGGGGATTGTTGGACAGCATGATTGTCTTTTGAGTTGTGAGGACATGAGATTTGGGAGTGGCCAGGGGCAGAATGATACAACTTGGCTCTGTGTCCCCACTCCAATCTCACCATGAATTGTAATAACCCTCACATGTCAAGGGCAAGACCTGGTGGAGATAACTGAATCATGGGGACAATTCCCCCATGTTGTAATAGTGAGTGAGTTCTCACAAGATCCAATGGCTTTATAAGGGGTTTCTCCCTTCACTCAGTTCTCATTCTCTTTCATGCCACCCTGTGAAGAGGTGCCTTCTGCCGTGATTATAAGTTTCCTGAGGCCTCTCCAGCCATGCAGAACTGTGAGTCAATTAAATCTGTTTTTTAATGTAAATTGGCCAGTCTCAGGTCTTTCCTCATACTAGTGTGAGAATGGACTAATACAACTTGCATATGTTAAATCATCCCTGCATCCCTCATACAAAACCCACTTGATCATAGTGGATTATTGTTTTGATATGCTGTTGGATTTGGTTAGTTAGTATTTTGTTAAGGATTTTGGCATCTATATTCATCAGGGATATTGGTCTGTAGTTTCCTTTTTCGGTTATGTCCTTTCCTGGTTTTGGTATTAGAATGATATTGGCTTCATTAAATGATTTAGGGAGCATTCCCTCTTTCTCTATGTTGCAGAACAGTGACAATAGGATTGATACCAATTCTCCTCCAAATATCTGGTAGAATTCAGCTACTAATCTGTCTAGACCTGGACTTTTTTTGTTGTTGGTAACTTTTTAATTACTATTTCAATCTCACTGCTTGTTATTGGTCTGTTGAGAGTTTCTATTTCATCCTGGTTTAATCTTGGAGGACTGTATATTTCCAGGGATTTATCCATCTCCTCTAGGTTTTCTAGTTTATGTGCATAAAGGTATTCATAATAGCCATGAATGATCTTTGGTATTTCTGTGGTATCAGTTGTAACGTCTCCTATTTCATATCTAATGAGCTTGTTTGGATCTTTCTCTCCTTTTCATAGTTAATCTCACTAATGGCCTATCAATTTTGTTTATCTTTTCAAAGAACTAGCATTTTTCATTTATATTTTGTAGTGTTTTTTATTTGTGTCAATTTGATTTAGTTATTCTCTGATCTTTATTATTTCTTTTCTTCTTCTGGGTTTGGGATTGGTTTGTTCTTGTTTCTCTAGTTACTTGAGGTATGACCATAGATTGTCTGTTTTTTCTCTTTCAGATTTTTTGATGTAAACATTTAAGGCTTTGAACTTTTCTCTTAGCAGCACTGTTCCTGTATTCTAGAGGCTTTGATAGGTTGTGTCACTGTTACTGCTTAGTTCAAATAATTTATTTTATTTTACATTTTTGAGATGGAGTCTCACTCTGTCAATGAGGCTGGAGTGAGGTGGCACAGTTTCAGTTCACTGCAACTTCCACCTCCCAGGTTCAAGCAATTTTTCTGTCTCAGCCTTCCAAGTAGCTGGGATTACAATTGTCCGCCACCACACCTGGCTAATTTTCATATTTTTAGTAGAGATGGGATTTCACCATGTTGGCCAGCCTGGTCTTGAACTCCTGGGCTCAAGGGATCCACCGGCCTCAGCCTCCCAAAGTGTTGGGATTATAGGCATAAATTACTGCACCCAACCTCAAATAATTTTTTAACTTTTATCTTGATTTCATTGTTGACCCAATGATCATTCAGGAACAGGTTATTTAATTTTCATGTTTTTGCATAGTTTTGAGGGTTCCTTTTAAAGTTAATTTTCAATTTTATTCCTCTGTGGTCTGAGAGAGTACTTGATATAATTTCAATTTTCTTAAACTTATTGAGACTTGTTTTGTGAGCTATCATATGGTCTGTCTTCTAAAATGTTTCATGTGCTGAGGAATAAAACGTATATTCAGCTGTTGCTGTGTAGAATGTTCTGTAAATATCTGTTAAGTCCATTTGTTCTACGGTGTAATTTAAATCCATTTCTTCTTTGTTGACTTTCTTTCTTGATGACCTGTTTAGTGCTGACTGTAGAACATTGAAGTTCTTCACTATTATTATGTTGCTGTCTATCTCATTTCTTAGGTGTGGTAGTAAATGTTTTATAAACTTGAAAGCTTCAGTGTTATGTGCATATATATTTTGGATTGTGATATTTTCCTGTTGAACTGATCCTTTTATCACTATATAATGTTCCTCTTTGTCTTTTGTAACTGCTGTTGCTTTAAAGGTTTTTTTTTGTCTAAAGAAGTCCACTCATTTTGGGTGTTCATTTGCATAGAATATCTTTTTCCTTCACAAGAGCTCTGTGTGGTTGGTCCTATTATTATTCCTGTTTATAGATAAGAAAACTGAGACTCCAAAAGGTTTAACAAGTAGTGCAAAGTCACTTCATCTCCTCATCTTAAATGATCTTCCAAGCAAGAGGAGAGGAGGGAGTATACGTTTTATTTGTGCCATCCTTTTCAGAAGTTATCTAAGTCCTTCCTGTGTGTGTCTTCCAAAGACATGGACCAGGACCTAAAGGAGGTGAGATTTAGAGCCTCAGGGTGCAAATTAATTGTAGGGTCCCAGCTAGGAGTAATTGCCTGGAACTTGTAAGAAGGTCACAACAGTGCCACATACCTCAGCTTTATCCAAGTAACAGAAGGTGGAGGTGGTGGCAGCAGCAGCAGCAGCAGAAGCAAATCTGTCCCCAGTTCACTACAGTACTGTTTTGCTATGAGTTTGCCTTAAATTTATGTGTGTCATAATGTGTTAATTGAGTTTCCTAAAGACAGCAGATACTTGGTTGGTGAATTCTTATCCATTCTGTCATCTCTATCTTTTAAGTGGTACATTTAGGTCATTTATATTCAATGTTAGTATTGAGATATGAGGTACTATCGTATTCATTGTGGTAGTTGTTGCCTGAATACCTTCGTTTATTATTATTATTATTATTAATTGTGTTTTTGTTTTATAGGGTTTTTTTTTTGAGATATATGCTTTAAGGGGGTTCTATTTTGGTGTGTTTCAAGGAATAGTTTCAAGATTTAGAGCTCCTTTTAGCAGTTCTTGCAGTGCTGGCTTGGTAGTGGTGAATTCTCTCAGCATTTGTTTGTCCGAAAAAGACTGTGTCTTTTGTTCACTGATGCAAAATTCTTGACTGATAATTGTTTTGTTTAAGGAGGCTAAAGATAGGACCCTAATCCCTTCTAGCTTGTAGGGTTTCTGCTAAGAAACATGCTCTTAATCTAAGAGATTTGCCTTTATAGGTTACCAGGTGTTTTTGCCTCACAGCTCTTAGAATTCTTTCCTTTGTCTTGACTTTAGATAACCTGATGGCTATGTGCCTAGCAATTATCTTTTTGTGATAAATTTCCTAGGTGTTCTTTGAGCTTCTTGTATTTAGATGTCTAGATCTCTAGCAAGGCTGGGGGAGTTTTCCTCAATTATTCCCTCAAATATGTTTTCCAAACTTTTAAATTTTTATTCTTCCTCAAGAGCACCAATTATTCGCAGGTTTGGCTGTTTAACATAGGCCCAAACTTCTTGGAGGCTTTGATCATTTTTTAAAATTCTGTTGAAATTTTTTTTCAAACTTTGTTGGGTTGGGTTACTTTGAAAACCTTGTCTTTGAGCTCTGAAGGTTTTTGTTCTCCTTGTTTACTTTTATTGCTAAGACTTTCCAGTGCACTTCATGTTTGTCTAAGTGTGTCCTTGAGTTCCAGAAGTAGCATTTTACATATGCTCTCTATTACATTAAGATTTTTCCCTTCATATCTTGTATCTTTTTTTTTTTTTATTTCATTAAGTTGGGCTTCATCTTTCTCTGGTGCCTCCTCAATTAACTTAATAATTGACCTTCTAAATTCTTTTTCTGGCAATTCAGGGATTTCTTCTTGGTTTGGATCCATGCTGGTGAGCTAGCGTGATCTTTCGGGGGTGTTAAGCAACCTTTGTCATATTACCAGAATTATTTTTCTGGTTCCTTCTCCTTTCAGTAGACTATGTCAGAGGGAAGACCTGGGACTCAAGGGCTGCTTTTCACATTCTTTTTCCCCGCAAGATTCTCACTTAATGTGGCATGACATAATGGTAAAGGGTTCAATTCAGCAGGAA
Source organism: Saimiri boliviensis (assembly GCF_048565385.1). NCBI lineage: Eukaryota > Metazoa > Chordata > Mammalia > Primates > Cebidae > Saimiri > Saimiri boliviensis. Next base: position 39,771,965 of record NC_133454.1, on the reverse strand, counting down.
GACCTAACAAGGCTGAATATGTATGTATCCAACATAGGAGCACCAAGTTTCATAAAACAGGTTATTACAGACCTACAAAGTGACTTAAATAACCACATAATAATAGTGGAAGACATCAACACCCCACGGAAAGCATTAGGCAGACCATCAGGGCAGAAAATTAACAAACATATTTGGAACCTAAACTCCACAGTTAACTAAATGGACCTAGTAGATATCTATAGCATCCTTTACCCCAAAATAACAAAATATACATTCCTCTCATCTGCACATGGCACATCCTCTAAAAGTGACCATGAAATTGGCCATAAAACAATCCTCAGTACATTCAAAAAACCTAAATCATACCAACAATACTCTTGGACCACAGCACAATAAAAATAGAAATCAATACTAAGAAAATCTCTCAAATCCATAGAATTATATGTAAATTAAACAACCTGCTTGTGAATAACTTTTGAGTAAACAAAGAAATTATGGCAGAAATCAAGAAATTCTTCAAAAGAAATGAAAACAAAGATACAACATACCAGAATCTCTGAGACACAGTTAATGCAGTGTTGAGAGGAAAGTGTATAGCACTAAACACCTACAACAAAAAGTTGGAAAGATATCCAATTAACAACTTAACATCACACCTAAAGGAACTAAACAAACAAACAGTGACAAAAAGAGCAAACCAAACCCAAAATTAATACAAGACAAGAAATAACCAAAATCAGAGTAGTACAGAATGAAATGGAGTCGTAAAAATACATATAAAAGATTAGCAGATCCAGGAATTTTTTTTTTTTGATAGAATAAATAAGATTGATAGACTCCTTGCTGGACTAATAAAGAAAAATAAAGAAAAGATCCAAATAAATATGATCAGAAATAATAAAGGGGACACTAAAACCAACCTTAGATAAGTACAAAAGCCGTTTGGGGACTATTTTTAACACTTCCATGCACACAAAGTACAAAACCTTGAACAAGTGGATATATTCCTGGAAACGTACAACTTCCAAATGTTAAACCAGAAAAGCATTGAATCCTGAATAGACCAATAATGAGTTCTGAAATAGAATCGGTAATTTAAAAACCTACCCACCAGAAATAGCCTAGGACCAGATGTCTGATAGAATTCAGATGTGAATCCATCTGGTTTCTGTTTGCTTAGTGGATTTTTCTCCATCCCTTTACTTTGAGCCTACAAGTGTCATTGCATGTGAGATGAGTATCTTGAAGACAATATACAGTTGGGCCTTGCTCTTTTATTCAACTTGCCACTCTGTGCCTCTTAACGGGGGCATTTAGCCTTTACATTCAAGATTAATATTAATATTTGTGAATTTGATCCTGTCATCATGTTGTTAGGTCGTTGTTATGCAGACTTGATTGTGTAGTTCCTTTATATTGTTAATGGTCTATGTACTTTAGTGTGTTTTTTGTGATGGCCAATAGCCATCTTCCTTTTCTATATGTCTCTCCCTTAAGGTCTTCTTGTAAGGCAGGTGTGGAGGTAATACAGTGTTTTAGCACTTGTTCTTTGGAAAAGAATCATATTTCTCCTCTATTTATAAAGCTTAGTTTAAAGCTTAGTTTGGCTGGATATGACATTCTTGGTTGAAATTTCTTTTCTTTATGAATACTAAATATAGGTCCCCAATCTCTTCTGGCTTGTAGGGTTTCTTCTAAAAGGTCTGCTGTTAGCCTTCTTGGGTTACCTTTGTATGTGACCTGCCCCTTCTCTCTAACTTAACATTTTTTCTTTCATTTGACCTTAGAGAATGTAATGACTATGTGTCTTGGTGATATTCATCTTAGTACCTCACAGGGGTTACTGCATTTCCTCAAATTGAATCTTGACCTCTCTAGCAAGGTTGAGGATTTTTCATAGACAATATCCTCAAATATGTTTTCCAAGTTGCTTGCTTTCTCTCCTTCTCTTTCAAGAATTCCAGTAAGTTATCTATTTGGTCTCTTTTCATAATTCCGTATCCCTAAGAGGTTTTGTTCATTCCTTTCTATTCTTTTTTTGTCATTGTCTGACTGAATTATTTCACAGAATGAATCTTCAAGCTCTGAGATTCTTTCCTCAGCTGCTCTATTCTGCTGTTAGTACTTTTGATTGTACTGTGAAATACTTGAAGTAAGTTTTCTAGCTCTGTCAAATCTGATTCTTGCTTAAAATGGCCCTTTCAAATTTCAGTTCCCGTATTATCTTATTGTATTCCTTAGTATCCTTGAATTGGGTTTTAGCTTTCCCCTGAATCTCAAAGATCTTCATTAATGCATATTCTGAACTCTATTTCTTACATTTTAGCCATTTCAGGCTGCTTAAGAACCATTGCTGGGGAAATAGTATAGTCTTTTGAAGGTCAGAAGGCTTTTTAAGTTGCCAGAGTTCTTTCTCTGTTTCTTTTTCATCTAGGTGTGCCAATGTTCCTTCAATATTTAAAGTTGCTGTCCTTTGGACTTTTTTTTTTTTTAATTTTTGCTTTTCTCTTCTTCGATGCCTTTGGGAATTTGATTGGATTGTGGTATAAGGTTGGTTCAGTTGACTGACTTTGTTTCTGTACAATTTAAGAGGGGAAAGCCTCAACTCAGCACTCCCAGGCTGTGTGCCCTTACTCTGGGCTTCATTTTCTGGCCCCTCAAGGTTAGGAAACTGTTGCACTTGAGAGACTGAGGTGTTCTTGGCCAACTGGCCACAATACTTTGATTGGAGGTGGGGGACGGTGCTAGTCAAAGCACTTAGTCAGGGCAGTGGCAGCATGATCTGTGCTCACTTGCATGTGCTAAAAGCCACAACATCACAGCAGGGTGCACATACATCTGCGGGGAGGGATCACCAGCAGGAGTGGTGGTGGCATCCCTGTACCCGCTAATACAGGTGGCAGCAGCCAAAAAACTTGCAGTCACTATATGAAGAGCTTCAATTAATATAATTCTATAAAAATATTTCAATGTTATAAAATAATATAGTTAATATTAGAAAATTTGAAAATTAGTTAAAAGTAACAAGAAATTAAATTAACTTGTATGTTTATCATCCAGAGATGAGCACTTACTTTCCTGTACAATTTTTTTTGTGCATTTTAAAATAATAGTGAAATTGTACTCTTCAAAATTTTGCATTCTTCTTTTTATATTTAACATTATATCTTAAAATGTTTCCTGTCATGAAATGCTGCTTTTAATTTTGTGTATTATGGTCCATTACATAACTACATTGTAATTAATTCATCCACATTTACCTTGCTGATTTTCTTGGCTGTTTTCAGTTTACTTATTAGTATAAATTACACACCAGTGATCACCCTTGATGTCCTTTCTGTGCATGTCTTATTATTTCCTAGGACTACTTTTTTATGAAAATGCTATTCTGAAAAGCATAAAATACTTAACAGTTCTTGATACAATCTCTAATAATATTTTTGAAAAAGCAAAATAGACAGAATGCATATTTAGATTCAAATTTCAGACCTACTACTTAGTGAATATGTGATTTGGGATAATTAACAGCTGCTCTAAACTAAGCACATAAAGCAATGTATTAGGAACCCAACAAATATTTGCTCTCTTTTTTCTCTGCCCAATTGTTATGCCAACTAGAGATTTACCTCAAAGCATTTTTGACAGTCCCAAATACAACTTATCCCATTCCTTACTAGCTGCTAGGATGTGATACTCGATATGGGCACCTCAGGCTGAATCTCATGAGGGAGCCTGCATCTTGTTGGAACTACTGAGTGTTCAGAGTACTTTCTCAGCAGGATGGAGTCAGCTCTGAGGTTTTATCATTTCACCATATAGCAATTGGATCTTGAGAAATAACTCACCGCAGTCCAAAAAGCAGAAGCCAACATGTCAATTTATTCATTTATATGAGAAATATAATTATACTAAAGAAACCAAAAAGAACATTTTTGTCAGCTGGTCATTATAGTCTCTTTGCAACAGAAATTCTATCTGAGAAACTAAATTTACATCAGCAGTTCACTTTCTGGGACAAGAGTGGATTTGCCACTTTGGTTTATAGTTATGTGTTTTTCTCTCCCCTGCTAGTCTGCAGACACTTTGAAACATAGGTAATCTATTTCTATATCTGCAATGACTAGAACAGTGCCTAACACGTAGATAGTCATTGCTAACATTTTTTTTAAAGTATGTTGCTGTCTTAATTTGTTTGTGCTGCTATAATAAAATATATACCCAAGACTGGGTCATTTATAAGGAACAGAAATGTATTGTCTCACAGTTCTGGAGGCAAGGAATTTCAAGATAAATGTGCTGGCTAGTTAGGTGTCTGGTGAGGGCATCTCTCTGCTTTCAAGATGGCCCCCCTTAGCGTGCTACCACATGGCAGAAGGGATGAACTGCTCCCTTACACCTCTCTAAAAAAGCACTAATCACATTCATGATGGCTCTGCTTGCATGATTTAATCACTTCCTAAAGCCCTCACCTCTTAATACTATCATATTGGCAATTATGCTTCAACATAAGAATTTTGAAAAGACATATACATTCAAACTATGGCAGTTGCCTGAAAGGCAAAAAGACAGGACAAAAGAAATAAGGAAAATTCAAGGAGTAGAGTAACAGATTTCAACTACTCAGAAGTAGAGGACAAGACTTAATTCAAATCAAAGGCCATTTAGAATCCCTAGCTACTCATTTTTCTCCATTGTTCACTCATTTCACTTTTTAATTTCACCCTGGGGAAGACAGTTATTCATGCTTGGGATAAATCAATGTACACACATATTTGCTACTGCTGCTTTCAGAAGTTTGTACTGAAAAAAGGAATGAGAAACAACACATACCCGTCTGCATGAAAAGTTGTCAGATTTGAAATTTCCTAGATGAGTACTCAGAAGATTAGATTTAAAAACAATCCAACCCCTCTCTTGTACAATGGATGGAAATATGTATTTATGATTCATAGTCTTTGAAATGTAGATACAAATTATCAGGGAAGGCTGAGAGGCCTGAGTTAAGTGGAATGAAATTCTAAAAAACAAGGTTTCAAAGAAACAAATGAGAATTGCATTCTTTGAGGTTTTTTGGTTTTTGTTTTTCCACATTACAGTACTGATCTTTGCATGGCTGAACTAGGAAAAACAGTGTGTATTCATAGAAAATACGAGACCCTTCCACAGAATGCAGCCCTGTGTGGAGTGTGTAAGACCAAAAGTGATGTAGACATCCCCAAGTCATGGTTCATTCTAAGTTAGAACTGCTGCTTCTCTTCTACTATAAATCCATCTCTATCTATATTCAACCAAGCAGTTGCTAAAACTAATTTTGAAAATAAAGTATTCATGAAGATTAAATCAAATGAATTAACTCACTAGTAAATTTATAGGAGAATGCATATTGTATAGCTGTAGAAAATGAAAATTGAAAGAAAATCCATAAATCTATAAATCCATAAATCCATCTCTATCTATATTCAACAAATATCAATCCATCAAAATCTATAAATCCATCTCTATCTATATTCAACCAAACAGTTGCTAAAACTAATTTTGAAAATAAAGTATTCATGAAGATTAAATCAAATGAATTAACTCACTAGTAAATTTATAGGAGAATGCATATTGTATAGCTGTAGAAAATGAAAATTGAAAGAAAAGGCCTCTTATGGAGCAGGCTCCATGTACAGGTATGGTGTTGGAGGCCTGACCCAGTTGGCCTCACTTAGCCTTTATGTCACCCCATTTAAAATGGAAATTATTATATTCATTAACAAATGAAAAAGCTGTATCTCAGAATAATTGGTAACTGATGGAAAAAGTTCTGCCTGATTCTGTGGCCTAGAATCAGGTAGATAGAGATTTAGATAGGAACTTATAAGAACTCCACAAACTTCCAGCAGTATCTACATTTTACTGTTTATCTTCATTGAATTAAGTATTCTTTTTGAGTTCTAGTTTCTTCATGAATGAAACAAAAGAAATAGGCTGATTTCTAAGATTTCTGTTACTCTCTGACTATATGATGAGTATGTGTGTATATCTGTATCAGTATGTGTTTGTGTCTGTATCTATGTGTGTATGTATGTTTATTTATAATACATATTTCTATATAAATGAAGAAACAATTATAAAACAGAAAAGTATCTGTAATGAAAATATATACTTAAATATGTATATACTTGCATCATATATTCATATATGATGTATCTGTTAAATTTATCACATACACATCCTTTAGATTTTACTATGTGGCCAATCTAAGAACAAAGGCCCAATTCTGGAGCTGCTATCCAGGTCACAAAGCCACTTCCTGTGACTCTCCAGTCATGTCCTTTCCTTCCTTGGGATGACTGCTAGATGGCTGAACTGAGTCTGGCTTGTCTATGGGGTGAATTTAATTATTGGCCATCTGAGGCAAGCATTGTTTTCCCTGTATCTTTGTTCAGCTCTTGGGAACTGAATAATGCAAGTACATTAAGAGGAATTAATCAGCTTCATTAGTCCTCTTGCCAGGTTTTCCCTCATAAGGCTGTTTTTCTGTCACTCACTGAACTATGTCCAGCTGCCCTTTAGCAACTTTGTCATGCACCTATTGGGGTCAACTTGATCTTGACTTTGTCATGACATTGATTCTGGAAGTCCAGTGACATTTGCAATTATGGGAAGAGAAGAATTCTATGATGCCAAGGAACACGTGGAGGAAATTTTCAGGAGTCCCAGCTTGTGGCTTGTGAGAAGAAGCTTTGAAATCATTTGTTTAAATGTCTGGAATCTAAACCAGCATGAGCCTCATGTCAGTTTTTCTATTTGAAAACAGAGCAAAACAAAGAAAAAGAGCTCTTGGAAGGAAGTTAGCAGACCTGAATTCCTATGCTTCTTCTGGCTGGTGCAATGTAATCTTGAGCAAGGCAGAAATAGTGATCACGAGGGAGGACTTAGGAGCCTGACGAATTGTAGTTTTAATTCTGGTTTGACCACTTCCTAACTCTGTGATTTTAGGTGAGTTACTCAGTATCTCGAGCCTACCTTCAGAAGGTAATTATACCCTACAACATTGCTGTGATAATTCTATGTAGTAATAGGATATTACGATGATATTGTGAATACTCGAAGCATTTTTTAGTAAAATGTTAAAATGAACTCTTAACCATATTAAGTATTTAAAATCTATTTTTTCAGTTCCATTTCACCTCAACCCCTGGATCAGTCTTATGGAACACTTTGTCTAAAAAGTCCATGGTAATTTTACATTAAACTATATACCATTCTATAAAATTTATTCCACAAGTATGTATGTATCTGTGTGTATGTATCTGAAATATATAAGCAGATATAGCTTTGCACACAGTAATTTATTATGATGCTATCATCAAAAAGTAAGATGTAGAAAAAATTGTTTTGATCTTAAAAAGATAACATAAAGTTATATTATACCTCATAGTGTGCTTCAAAATCATCTGTTAAGATGTTACTCTCTTTCTCTTAATAAACATTTTTTTGTCCAGTTCACCATTAGCAGGAAGACTCTCATTGTCACCAAGGATATTTGAACATCATGCAACTCTTTTTCTTCAGACAACCCTAAGGCTGCAGTGGTTTTTTAGTCAACAACTGTGTGGCTTCTAACTAGAGGCAAGCCACACCCTAACATCCTGACTAAGCAAAGGTTTTACTTGTTTGTTTTTTACTACCATATTGTTTCAGGGAAAAAAATAACTTTACATGTACTGCTTATTCCAATTAGCAATTTACCTTATGTGGTTACCATATGTTAATCAATAGAGGATTCCCTTGATATAGCCTCAAGGACAAAAGTACAGTTAACAGCAATGGTAGCATCTAAATGAAGAGTTGCCAATCTTCTCCCTAACCAGGGGAGAAATTAACATATGTATTAGTAAGTTTCTAGCTGATGAAATGACTGAACTATTGTATATTTTTCAGTTTTTTAATTAGCAAATAATAATTGTGTATATGTGGTACCATGTGATGTTTTGATAAATAAATATGTTATAGAATAATTAAATCTAGCTAATTAACAGATCCATCACCTCACAGGCTTACCATTTGATATGGTTTGGCTGTGTCCCCACCCAAATCTCATCTTGAATTCCCACGTGTTATGGGAGGGACCTGGTGGGAGGTAACTGAATCATGGGGCAGGTCTTTCCTGTGTGGTTCTTATGATAGTGAATAAGTCTCACGAGATCTGATGGTTTTCAAAAAGGGGAGTTTCCCTGCACAAGCTCTCTTCTCTTGTCTGCCATGTGAGACTTGCCTTTTTCCTTCCACCTCCCCAGCTACATGGAACTGTAAGCTCAATAAATGTCTTTTTGTGTGTGTGTGAATAGCCCAGTGATAAAGATATTTCTTTATCAGCAGCAAGAAAATGGACTAATATGCCATTATTTTGTGGTACGAATATTTAAAATCTATCCTCGTTGTAATTTTAAATAGACATTACCTGTTAACTATAGTCATCATGCTGTGCAATAAATACTTAAAACTTATTCCTTATGTCTAATTGAAACTTTGAAACCTTTGACTAATATCTCCTCTTCCCATCCCCCTCACCCCACATCCTGCCTCCAGCTCCTTTCAGCCAACAATCTACCCTCTACTTTTATGAGTTCAACATTTTTTAGATTCCACATATAAATGAGATCATGTGGGCCATTATATTTGATCTGAAAGAAATAAATCATCTAACTGAGCCTGCACATATAAGTGACCTGTTAACACTTTAAGGACAAGAGCTCAAAGTAGGGAAAACAGCTTGGAGTTCAGTATCTAAAATCCTAGGTTGTAAAATATTCTAACTATGAGACCTTGGGAAACAATTACTATGAGCCTCTGCTGCCTTGTCTATAAAATAAGAGTGAAAACAATGCTTCCCTCAGGTGGTGATTTTGAAAAACAAAGGAGATAATTGATGAGAAATCATCATGTGAACAAAAAAGATCACTATAAATACTAATTATTGATGTACTTGAGCTTTCCAAGAGATAGTTATGGGACATGAGATCTATACCACAAGCAGAAAATAATGATGAACAAATCATAAGTACTAAGGTTCTTGGCAGTTTATCATTGTTGTAAAAATTAGTATCCAGTCACTCAGGAGTTCTGGATGGCTACTGTGGCAATTTGACTGTGATGCAACCCTTGTGCCCTTCCTGGCAGAGCTGGGTGGGGCTTAGAGCCATTCCTAGCAAGGTTCAGGGACTAGGCAATCCCTGGAGATTTTGATATAGCTCATCATTTATAGCAACGGAAATTTTAAAGAGAAAAAGGATGGCTAAGGTTCAGGAGGTGGGGGTGCAGGAGTGTCTTAAGTGTTCATACAGATGTCCTACTATCACGTCATTTTCCACCCATGTTTTCCATGATCACCAGTCTTTTACACCTGGTTTCTTTTCTTCTTCACATGTAACCTAGTATTTGGTTGATTTCATGCATTGCCATAATTTAACTCCTATATGCATAAAAATGCCTCCAAAATGCAAATCTCTACCCTGACCTTGCCTCTCTGCCTGACATGGGTTGGTTCTATGTCCCTACCCAAATCTCATGTCAAACTGTAATCCCCGTATGTTGGAGCAGACGCTGGGTGGGAGGTAACTGAATCATGGAAGGGGACTTCCTTCTTGCTGTTCATATGGTAGTTAATGAGTTCTCATGGGATCTGATGGTTTAAAAGCCTGTGGCACACTCTCTCTCTTTCTCTCTCTCTGTCTGTCTCTGTCTCTCTCTCTCTCTCTCCCCCACCCTCCCTCCCTCCCTCCTGCTCTGCCATAGTAAGATGTGCTTGTTTCCCCTTCACTTTCTGCCATGATTTTAAGTTCCTGATTGTAAGTCATGCTTCCTGTTAAGCCCGTGGACCTGTGAGTCAATTTAACCTATTTTCTTCAAAAATAGACTATAAAACTATAGTAACCAATTCAGCATAGTACTGGCATAAAAACAGACACATAGATCAGTGGAACAGAATAGAAGACACAGATATAAATCCATGCATTTAGAGCCAACTCATTTTCAGCAAAAGCACCAAAACATACAATTTGTAAAGGACAGTCTCTTTAGTAAATTATGCTGGGAAAACTGGATAACCATATGCAGAATAATGAAACTAGACCCCATCTTTCACCATATACCAATATCAAATAAAAATGTATAAAAGACTTAAATATAAGCCTGTTGCTATGAAACTCCTGAAAGAAAACTTTAGGAAAACGCTTCAAGACATTGGCCTGGGCAAAACATGTTTGTATAAGATGTGAGAAGCACAGGAAACAAAAGCAGAAATAGGCCAATGGGATTACATTCAGTTTTCACAGGAAAAAATAAAGTGAAGAGACAACTTACAGAATGAGAGAAAATATTTGCAAACTATCCATCAACAAGGGATAAGTAACCAGAATAAATGAAAAGCTCAAACAACTTAATAGCACAAACACACACAAAATCTGATTTTAAAAGGACACAACTGGGCTCAGTGGCTCGCACCTGTAATCCCAGTACTTTGGGAAGCTGAAACAAGCAGATCACCTGAGGTTAGAAGTTCAAGACCAGCCTGGCCAACATGCCAATTAAACCTATTTTCTTCATAAACTACCCAGTCTCAGGTAGTTCTTTATAGCAGTATGAAATTGGACTAACACACAGCCCAAACTACTTTTTTGTGCAGTTCCACATGGATGTCCCTAGACACCTCAAGCCAAATGTGTTCAAGAACACACTAAGTATCTTCCTTTTAATCCAACTCCTTATCTGTGATCCAGTCTTAGTTGATCTCTTGGTCTTCCACTCAGTCACCTCAGCTGTAAAAATAAGTCATCCTTGATTCAATGCTAGTGCCATTTACACACTGTAAGTTTTCACCTCAGAAATGTCTCTTGATGCTGCATATTCTTTTTTTTAGTCCTTATGTTATTGTAAATTCTTTTTATTCACTAGTTTCTTCCAAGAGTTGCCTCTTCCACTTGTTCTTTAGGCTCCAGTTAATCATCCATGTATCTCCCTGTGTGCTATCTAAATAAACCATGATAACATCCCTCTGTCCTAAAATATTTGAGGTCTCATTTTATATGTTAATAGGATACTCATCTTTTGTAACATGGTATTGATGCTATGTCACCATTTGTTGCCTATCAAACTTTTTAGCCTCATCTATAACTTTATCCCATATTCTCTATAATCCAGTTTATGAGCTACTAATGCTTTCTCTCTAAACATTATACATGTTTATGGAGAAACAAAATTTTACATCTCCATGCCTTTGTTCTTACTATTTCATCAGCCTAGAATGTCCTTTCCATTCTTCTTTGAAACTTCAGTTATCCAAAAAAGACTAAACTCCATCAGCAAATTCTTCAATCCCTGCAACCACCACAAGAAATAATTACCAACACAGAACTTCATGTGAGACATTACAGACTACTTTTTCTCAAATTTCTATGTGCTTATCAATCAAATAGGTATGTTTTTAAAATACAGATTTTCACCTAGAAGGTTTGTGATGGGACTTGAGAGTCTCATTTTTCATCAGCTCCCAGATGACATTGATGCCGCTGATCCACAGAGCATCTTTAACCAGCAAGGCATTAGATAACTTAATTGTATCCTGATTAGCAGTGCAGCTAAGTACAAGTACGTTGGACTTGCACAATCTTTTAGGCTTTTTTTCCCAGATCAGAAATATTTCTTATGCACTTTTCAAGACCTTTTTCTTGTGTTTAAAAAAAAATGAATTGAATTGAACTGATTGGCATCACCTGAATGCTGACTAGGACATTGAAGATCCCATTTTGTCACTCATCTTTGTGAAAAAGACACTAATACAATAATGATATAACAGCCTTCATTTTTTCAAGATTAGTATATACTAGACCACGCACTCAGCACCATCATTAGTATTATCTAATTTATGATTTTTAACAACTGAAGAGTATAGGTACTGTTAGCATCCCTACTTAACATTGATTGAAAAATTTTCCTAAGAGCCCAAGCTAGCAAGTTGTGGAGCTGAGGTAGATTCACATTCAGATCTGTTTGACTCCAAGTCAGTGTTCTCCCCATAATGTTCCACAGTCACTCTCAATTAGATAGCAAGATGTTAGAAGCTGCAGATGAAGATGGCTAGTCTCCAAAGTTCTACCAACTCAGTAAGTGCACATAATTAATTAGTAGGGAATTAGTTGGGAATAAAAGAATGTTCACAGCCTAGAAACTTCAAAATATGTCATCTAAAACTTCCCTAGCCACCTGACCTTTTCTGGCTGATGGCATTACACCCGTGACCAGTAATCCAGGAACCCAGATACTCAGTCACCCACAGCACAGCCTCCTTGTTGCCATCAAATAGCTTTTCAGAGCATCTGCTGCCGTGCTTTATTACACAAATAGAGAGTGCAGTCTTCAACTCCATGAAAGCTTATTTCTCTGCTCTTTTCTAAAAACAAGGCTGTCTAGTGAAAACTCAAATAGGGTTTGGATATGGTCTTGCAAAATTAAAACTAATGGGCTCAGATGAAAATAGACAGTGTGCAGAGACATTTGATACTTCTTTGGAAAACAAGAAAGATCTAAAAATGTTAGTTCTAATAGTTCCTGTAGTATACAGAGTCACTTAAAAGGTCACAGAAAGGTACATTTTGATCATTAGGAGATTATTCTGAGACATTTTGTTTGTAGGTGAACAAACAATGTGGCCCCCTTAGTTTTTCCCCAATTGACATAAAGTCAAAACATCACCCAAAGTCTTGGTTAAATGAATGTTAAACTTATAAAATCAGAAAAGCATGGTTTCTTTTCTGTTTTTTTCTTTCTACTTCTTTTGGATGAAGCTCTGTTATATCACAGCTATTCACTCCACAATATAGGGGTAAAATACAAAGCTAGAACACCTCTGTTTTGTAAATGATCATACTTTTCCAAATGCCAAAAGTCAATAAACCATAAGCTATAGTCCAATGTCAATCAATAATTCATATTTTTGGAAAGCAGTGTCTCTCATATAGGCTTACATTCCTTAAAATTATTGTAAGGTTTGAAAACTACTTTCTCTTTACTAAATGAAGTTCAATAAATGCTTACAATTTGTTTACTAAAAGAAAATATCTTTTTTTAAAAAGCTGAAGTTATATTTTGACAACTCTGGCTTTAGATCTGACGGAGAATTCAGGTCTCATGATTCTACATTTCAAATGACTCCTATTGCTAGAAGCATTGTTCTACATGGCCTAACACTGAAAAAAGATACAGATAATGTCTCAGGGATTTTCACTTTAGAATGGGGACTACAGACTAGATGTTACAAATATGCATCCAAAGGCATATCTGTAGTATCCTGTCAAAAGCAAGACATTTTTATAAAGTCAAACAATACTTGCATTCCTTACTTAGATATTACAAGACTAAGTGTATTCAATAATAACAAAGCATACAAGTCACTTTTTTTTCATTTATTGGGATAATTCCAATATATGAATGAAACTTTTAATAGCAATTATACCTGGCATCCCATATCTTCTGGCTAAGTGTATTCAATAATAACAAAACATACAAGTCACTATTTTTTAATTTGTTGGGATAATTCTAATATATGAACGAAACTTTTAATAGCAATTATACCTGGCATCCCATATCTTCTGATGAATAAGTAAATAAATAGAATATGTTGTTATAAACTATCTTATTTTCTAACATTCATGTGTATATGTCCCTTCTAACCAACTATACAGTAAGCTCCTTGAGGGCATAAATCTTATTTTTCATTCATATATTCAACAAATACTTACAGAACCCTTAATATTCCAAGCACAATTTCTCGGCACTGAAGACAAAGCAGATATAAACAGTCAAAAATAACTACCTTGGACAGCAGTACTGACTGGCAGATGCATTAAAATTTATTGAATCATACATTGGCAATGGAGAATGTTATGGTATTTAAATTATATCTCAATGAAGCTGTTAAAAAAATTACTGCTATCATGGGGTCTACTTTCTTGGAAATCTGTTCAAAAAAATTTTTTTTTGTAGCTAGCATAGTGTGGGTATAAAATCAGGACTCAACAAATATTAGTTGATTGAATTCTTGGTTTATTCAAGACATTGGTAAAATCAGCACATGATTGACATACACCTTAAGGGCTTCTGCTGATGAGCAGCATAGGCTGAGACTCTGATGGAATTCAGGCTCATATCTTGGCTTTGCTGTGCATTGACCTTATAGTGGGGATTATCATTCCATCTCTCAGCTTCTCATTTTCCAATTCTAAATGGGCTATTGCTAATACCTCTCACAGAGACTTAAATAAGAGAATGTGAAGGGAAAGTAAAAGAGCAATATTGATGAAATAAGATTGACCATATTTTGCTAATTGTTGATGCTGAGTGATAGATACATGGGAGATCATTGTAAGGCTCTCTACTTTTGTGTACATTTGAACTATCTAGTAAAAGGTTAAACTGTAAAAGTTATATATATGATACTATAGGTTAACTCTGATACATAAAAGGCATTGGACAGAAGATAAGAATTATTGACCTAAGTGAATGCGTAATTAAAAAAAAAAAAAAAAAAAAAAAAAAAAAAAAAAAAGCTCTTATTTTCCTCCTGAAAGTCAAGCCCTAGAAATTTCTTACTGCTTAAGTCTCTGTACTTTGCAGACAAATATTTTTATCACATATGAACTTTTTCTAAGGTAGATGCAAAAGTGGAATCCAGTGGGTCATTGTTCTCATAATAGCATTCCAATAACTCTATTTCAGCTCTCCTAGAGTGAACTTACATAAAATGGAGAGCAGTTCTTCACACTGTGTCACCAAATTTGTCTGACAGTCTGTCACAGTGCAGCCACCTTTTGATGTCTTATGTGTAAGAGAAAGATCCAGGATAACTTCTGGTTTTTGTTTTTGTGTTTTCAAATATGTCTTCAACTCTTCCATTTGGGCTACAAGTACGAAAATACCACTGTTCCTTGATAAACTAGTCTAAGAACTCCCCAGCTCTAGAATCTGAGTCTTGCTGACCCCATTAGTTTATTGTCCATTCATTAGGTTTAAAAGAAGACGTAAAGCGCCTGCATATATTTTTTTGTTTATCTCATATTTTTCAAGTATTTCAGAAGAATAAACTTTGGCAATTGCTTTGGTCCTTATATGGGGGCTGGAAATGAAAACAATTGAAGGCTGAAACAGGCCAGGGAAGGAAGGGAACCAAAAGCAGGTTGGGCTACAGGCTGACCTGCCGTTACAGGGAAAATTAGAAGGTAAGGAAAGTACTTCCACAGACCAGGAACCTAGAAAAACTAGCTGAACAGATGGAGTGGAGTATGCCAGAAACCAAAATGATTTAAATTAAAATGGCGAGCAACATTGTCATAACCAACTGGAGGAAGGAAATAAGCAGTGAAGGTGGGCAGAGCTTGCATGGATACGTGTGAGGATACTTTGCATCACCCAACAAGGCCTTGGAGCCTCTCTCAGCAAAACTTTATTAAGTACCAACCTTGTGCACCTACTCCGTGGCTGGCACTGGGACAGTGATATACTAGTGGAAAAGAATCAAATATCTCCTGCCCTTTTGGAATTATATTCCAGCAGTTTAATTAGACTATTACACAAGCAATGACAAAGTGTCTTAAGGACTGTGAGAACAGAAGTACAAGGTACCTAAACCATACTCAGGCAATCCCAAAAAATTACTCAATCCAGAAGTAAGTAAGAGTCATCAGGAGAGGGGATGGTGGCAGGAATATAGTAGTCAGATGCCTTTAGCTATAAGGAATAGAAAACTCAAACTGGCTTTAACCAGTATATTTGTTAGATGACAAAAAGTCAATCCAGAGGCAGGGTGTGCCTCAGAGTTGTTTGAGCTGTAGGTTAAGTGATGTCATTGAAGACACGGGTCATTGCCTTTTCTGATTCACTCTCTATGGTCTTGGTTTCATCCTATCTCTAGGTTCCTTCATACCTGTAGGATGGTGGCCAGAGCATTTAACACTATGTGCTTCTTTGTTCAAATTGAAGAGAGAGAAAAATAATAGCATCCCATCAGTCTCCCTTAACAGCAAGAAAGACCTTTCCCAGAAGCTTCAGGCAGCCCTCTCCTATATTACAGTTCCCAGAATTGTGTCATACAAACCAACCACAGGCAGTATAGATTGAATTACCCTTAGGTCAGTTCTCCCATTCACCCTGCTGCTCCTCATTGAGGAACAAATAGAATCTATATTGGAGAATCCAACACAAAGTCTACCACAAGGTAGGGGATGAAATAAAACATGCCAGGAAAGGGAATCGATATATTTGAGCTCCTGGAGGTAAAGGAGAGCATGAGAAAGACAAACACAAGCAAACAGTGTATAAGGAAGAGGAAGCAATTAGCATGTTATCATTTCACAGTGCAGGAAACAGGCAGAGCAAGAGCATTATGTGTGAGTGGACAATGGCCCCTGTGAAATGTGCAGTTGTTTCTTATTCTCAGCAGCTCTACGGAAGATGCTTGAGCCTAAAGTTTTGGGGACTAAGTTTGAGCCAATACAAGGGTGAAGGTCAGAAGTTGGCAAATATGTTCTCATGAAAGGCTCTATGGAACTTGGGGCATAATTAGAACTGGCCCTGGGCCTGGTGGCAATAACAGAGCCCTAGGAGAAGACAAATCTCCCATGTTTGATGCCCAGCCTCAGCCTGGTGCCCAGAGACATTGCAGTATTAGAGGCACTGCCACCCAGCACCCGAGCACTTGGTGTTCTCAGGACAGGCACTGGTAGAGTAGCAGGGGTGAGGTGTTTTCACTGGCTCTGGGACAGTGTAGATCAGCAAGTGGGAGTTGCAGGAAAAGAATATGATGAGGGCTGCCTGGTGTCTACAGTGACTAATGTGTTTGTGGATTCAGGTGGGAATAAGTATAAATGTTACTATGGGAACTCAGTTCTTCAGTAGAGGCCTGGGGGCATTATAATTTCAGCATAAATGTGAAGCCAGGTGGCAGTAGATTCGATTAGTTTAGAATAGAGGAAAGTTCATGATATAGAGAGCAGCAGCAAGAATCAGACTCCCTCAACTATGAAATTTTAAAAATGGAGCAACGCAAAGGTGAATGATAGAATGTATTATTGCTCCCAATTATTCACTACCCTATTCTCTCTAGGAAGATTATCCACTCCTGCTAAGATCACCAGATTTAGCAAACAAAAAGTCAGCATGCTTATATTTCCAAAATACAACAAATAACATTTATGCTCCAGACAATATTTGGAGCATACTTACACTGAAAACTCATTTGTTGATTACTGAAATTCAAATTCAATTGGAGGTCTAGAATTTTTTTCTGGCAATCCTAACCTATGTCCCCAGCCCTGAGATTTGCTATTTCTGACATGGGAGTAGAATATGTTGCTGCCTCATTGACTTTGGACTGAAACATATGACACCCTTTGGACAAAGGAATGGAAGTGGATGTAACATACATACACGAGTTCTCAGCAGAAGATTTAAGAGGCACTAAATGCTCTCTTACTATTTCTATCTGCCACAAAATAGCACATCTCAAAAAGGGACTGCAGTCTCAATCCTCAGCACATAAAGACACATGGACCTGCAACCAGTGGCACTTAGGATGAGAGAAAAGAAGGCTTAGGACTGAAAGGTTTTGAAGTCATGTGTTATTAGAGCAAAATTGATGATACAGATACCAAGAATGACTTCTAAGAAAATATATATGCTGTGAGTACATGAATGTAAAAGTAGATTTTCCTTAACTCACAAAGTCTGTAGGTTTTTCTACTTATAATTAATTTTTTCTTTCAATTTTAGGATAAACATTTCATTCAGTTCTTTTCTTAGGGAGGAGACATCAGTGGAAGCATATTCCTTTCAAGTTTTATATAGGTAATCACAGAAATAATTTATATGTTGCATAATATACAGTTTAATCAAAAACATGTATTCCATAGATACTTTATGACAGGTCCTACGTTACACATGAATCAATAGCTAAGTAGCGAGTTGTTATTTACCTTTAGCTCAGACCACATGAAAAAAAGCTACCTCTTTCTATTTTGAAAAGCCATGTTTAATCAAGACCGTCACTTAAAATATACTTTTTTAAAACTAAAGGAGAGATTACATTCAAACGAGTTTTAAAAAATTGTATGTAAGTATGCACTCAGCTTTGAGCGTTTTTCATCTTCTCAGCAACACCAAGATCTCTCAGCACCCAGGTGATGAATTTGTGTAATGGATAGACATGCACGCACATACATATACACTCAGGTTTCTGTTTCCAAACATTTTTTCTCTAATTCTAATACTCTACATTCTTCCTCGTTATATCTATGGCGTTCTGCTGTTGTCATATAATTGCCACAATTTCCCTCAATACGTTCATTCAGTCTTCACCCAACTCTGCTTCCAGGAGATGGCATGACTGGACCAGGTACTCACATTAACACTAAATAAACATTCTGCAGATCCTCACAGACTTATCATTATTTGCTGTAGCTCTAAGAAGACTAAATGCACAATCTCAACTATTTACAATATCAAATAATAAACCTCAGTCTTTTCACGTGGAAATCACTGTCTCCCTTGTATGCACCCTTGTATGCATGGTATGCGAATGTGCAATTTCAAAGACATTTGGGGGAAAAAAATCATGGAAACATTTGCATCCCTTCAGTCAGAGCCATTTCTGCAGTTCTTACTGGAACATTCCTAAGGCTGAACTTGCTGAATTCTGACAAGAAGAAAATGTCAGCCAGAGACTGGTATTTAACTCATTTGCACTGTACAGTTCGCAGCACACAAGGTGCCAATTAAAAAGGCAGAAGAGCCTGTCTCTCAGCTTGGTTGGAGTGAGACATGATACTAATTATTAAAGGGACTCAAGATTAACAACAGCTAAGACAGAAGAAGCGTTACTTTCAAGTACAACAGGAGCTGAAATGCTGTACTGAGAATTGAGTTAAGCTGAAATGGTTTCTAACTGCAACAAAAGGGAGTTAAAAAACTGTCAAGAAATGTTCCCTAGCAGGGTTATTAAATGCCTAAATGATTACTAACGGAGGTTGTGAAATCTTGCTTTCTGGAGGTTTAAGAAACAAAAAGAATAGCCAAGTATTTCATAAGGCATTTACTATGTGTGACAGTCCCGCATTAGACACTGTGAATCAGCAATGAACTAGAAGGCAAATTCTGGCCAAAAGAAACCTCACATTCCAGGAGTAGCAGCTGCAGACTTTCCTCAGTTACAGAGACATCCTTGTCCTCAGCCTGCCCACTATGCACCTATTAACTCATCAGATCTGCATCTCTAGATCCATTTTCTCTATGCCAGATACTATACCAGACAACAGTATATATATTTTATCATTACATGGCCATAATTTTATTCATTTTACCAATAAAAATCGTAAACTTAGATAGCAATTTAATTAAGATTACAAAGCCATGTGGGGTAGATTTGAGATTAGGTTAATTGCAGGACTAATACACTGTGCTTGCATCTCACACTGCTACCTCTATTCTGTCTCCCAACCACTGGGGCCACCCAAGGCTTGGACATGCTATGTGTTAATCCCTCCTGCATCTATCCTCTCATAGGGAATGAGTATTTTATGAATGCTTCATGATATTGTGAATGTCTCACTGGAGTCCAGATAGTGTCCAGATCTTTGTGCTTTGACTAGTGACTCTACTGGGAGAAAGTTCAATGGAAGTAAGCTGGTATGAAAGAGATTTGAAGGTGGTGGAAACTGTCATGTCTCTTAAATTACATAGCATAGGGTGGAGTGGGGTGGGAGTAACTTCTGTGATTGTGGCTTAGCTCTGTATTATTGGAAGTGGTGAGAGAGGGATTAATTTAGGCCCTCTCCAATAGACAAAGTAAAATATCCAAAAGTACATTTGTAAAATGAAGTTAGTGAGATAACATCGGTAAAAGGTAAAAATGGCAGAGTAACAAAATGGGTGCCATAGTGCACACCTGTAGTCCCAGGTAGTCAGTAGGCCACAGCCAGCCTGGGCAACATAAGGAGACTCTGTTTCCAAAAAAAGAAGGAAGGAAGGAAGGAAGGAAGGAAAAAGGAAGGGAGGGAGGGAAAAGGGAAAGGAAAGGAAAGGAGGAAAGAAGGAAGGAGGGAGGGAGGGAGGGAGGGAGGGTAAGGCAGAGTGAGGTTCTCTGAAACCTCCTCCATAAAAGCAATGGAAAAACATGGTAAAAATTCTAAGAATCTACACTGGAGATGAATAAAAGGCTTTCTGCAAGCCAGGAAGATTTCATTGAAAAAATACAGCAGAATACTGATAAGAACAGCATGCTTTGTGGCATTTCAGCTTTACATATTTCCACCTTTCCCTCTTCAGCTCCATGGTAGCCTTAAAAGCCAACATCTTACAATCATGATGAAAACCAGCAGCCTGGCGGTCAGTGCAGAGGGCAGAATGAGGTTGGAACACCTTCAAAGCCTCATTCCCGAGAATTTTTATTATGCGACCTGCTGGTGGATTCTGGAATACCGAGCTGTTTTTGTTTGGCTAGACTCAGAGATCTGTTGTACAACTTTGTGTTTATAATTAACAATCCTATATTGTACACTTAAAAATGTGTTAAGAGAGTAGATCTCACGTTATGTGTTTTTTCACCAGAACAAAAAAGCACTCAGGTTAGAAAGGAAAAAGCAAAATTATCTGTATTTGTCATAATCTTATTTGTAGAAAATTTTAACAAATCCACAAAAATTATGAGAGCTGGTAATCAAGTTCAGCAAAGTTGCAGGATGCAGGGATTTCTGTACAATAACAATTAACATTCTGAAAATGAAATCTGAAAATCTATAGTAGCATCAAAAATAATAAATATGGCAAAAGAAGTAGAATAGTGAATAAAAACCATGAATGATTAAAGAAGACAAATAAATGTAAGTATATTTTATGTTCATAGATTAGAAGATAATATAGTTAAGTTGGCAATAGTCCCCAAATCAATATACAGATTCAAATTCAAGGTAATATTTATTAAAATCCCAGATGACATTTTTGCAGAAATTTATAAGCTGACTCTAACATTCGTATGAAAGTGCAAGGGACATAGGATAGCCAAAAATCTTGAAAAAGAGCAAACTTGGATAATCCACACTTCCCAATTTCCAAACTGACTACAAAACAACAATAATCAAGACTGTGTGGTACTGGTGTAAGGACGGACATACAGAACAATGAAATATAATTGAGAGTCTAGAAATTAAGTCATAAATGTAGAAGCAATTAATTTTCAAAAATGATTCAATACATAAAGAATACTTTTTTCAATAAGTGGTGATGTGATAAATGGATAGCTACATGCAAAAGAATGATGCTGGACCCCCAACTCTCACCATATACAAAAATTAACTCAAAATGAATCAAAGATCTACCTGTAACAGCTAAAGCTATATAACTCCTAGAAGAAAATGTTGGTACAAATATTTATATTAGGCAATGGTTTCTTAGATATGACACCTAAAGCACAAGCAACCAAAGAAAAATCATAGATAAGTTGGACTTCATCAGAATTGAAGACTGTTGTGCTACAAAACATACTCTCAGGAAAATAAAAAGACAACCCTCTGGAATGGAAGAAAATATTTACAAATCATTTATCTGATAACAATATGGTATCCAGAATATATAAACAACTTTTACAACTCAACAATTGAAACACAAATAATCCAATAATAAAAGTGAACAAAGAACGTAAATAGATATTTCTACAAAAAAATGTGCAAATGGCCAAGAAGCACATGAAAAGATGCTCAAGATAAATTATTAAGGAAATGCAAATCAAAATGCTCTTGAGATACAATTTTATATGCATGGGTTTGCAATAACAAAAAAGACTGGAATCTGCTTGGACATTCATCAGTATGGACTCTGTTAAATACAACCATGTAATAAAAAAAAATGTACAGTGAGCTAGAACTGCTTGTGCTGATATGGGAAAACTTTTAAGATATGTAGCCTGCTTTCACACTGCTATAAAGAACTGCCAAAGACTAAATAATTTATAAAGAAAAGAGATTTAATTGACTCACAGCTCTGTATGGCTGGAAAGCCCTCAGGAAACTTACAATCATGGCAGAAAGGGAAGCAGGCACATCTTACATGGCAGCAGGTGAGAGAGAGCAAAGAGAGAAAAGTCCCTTATAAAACAATCAGAGCTCCTAAGAAATCACTCACTATCACAAGAACCGCATGGGGGTAACCACCCCCATGATCGAATCACTTCCAACTAGGACCCTCCATTGACATGTGGGGATCATGAGGATTGTAATTTAAGATGATATTTGGGTGGGGACCCAGACCCAAACTGTATAATCACTAAGATGGCTGTATTTTAAAAGATAGACAATAACAACTATTGGTGAGGATTAAAGAAATTAAAACCCTTGAGCATTTTGAGGGAAATGTAAAATGATATAGCCACTTTGAAAAAACAGTTTGGCAGTTCTATAAAATGTTAAACATAGAGTTAACACGTGACCCAGGAATTCCACTCTTAGGTATATACCCAAAGAAAACTGAAAATCTATGTTCACACAAAAATTTGTACATAAATTATCATAACAGAATTATTCTTAATACTCATAAACAATCTCAATATCTGTTAATTGATGAATAGTTAAACCAATTGTAGTATATTCAAACAAAGAACGTTATTCAGCCATAAAAAGAAAATACTAATTTATGACTACATCATGGATAAATCTTAAAACATGCTCAGTGATAAAAGCCAGACACAAAATGTCACATATCGTATAATTCCATTTATGTGAAATGTCCAGGATAAGCAAATCTATATAGTCAGAAAGTAGATTAGTGGTAGTCAGGGACTAGGTTGAGGGATGGGAGAATGAAGAGTGACCACTAATAATATGATGTTTCTTTTTGTTTTGGGGGGTAATGAAAATATTCTTCAATGGTTGCACAACAATATGAACATACTAAAAGCCACAGAATTATATACTTTTAAGGGGTCAATTTTATGTTATATGAATTATATCTCAAAAAGAAAGGTTTCATAATTTATCTAGGAGATTAGCACAAAAATTAAAATTTAAGAATGCTCAGTATTCACAAGTTTAAAGGGAAAAGAGCCCCTTCATACATTGCATCTGGTAAGGTAAATAGAATCAACTCCTTTGGAAGACAATTAGGCAGCATCTGTCAATGTTTTGCCTATACTCTGATTCCACAAGTCTGCTAAAAATTTACCCAGAAGATGTACCCAAAATTATATTCAAAGGCGGTTCACCAAAACCATGTTTGCAATAACAAAAAGCTGGTAGCCACCTAGACATTCTTCAGCATGGACTCTGTTAAATTATATAATGAAAAAATATATAGTCATTAAAACGTGAGCTAGAACTGTACGTGCTGATACTGGAAAGCCTTCAAAATATGTTCTGTTGAGAAAAACCAGTGTGTGAAGCACTCTGTGAAATAAGCCAGGCACAGAAAGATAAATACCACATGATCCCACTCATATGTGGAATCTAAAGTTGATCTCATAAAGTAGAGAGTATAATAGTTGTCACTGAAGCTGGGGAGCGGAGAGATGAGAGAGGAATAGAGAGAGACTGAGCAATAGGTAGACAGTTACAGTTAGCAGGAATAAATCCTGGTGTTCTATTGAGCAGTAGGTGATTATTGTTAACAATGTTACATTGTACGTTTCAAGATACATAGAAGAGAGGATTTTGAATGTTCTCACCACAAAGGAAAGATAAATGTATGAGGTGATGAATATGGTAAATACCCTGACTTAATTTTTATAGAATATATTGAAATATCACACTGTACCTAATAAATACAACATGTGTTAATTAAAATTTTAAAAATAAAACACACATTTGAGTAAATATATTTAATAGTATGCCTTGGTAATAAGTAGTTATTATTTATTAGTAGATAATTACATAACTGGAATTCTCAATTTAAATTTGTGATAAGAAAAATATAGATAAACAAATAGACGTTAAGTGATTATTAGGTTACCAGCTTAGCCCACACACATTGACTTTACCCATTATTAGGGGACCAGTTGTAAGACACTTACCCTGGAAATGGACTTGTGTTAGAATTCCCATTCTATAATTTGGTTGCTGTGTGAATTTGGGCAAATGGCCTACCTTGTCTGGGCATTCATTACTTCAGTTAAACATGGGACTAAGATTTTACCATAGAGTCATTATGAAGACAATAGATGGCTATATTCATATACAAAAGCACTAGAAGTCTTTAAAAAATGGTCATGAATAACATTCTTATAATGTAAGCAAAATATTTCTCATAACTCTAAATCCACAGATCACTTCAAGATTCTTTAAAATTCTTATTTGTAGATGGGTCAGACATTTTTATATGAGGACCCCTAATGCTTGCAGTTAAGTCAACATCTCCCTAGAATGTCTCACTTTTCTGAATCCTCAGCTCCAACACCCTGAAATTCTGAACCCATCTGTGCACTGAGATATGCGAATCTGGGGCTCTTCCAAGTCCTTGAACATCAAGGAAATGTGGTAGTTATCGGCAAGAGGGAAGCCCTTACAACATCATGGAATTGAGTTTACAGCCCCAGGGAAATGAGGAGTCCCACAGGCAACATCAGCAGCAAAAAGCTACTTGCAAAGCTGCTTGCACCCGCATGGCAGGCCTTGGCAGCCGGAGGGATGCAAGGAAATGTCTGTCAATGTGCTTTGACCATTTGAGGCAAGTGTTTACATGGTAGCCCATCTGGACAATGAGAAGAGCTACATTTAAGGGTTAGAATGAACAGATATTACATCTTACACTTTGCCTTTTGTATTGCTTATTTGTTTCATTCGTTTTTTACTTTTTCTGTGAAATGGTGGAGTGGCATCATGTAAAAGACAAGGAATCTGGAACCTGAGAAAGCAACTTAAAATTGTGGGTCTCCCACTTTCTAGCAGAGCAGTTTTGGGCAAATCAGCAAACCCATCTGAGCTTCTCTGTCTTCATTTGACAATAAACACATAGAGAGGCTTATACCGTACCTTGGATGTAAAAAGTGCTCAATCCATTGTTAGTTTTCTTCCTCTTGTTCTCCCACTTCCACTTAGTTCCCCTTTCCTTTCCTCATTATATCATTTAAATCCGTGGTCTTGGCTAAGATGTTCTTTCTTCACTGTGCCCAAAACCTAATGGTGCAGGCTAGATCTCTGGATATGAAAAACGTTTGCCCAATGTGGTTGTTCCAGATCTCAGTAGGAAGCAGTAGTCATCATGCAAAGATCATAAATAATAGAAAACTTGCAATGTGCTTAAAAAATGTCCATTCAATTTTAGTTTTTACATGACATCTGAAAGCTAGAAATGAGAGAACCAGGCAAATATGAGGACTTCCATAGGCAGTATCCATATGAAACTGTTGTGACTATTGCTAGCAGAGTCTGCCCCTTCTGCCTTCATCAGCCCTGCAGTTTATGGTGTTCTCTGCAATATGGTCATGGCTGGGTCTCTCTGAAATGAAAGGGAACTTGGGAGTCAAGATTCACTAGCCAGTTGATTTCGCTGAGTAAGAACAAAAACCCACACACGCAGCCCATATTACATTATCAACTTGTCCTCAACGTGCATAAAATGATAAGAAGAGATTTCCTTACTAGGATGGCCTTGTAGGAATTAAATTCATTTAAAGCAAAACGTATGAAGCCTTAAAATTAGAAAACCCCAAATCTCTTCTTTTGGAAATTGCTATCTTTATTTGTATTGTTTATTCGTTCACTTCCTGGCCTCATGAATTTTAAACTTTTCTTTCCAAACATGTTTATTACTGGCTTTTTCATCAGCAATTTTTATAGTGTATTGATTCTTCAATAGATTTCTTAATATCTAAATCCATTAAGTTGTTTCTGTTTAAATACCTTCAATAAGAACAATGAGAACTTCCTGAGGTGAAGTGGGGGAAAAGTGCTTACAATTCTGATCTTCAGAGGTAGAAACATTTTAATCTTCTGAAATCATAATCAGACAAAGAGGAGTTCTCTGTTAATGATGCTACAGAGAGTCTCTTAATTAATTCCCTTTACTGTCTCCTCATACAATGGAGAGAAGACATAATGAGAGGAATGAGATACTCTGCATAAATTTTTCTCTGGTCATTTAACTTTTCAAAGTAGGGAAAGGAATGATTTTAATTTTTCTTTCTCTTTTGACCTCTGGCATAATTCCTTCTGAAAAATATTCTCTTCAGGTGTCAAATTACAAGTTGTTTGGTTATAAACATATGGGCTATTTTATTTTAAACAGTAAAATAAAACGTCTGCTGACATTGTTAAACCCGAACAAAAGCTCACTTTCTGTTCTAACTCTGTCATGTGTGAAATGAGAGCAGAACAAAAGAAATTAGATTAATCCAGCTGTCCAGATAGTTCTATCATTTCTGGGTATTCTGGATAATGGAGAGAAAAGTCTATGACTGCTGTCACATAAAAAAGAGACCGTTTAGGTGGGTTTGTCTTCCTTTCTCACAATGGTTCCAACCTCAAACTTTGGATTCATCTGGAGAATTTCAAAACATAGTGATATGTCTGTCTTATCCCCCAGATATTCTTACTTAGTTGGTCTGGGGAGAACCTGGGATCAGGGTTCTTTAAACCTTCTGGCAATTCTAATGTATAGCCAAGGTTGAGAAATCCTGATAGACAGAATTGTGGGGTAAAGACTGGGAGCAGGGCCACAGATTCAGACTTCACATCTTCCCCTTTCCCGTAGTTTCAAACTGAGTGGTTCTGCCTCTTTCTACCTATGTTTTGGAAGTCTGTTTATAGCTTTGTTATTATAGAAAAAATGGTTATTGTTCTTTATTTTTAAAGAAAATTTGGAAACCACTATTCTAATGAAGAAAGCTAATATCTCACTCCCCCTTTCCAGGCTGGTTTTATGCCTATGATCAAAAAGAAAAGAATTTCAGCTTATTTTGTTTGTTTTATTCTTAATATATTAGGAAGATTTAATATAAAGATAAAAGGTTGAGTGCTGGCTTTATTTTATTATAAGAGGCCTTGGAGAGAGTGGAACTCATCTGTCCTATCCTCAAGCACTATGGAGTGATAAGGAAAAAGGGACTTGGAGAAGGAATATAGATAGATGCCTGCTCAGAAATATTAAAGATTCCCTTGAACCTTCTAAAAGGCTGGATTGCTTACAGATGTAAATGAAGAGCAATGGTTAAAGGCTTCATTAGAAGATGAAATGTATTAACGCTCCTCAAGACCAGTACTTAATGAATATTACTTGATTAATACAAGTCCTCATCAAAATGAGAAAGAAAAAAAGGGTTCTAGCACAGAGCCAGCTAGAAGCTCCAGAAACATTAGGAATTTTCTTATTCTTCTTAAAAGATAAGAAATTTGAAAATTACATGCCAACATGGTGAAATCCGTTATCTACTAAAAATAGAAAAATTCACCGGGTGTGGTGGCATGTGACTGTAGTCCCAGCTATTTGCAAGGCTGAGGTAGGAGAATCACTTGAACTTAGGAGGCAGAGGTTGCAGTAAACTGAGATCACACCACTGCACTGCAGCTTGGGTGACAGAGCAAGACTCCATCTCAAAAAAAAAAAAGAAAGAAAAGAAAAGAAAATTACACAGATGGATGTTGTTGAATTACAATGGTAAAAATTACTCTTTCACTCTGAGCTTTTTTTTCTAGGACCAGTAAGTTAAGGTGCCATAAGCTAGAGTACTGAAACCCTATGAGTCTTAAACCCACAATATGCATCCTACTAAATTAGTTTTACTTAAAGGTTGAAGATTGTTTTCTCATTACTGTAAAGATTTTGAAAAATGGAACAATTGTAAGCCTCTGGCCTTATTTTGTTTCTTCTTTTTTTCTTTTCTTTTCTTTTTTTCTTTTTTTGGAGCTGATATATTTATGCCAACCACAGAAACTATAAGGCATATAAAAATTAACAGCAAAATGATAGAAGCAGTTCTTTCCTTATCAGTAATTACTTCAAATATAAATAGATTCAACTTTCAAATAAAAAGGCAGAGATTGGAAAATGTATCAAAAAATAAATAAAAACCATGATTAAATTACATGCTGTCTACAAGAGATTCACTTTAGATCCAAAAAGACAAATACCTTGAAAGTGAAGGATGGAAAAACATATTTTCTGCAAATTACAACCAAAAATAAATCAGAGTGCTATAGTAATATCCAACAAAATAGATTCTAAGCCAAAAACTGTTAAAAGAGACCTAGACAGGCATTATATGATGATATCTTCATCAAGAAGATATAACAATTATAAACATTACACCAAACAACAGAACCCCAAAATATATGGAACAAACATTGACAGAATTAAAGAGAGAAACAGTTCTACAATAATAGTTGGAGTTTTTGATACCATTTTCAATAATGGATAGAATATGTAGACAGATTAATAAGGGAATAAAAGAGTTGAACAATATAAACAAACTAAACCTAATAGAAATATAGTTGATTCTTGTTATTTGTGGTAGTAATGTTCTATAAAGTCACCATGAACTTTATAGCAAATATTAAATTGTTACTCTTAGGCAGAGTTACTCTGGTAACATTTCCATCAACTGATCAATACATGAGTTTGTTTTATGTGTATTTCTGTTGAAAGGCACTCAATGCAATATGTATTGTTTATTAACATTTATTCATAACCAATAGCACTATAACTTGTTCCTTAATAACGATTATCTAACATGTATTTTCTCTGTAAGGCATGCCACAACCTTCTTGCACTTAGAAACACCAGACAGCACTATAATGGTATGCTTGGGAGCCATTTTAAACAGAAAAATCATTAATAATAAACACAAAAATATGAAAAACATAGCACTGTATAGATAACAAAAGGACACTTATTTATAACATAGAAACTTAAAAAAGAAGGCAGAACATTGCCTTATTCATTCTGAGCTGAGAATGTGTGTCTCAGGCAACTCATATTTTTCACTACTCTGAACATGCCCATGTCCACAAATGAATGTAAAAGCTATGTGATTTCACAATTATGAATAATTTTTAGTGGGTGGGCTAATTGGAAATTATGCAATCTATGAATAATGAAGATTGAATGTATATGGAACACTCTGCTGACAATAGCATAATACACATTAACTGCAAATGCACGTGGAACAGTCATTAAACTAAACCACGTGTTAAGCCACAAAACAAGTCTCAATAAATTTATAAAGATTAAAATCATGCAAAACATATTCTCTGACCACAGTGGAACGGAACTAGAAATCAGTAACGAAGGAAAGCTGGAAAATTCACAGTTTTATAGAAATTAAACAATATGGAAACAACCAATAGGTCAAAGAAGAAATCACAAGTAAATATAGAAAATATTTTGAGATGAATGAAAATGAAACTACAACATACGAAAACTTACATGATACAGCAAAATAAGTGTTCAGAGGAAATTTATAGCTATAAATTCCTACAATAAAACAAAGAAATATTTCATATCAATAATCAAAAACCTCTCAAAGAAAATCCCAGGACCAGATAACTTCACTAATGAATTCTACCAAACATTTAAAGAAAAATTGTCACTGTTATTTCCAAAATATAAAAGAGAAGCGAATACCTTCCTATTCATTCTACAAAGCTAGCATTGCCCTGATGCCAAAGCCAAAATATATATATATAAGAAAAGAAACCTACAAAAAGTTATTTCTTATCAGTATAGATGTAAAACTCTTTCATAAAATACTTACAAACTGAATTCAACAGCATATTGAAAGCATATGCACCATGAAACAGCAGGAATCCAAAGACAGTTAACATGAAAAGTCAATCAATTTAATATACTATATTAATAGAATGAAGGAAGAAAACAGTCACCTCAATTGATGCAGAAAAAGTATTTGACAAAATTCAGCATGCTTGCATGATAAAATCACACAGAAAACTAAGAACGAAGGAACTTCCTCAACATGATTTATAAGAAATATAGAGCTAACATGATACTGGTGAAAGACTGAAAGCTTTTCCCCAAAGATTAGGATAAGAGTAAGATGCATGCTTTCATCATTGTTACTCAACCTTGTACTGAAAGTCCTACCAGGAAAATGAGACAAGAAAAAGAAAAAAACAACACCCAAATTGTAAAGAAATAAATAAAACTATCTCTATTCATAGATGATAATCTACAAAAAAAATTAGATCTGATAAATGAATTCAGCAAAAATCAGTTGTATTTCTACACACTGGTAGTAAATAACCTGTAATGAAATTTAAGAGAGCAATAATATTTGCAATAGTATCTAAAAGAATAGAATACCTAGGAGTAAATTTAACCAAGATGAAAGACTTGCACGCTGAAAACTATTTTTAAAAGTTGAAATAAATTAAGGAGGGCATAAATAATTAGAAAAACATTCTTTGTTCGTGGATAGGATGATATCAATACAACTCGAAGTAATCTACAGACTCAGTGCAATCTCTATTAACATTTCATCAGTCTTTTTTACAGAGATGAGAAAGCTAATCCTGGAATTCATACAGAATTGAAAGGATCCCTGAATAGTTAAAACAATATTGAGAAATGTAATAGTCCATTCAGTCTTCTGTAACAAGATACCATCAACTTAGAGGTTTGTAAACAACGGAAATTTATTTCTGAGTGTTCTGGAGGCAAGGAAGCCCAAATTCAAGGCACCAACAGATTCAGTGTCTGGTGAGGGCCTGCTTTCTCATAGATGGCTGTCTTTTCACTGTAACCTCACATGGCAAAAGAGGCAGCACCTCTCTTTGGTCTCTTATAAGGGGACTAATCTCATTCTTGAGGGCTCTTCTTTTGTGACCTAATCACCTTCAAAGACATCACCTCCAAAAAGTAACATTTATACACTGTTGGTGGGAGTATAAATTAGTTCATCCATTGTGGAAGACAGTGTGGCAATTCCTCAAAGACTTAAAAGCAGAAACATCATTCAACCGAGCAATCCCATTACTGTTCTGTTACTTCATAACAGAACAATTTATATTCCTTTGGGTATTGGATTGCTGTACCCATGGGATTAATTAATTCCACTGGGTTTAGAAAGAAAACGATCATCTCAGTTGATGCAGAAAAAGTATTTTACAAAATCTAGCACCGAGGTGGGTGGATCACAGGGTCAGGAGTTTGAGACCAGCCTGGCCAACATAGTGAAACCCTGTCTCTATAAAAAAAACACAAAAATTAGTTAGATGTGGTGACATGAGCCTGTAATCCCAGCTACTCAGAATGCTGAGACCAGAGATTAGCTTGACCCCGGGAGGCGGTGGTTGCAGTGAGCTGAGATTGCACCGTTGCACTCCAGCCTGGGTGACAGAGTGAGTTTCCATCTCAAATAAAATAATAATAGGCCGGGCGCGGTGGCTCAGCCTGTAATCCCAGCACTTTGGGAGGCCGAGGCGGGTGGATCACGAGGTCAAGAGATCGAGACCATCCCGGTCAACACGGTGAAACCCCGTCTCTACTAAAAATACAAAAAAATTAGCTGGGCATGGTGGCATGTGCCTGTAATCCCAGCTACTCAGGAGGCTGAGGCAGGAGAATTGCCTGAACCCAGGAGGCGGAGGTTGCGGTGAGCCGAGATCGCGCCATTGCACTCCAGCCTGGGGTAACAAGAGCGAAACTCCGTCTCAAAAAAAAAAAAAATAATAATAATAATAATAATAATAACTAAAATGGATCAGAAAATGGAAACTTTCAACAAATAATTAGAATCTATAGAAAGAATGTAAAAGAAGAAAACAGGACACAGCAGAGATATTTGTAAGCTAATATTCATTGCAGCGTCATGCACAGTAGCCAAAAAGTGGAAACAACCCACGTGTCCATCAACAGATGAATAGTTAAACAAAATGTGGGGTGAGTGTATGCGTGTATATGTATGCGTGTGTGTACATACAATGGAATACTATTCATGTATAAAAAGGAATATAGTTCCGATAACATGCTTCAACATGGATGAACCTTGAAAGTATACTCTGCTAAATGAAATAAACCAGATAGAAAAGGACAAATATTGTATTTGCCACTTCTGTAAAATCTCTGCAGCAGGCAAATGCATAAAGAAAGAAAGTAGGTTAGAAGTTACCAAAAGGCAGGGTAAGAGGAAAATAGTGAGTTATTGCTTAATGCATTACCGAGTTTGGGGTGATGAAAATGCTTTGGAGCTAGATAGTGGTGATACATGAACAACCCCATGGATGTAATTAATGCCATTGAATCATATATTTTAAAATGGTAAAAAAAAAAAAAAACCTTATGTTTTATAGATGTATTTTTTACCACAATAAAAAATGTGTCACCCATAAAACACAGAAACTAGTCTTCTTTTGTCATTGTAGTTGTTCTAATAGCTGTTAATAAAATCGTATATGAAAAAGCAGCATACTGAAATCAGTGGTAAGTATGTGAGTATATATGTTGTATCATAAGGGGGATACTTTGAAGGCTAACACTCCTTCGCCGTCCTGTTCTTCTTGAAAATATTATCATGTCTCCCTACTTTACCCCTCCTTTTTATGGGAATAAAATATGTAATGCATGGCTGGCCATTTCTGACACTCCAGCCGCCTTCCTAGAATGACAAGTGTTATTTCAAAATAGGATCTGCTACAGGCCCCACTGCAGACACATTTTCAAGTGAATGCTGGCTCTTTGTGAATCACTCAGCTGAATTTTCAAGTAGTAATATGAAAGCTCACAAGAAATGTAAAGTTCTAAAAATGAATTAACAACTTGTACATTTGAATTCCTTCATCTTTTTTCACCTCTAAACCTTGGAATGCTCCAGGACTTTGTGTCTGGTGATTTTACCGTCTTCATCTGCACTCACTCCCTATATGACCTCATCCAGTCCCATGGCTGAAATAGCAACTATGCTCCGATGACTCCAGCTTGCTACATACAGCCTGGATCTTTGTTCTGAATTCCAAACTCATATATCTATCTAGTCAATATTTTAACATGCTTTCATATAGTGCTTACTTTGTGCAATGCACAGTCCAAAGCACTTCACATACATTAACTTATTTGATCCTCATAGCACTTTATTATTATCCCATTTTACTGATAGGGACACTGAGAACAGACAGATAAAGTAAGTATCCCAAGGTCATACAACAAGTAAGTGATAAAACTGGGATTTGACAAAACCACATTGAGATTCCATCTCACGCCAGTTAGAATGGTGATCATTAAAAAATCTGGAGACAACAGATGCTGGTGGGGATGTGGAGAAATAGCAACACTTTTACACTGTTGGTGGGAGTGTAAATTAGTGCAACCATTGTGGAAGACAGTGTGGCAATTCCTCAAGGACCCAGAAATAGAAATACCATTTGACCCAGCAATCCCATTACTGGGTATACACCCAAAGGATTATAAATCGTTCTATTATAAAGACACATGCACATGTATGTTCATTGTGGCAGTGTTTACAATAGCAAAGACCTGGAACCAATCCAAATGTCCATCTATGACAGACTGGATATCGAAAATGTGGCACATATATACCATGGAATACTATGCAGCCATAAAAAACAATGAGTTCATGTCCTTCATAGGAACATGGATAAATCTGGAAACCATCATTCTCAGCAAATTGACACAAGAACAGAAAATCAGACATCACATGTTCTCACTTATAGGTGGGGGTTAAACAATGAGAACATGTGGACACAGGGAGAGTATCACACACTGGGGTCAGTTGAGGGGGCTAGGGGAAGGACAGCAGAGGGTGGGGAGGGTAGGGAAGGATAACAGATAACGTGGGGAGAAATAACCAGATATAGAGATGGGGGGATGGAGGTAGCAAACCACCTTGCTGCATATGTACCTATGCAACAATCCTGCATGATCTGCCTGTATACCCCAGAACCTAAAGTACAATTAAAAAAAAAAAAAAAACCTGGGATTTGAATCATGCACTTAGGTTTTACAATCCATGCTCCAAATAAATAAATACACTATGTATTCCCTGCTAAGATGAAGAATAGACATTATAAACTTAGCATATCCAAAACTTAACACTGGCATTATCTTTAAAAGCCTCTTTCTTCCTTTCTTAATCTTTGTTATATCATTAAGGAACATCTTCAGTCTTTCAGTTATATATTCCAAAAACAGTAGATAATCCTTGAGTCATCTCTTTTTCTTGTAACCCACATCCACCCATCAGCATATCCTTCTGGGAGAATACACTTTCTAACCACCTCCATTGCTACTTGGGCCAAGTCTCTTGGTCACCTCTCCTCTGATCTCCCACCTGGCCTTTAAACTTACGCTCTTGCCTCTTCAGCCTTTTCCCCATATAGCAGCCAGAATGATTCTTTTCAAACCTAATTCAGATCATGTACTCCTCTACTCAAAACTCTCCATCTCTACATCAAGTCCAAAGCCCATCCTGTGATCTACCTAGCCCCAGGCCATCTTGTCCTTGCTGCCTTAGAGATGGGAAAATCCTCTTCTTCCATTATTCCCTTGCTTACTCCCTTCTCCTCTCACTGAATTCCTTGATATTCCTGGAGCACCAGAAATGTGCACCTGCCTTTTTCCTCTTGCCTGCCTGGCTCTTCCTGGAGCTATCCTATGACTGGTTCCATTACTAACTTTGAGTCTTCACTCAGAAACACTCTTATCAGAGGACACTTTCTGATATCCTATATAAATTAATTTCTTCATGTCCTACTTTTATTGTTGTTGTATATTTTATTTTTATTTCAATAGATTTTTGGGGAACAGGTGGTTTTTGGTTACATGGATAAGTTGTTTAGTGGTGATTTCTGAGATTTTGGTGCACCCATCACCTGAGCAGTGTACTGCTAATTCAGATCTGGTCTTTTATCATATGTGGTCTTTTATCATTCATATGTGGTCTTTTATCACTCCTCTCCCAAGAGTCCATTGTATCATTCTCATGCCTTTGAATCCTCATAGCTTAGCTCCTACTTATAAGTGAGAATATATGATGTTTGGTTTTCCATTCCCTAGTTACTTCACTTAGAATAATGATCTTCAGTTCCATCCAAGTTGCTGTGTATGCCATTATTTTGTTCCTTTTTATGACTGAGTAGTATTCCATGTATGTGTGTGTGCACATATATATATATATATATTCTTTATTTAATCGATTAATGAGAATTTGGCATGGTTTCATATTTTTGCAATCATGAATTGTGCTGCTATGAACACGCATGTGCAAGTGTCTTTTTCATATGACTTATTTTCCTCTGGGTATATACCCAGTAGTAGGATTTCTGGGTTGAATGGTAGTTTTCCTTTTAGTTCCAGTGATTATATTGCTTTAAATTTCCACTAGCAGTGTAAAAGTGTTCCCTTTTCACTACATCCATGCCAACAATATCATTTTTTGACTTTTTGATTATGGCTATTCTTGCAGGAGTAAGGTGGTGTCATATCATGGTTTTGATTTGTGTTTCCTGATAATTAGTGATGTTGAACATTTTTTATATGTTTGTTAACCATTTGTGTATATTCTTTTGAGAATTGTCTATTCAGTTCCTTAGCCCACGTTTTTGATGTGATTGATTGTTTTTCTTTTGCTAATTTGTTTGAGCGCCTTGTAGATTCTGGATATTAGTCCTTTTTCAGATATATAGATTACAAAAATTATCTCCCACTCTGTGTGTTGCCCGTTTACTCTGCTGATTGTTTCTTTTGTTGTGCAGAAGCTTTTTAGTTTAATTGCCTCATTTATTTATCTTTGTTTTTGTTGTGTTTGCTTTTGGGTTCTTGGTCATGAAGCCTTTGCCTAAGCCAATGTGTAGAAAGGTTTTCCTGATGTTACCTTCTCTAATTTTTATGGCTTCAGGTCTTGGATTTCCTTGAACCATCTTGAGTTGATTTTTCTATAAGGTGAGAGATAAATATCCAATTTCATTCCCCTACACGTAGCTCGCCAATTTTCCCAATACCATTTGTCCAATAGGGTGTCCTTGCCCCACTTTCTGTTTTTTATTTGCTTTATTGAAGATCAGTTGGCTATAATTATTTGGCTTTATTTCTAAGTTGTCTATTCCATTCCATTGATCTATGTAGTGGCCTATTTTTATGTCACTACTATACTGTTTTGGTGACTGTGGCCTTATAGTATAGTCTGAAATCAGGTAATGTGATGCCTCCAGATGTGTTCTTTTCTTTTTGCTTAGTCTTACTTTTGCTCTGCAGGCTTTTTGTTGGTTTGTTTGTTTCATATAAATTTTAGAATTGTTTTTTCTAGTCCTGTAAATAATTTTGGTGGTCTTTTGATGGAAATTGTATTGAACTGGTAGATTGCTTTGGCAGTGTGATCATGTTCACAATATTGGTTCTACCCATCCATGAGCATGAGATGTGTTTCCATCTGTTTGTGTTGTCTACAGTTTCATTCAGCAGTATTTTGTAGTTTTCCTTGTAGGGGTCTTCCACTCCTTTGGTGAGGTGTATTCCCAAGTATTTTGTTATTTTTCTGCAGCTAAAAGGGGTTGGTGTAGAGCAGTGCTACTGATTTGTGCCCATTCATTTTGTATCCTGAAACTTATTACTGTATTCATTTATCAGTTCTAGGAGCTTTTTGGATGCGTTTTTAGGGTTCTCTAGGCATAAGACAATGTGATCAGCAAAGAGTGACAGTTTGACTTTCTCTTTACTGATTTGGATGCCCTCTTTCTCTTGTCTGATTGCTCTGGCTAGGACTTCCAGTACTATGTTGAACAGAAGTGGTGAAAGTGGATATCCTTATATCGTTCCAGTTCTCAGGGGGAATACTTTCAACCTTTCCCCATTTAATATAAAGTTGGCTGTGAGTTTGTCATAGATGGCTTTTATTATCTTAAGGTATGTCACTTCTATGCTGATTTTACTGAGGGTTTTAATCACAGAGAGATGCTGGATTTTGCCAAATGCTTTTTTGGCATCGAATGAGATAATTGTGTAATTTTTGTTTTCAATTCTGTTTATGTGGTGTATCACATTTGTTGACTGGCATATGTTAAACCATCCCTGCATGCCTGGTATGAAACCCCCTTGATCATGGTGGATTACGTTTTCGATATGCTTTCGAAATTAGTTAGTTTTAGGATTTTTGCACCTATGTTCATCAGGGATATTGGTCTGTAGTTTTCTTTTTTGTTTATGTCCTTTCCTAGTTTTGGTATTAGGATGATCCTTGCTTCATAGTTATCCTTCTTATTCTGCATTTGCTGGGGTTTCTTTTCTCATTATCATATATATGTTTAATTATTTCTTAATGATCCAAATTCTCACCCCAGGAATATAAGCTCCTTGAAAGCAGGGACTTCGATTTACTCACAGCTGTTTCTTACTACTTAAACGAGTGCTTCCCCTATAATGGCACTGAGTAAGTATTTGTTGAACTAATTCCCTGAGAGCCCACATAAGACCACAAAAGCCTCTCTCTGTCTCTGTGGAATCCTAGCTTTTCCCAGAAGAGAAATAGGAATTTCAGAGCATTCAGGGCCCAGAGTGCTATCAGAGAAAGTGGAGGAGCTGGCTCCCAGACATTCTTTCATCCACCTAACCCTCTGATGCTTTAAGGATTGCACTGCTATAGGTTCACCTCTGTGGGGTTATCTCATTTGGAAAATCTTAGGGAAGTTCAGATGTGTCTAATATCTAAAATAGCTATTATCTTCTAAATACCTATAATATCACAGGTACGGAATAGGATTTTATATAACAATCCTAAAATGTAAGTAGTATGATCCCTATCTTATAAATGAACAAATAGACAATGCCAGAAATAGAACTAAATTACTCAAGGTCACAAAGCAAGAAAGAGGTAAATTTAAGGGTTTCAGTTTAAATTCTCTCAAAAGCAGACCTTAGTTTAGGTTCTCTCAAAAGCACACCCTTCATCAAAGATTTGAGTACAAGCAGATTTTGAGGAGAACCCAGGCAGTACTAAGAAGAAGTAGAGAGGAGAGGCTAGGAAGAAAGGAAAGCCAAAGCGGGGAATTTAAGGAGTAGGCAACTGGGGCTTCAACCCACTAGGAACTGCAGAGAAAGTGTGTGGAGCACAGCTCATAACTGTCCCCCTGATGGATGGGGAAGTGAGGCAGTTATACGCCCAAAACTACCCTCAGTCAGGAATTGCTTCAGGAGTTTTAACTTTTCCACGCTTCTGACCTGTCCCACTTGTGGACTAAGACACTCAGATGTCTGTAAAATTCCGTGAAGCAGAAAGACACAGGTATCTTTTCAGCCTGAAAGGGAACTGACCAGAGGTGACCTCCAGGGTGGGCTGAGGGAATGCGGATAGGGCAGTGAATGTGTCTGCCACACATGCAGGTGATCCGAGAGCAAAACCCCCTGCTGTCTGGATGTTATTACACCACTCGTCTAATTACCTCCACTTTCGACCTCAAATTTATGCAGAATTTACCTATTGTAGACTCACCTATTCCCCACATCCTACAACCCAGCTAGTCTTCTTGATGAGTATTTTTTATGTAGATAGTTTTATTCACTCATTTGTTCAGCAAATATTTGCCAAGCCTCTTATTTGTGTCCAGTCAAGGTGTAGAAACCCAATGATGAATAGGGCAGTTTTGTCCTCAGGAATTCTTCTCATAGGTTATAGGAGAGACATAAATAGGCCAACAATTTTGATAAAGTTTGGGGAGACTATCCAATGGAAATGGGTAGAAAGGGAAGCAACAGTAAACATTACAACCCATTGAATTTCACATTAAAAATGGTGTTTTATTGTGTGTAAATCATACCTCGGTACAGCTTTTAAAGGTTAGGGATAAAGGAGGTAAGCAATTAGGTCACTGCTATTCTAATGAAGCACATTACAACCCAGGAAACATAGAACACAGTTGCAATTTTGAGGCTAAAATGTGGACACTAAAAGTTTCTAAAGCTCTAGTGTATATCTGAATCACCAGGAGGGCTTGGGAAAACACCAGTAGCTAAGCCCTGCCACCAGAATTTCTGATTCAGTAGCTTAGGGGTAAGATCAGAGAATGCACAGTCTTG
This sequence comes from Saimiri boliviensis, assembly GCF_048565385.1. Classification (NCBI taxonomy): domain Eukaryota; kingdom Metazoa; phylum Chordata; class Mammalia; order Primates; family Cebidae; genus Saimiri; species Saimiri boliviensis. The sequence continues at coordinate 39,732,935 of NC_133454.1, read as the reverse complement.
ATAGAGTCTCCAGTGAAGCTGATACTCTTGTTCACAGCCCCACACCTCTAGAAATAACATATGACTATACCAAGGAAATGTATTCAAATCATAGTATGATATAGACTAAAGAGTGCAACAATTTTCCATAAATAGTAAGTGAATTGTAAATTTACACTGCAGCCCAGGACTGCTGGGGTGCTGGTCTGTTCCTTAATGTTGGTGGTGGTTATATGGGTGTGTTCACTTCATGAAATTTCAGGGATGTACACTCATGATTTGTGTATATTTCAATATGTGTCAAAATTGAACAGAAGTTTACTTAAAAAAAAAAGAAAGAAAAGAAAAGGCTGGGTATGATGGCTCACGCCTGTAATCCCAACACTTTGGGAGGCCAAGGTGGATGGATCACAAAGTCAGGAGTTCAAGACTAGCCTGGCCAGGATGGTCTCTACCAAAAATCGAAAAATGAGCCACGCGTGGTGGCAGGCACCTGGAATCCCAGCTACTTGGGAGGCTGAGGCAGAGAATTGTTTGAACCTGGGAGGCGGAAGTTGCAGTGAGCTGAGATTGCACCACTGCACTCCAGCCTGGGTGATAGAGCAAGACTCTGTCTCAAAAAAAAAAAAAAAAAAGAAGGAATGTGTGGTTCATTTCCATCCCAGTAGCCCCCTTGATGAAGTGCTTTTGGAGACATATGTATGCTTTATTTACTAGGTTAAGGTTTCTTTAACCTTAAATTATTGAGCCATATGTCTTTGCCTCTAACACTATTATATGATCCTAGAGCATGTGATGTTCTCAGTGTTTTGCGGATGAAGGAGAAAGAGAAAATTAGCCAAAACACATTTATTTCAGACTCTTAGAGGAGTAAGAAGAGTGAGATTCTTGTTTTCTAATGGAAAAATACAGCCCCAAAGGAGCAGCCACTTGCATCTGGAACATTAAAAAGCAATCACAAACAGTGCTTCATGCAGCCAATGAGCAGTTTCTGGAGAATTGAACTGAATTTCCTACTCTCACATTCCTTTTAAGAGGTACTTTGCCCTGAGAGTGTTTCCAAGAATTGGAGAGACACAATAGTTACAAATACCATTGGCCTGAAGAATTCTTGGCACTTGAGGAGCTGTAGGGATTTCTACATTTAGTAGAGCACAGACGTTGGTGTGTGAGGCTGCATGCTACCAGGACAGGAGCATCCATTAGGCTTCAATGGCACCTTTAAATCACCCAGCACTGTGGGGCAACTCTCTGCCTTCTGTTTCCTATGCAATTATTTAGTCATGAGACGACATTTTCTCTCCCTTTTGCATTAAACAGCAGCTCCACTGAGGTTGTAATAATCGTAATGAACACTTGTACCATACAATGCCATTAAAAAGGCTCTTTGCATGTCGTGCCTTCTACTGACCAGAGTTTCTGTGAGCCCAGCTCCTCCTGTGCTTCCTGCTCAGGGTGCACTGCCGGAGATTAGCGCTCACCTTTGTCTGGCAGTGGTAATCAGTGTTATGTGCTGTGATCACCCCCTAGTGTTAATTCTGTGCAATAACAATAACATCTGACCCTGGTGTCAACTTCAAAGCAAATCGGCAAAAGCCAAAGGGTGGCTTGATCGACCTGGATTTCTGTGCGTAAGAGTTTCAAAAGATAACATTACCACATAAATAGCCTGCCGGGGATGGAGGAGGGGTGAAAAGAGGCTCAGCTGTAAGAGGGTTTTTCTGTAGGAATGCTCTGCAATCGTTTCAGCATTAAACAGCAACTCTGTTGGTGGAGATTAAAATAGTCATACTGAACATTTGTATGGTGCAATGCCATTAAAAAGGCTCTTTCCATGTTATAGTCACTTGCCATTATTTGCCGATCTAAAGATGAAGAACTGAAACGTGTTTAGAGCTCAGTACTGGTGGGGTGACTGTGTGTGCCTCTCAGGCCTCACTCTCACTGCTGAAAGGGTTGAATGAGAGAAATTAATCCCATCTATAAAATAAACTTGAGGCCATTTACTATGTGTCACTAGGTCATACATCTGTCTATATGTCAAGTTAAAGATTGGGGTAGAAAATTAGTACCAGGGTCCTGGTTTTAACCACCAGTTTCTCCTCACTTGAGTACTGGGGGTTGCCTTAGCCAGAAACGTCTTGGTAATGTCCTCATCCTGGTATTGTTCCAGAATGTCTTTGCCATACTGGTTTTATGTCTTGATTCAAGTTTTCTTTCTCTATTTCTTACATTAATGTGGCTGTTTGCTGGGATTCTTAATACTCAAATTTAAAGAGTGTCCAGTTGCTTCAAGCCTGAAATAAACAGCATGGAAAGGGTAATTTCTGCTTTCCACTGTTACTCTTTTTTTTGTTTTGTTTTGTTTTGAGACGGAGTTTCGCTCTTGTTACCCAGGCTGGAGTGCAATGGCGCGATCTCGGCTCACCGCAACCTCCGCCTCCTGGGTTCAGGCAATTCTCCTGCCTCAGCCTCCTGAGTAGCTGGGATTATAGGCACGCGCCACCATGCCCAGCTAATTTTTTGTATTTTTAGTAGAGACAGGGTTTCACCATGTTGACCAGGTTGGTCTCGATCTCTCGACCTCGTGATCCACCCGCCTTGGTCTCCCAAAGTGCTGGGATTACAGGCTTGAGCCACCGCGCCCGGCCTATTCCACTGTTACTCTTTTCTAATTCCAACTGTGCAAAGACACACACAGCCAGAAAGTGCAAAATGTGGAACTCCTAACTAGAACTACGGGATTTTCCCTGAGGGATGGGACACACCCAGCTCAGCGCATGGACATAGTTGATTGGCTGCAACTTCAGAGTCGAGGACCAGACATTGGGGTTTAGTGCAGTCATTTATATCTATGCATTTATCCATACATACACATAAACGTATACATGTGTATACATATACATACACACATACATATACATATGTATTTACCTCAAGATGCTGTGTAAGGATTACATGGCAATACCTATAAACCACTTAGAATGATATCAGGCACACAGTATAGTAAAGGTGAAAAATGTCAGCTGTTATTATTTATTCTTTATAGATTAGTTACATGTCATTTCCTCAAGGAATCTTCCTCTGATCCTTGACTAAGGTTGGATTCCTTTACTGTGTATTCTTTGAAGACTTCTGCCTTTCTTTTAAGCATTGATATAATCTGAAACTTAGATCTGTAGTCTCATAGATGTCTCATCACTCTACAGTGCCAGCTCTGTCTTTTCCTATTACTGTATCTCTGGAGCCCAACCTCTATCAGGTGGTTAGTAAATACTTGTCAGTTATTTTAGCTGAATGAATCTCTGAATCTCACCGAAAGCCCTCTGCTTAGCCAGGAATGGGAGAAGGGAAGACATGTCTAACCAGAGGCTGAGAAGAGAACACAGTCTAGACTCAAACATTCTTCCTTTCTGGTTATTTCCAGCCTTCTAATCTGTAGCAGCCAAGCTCAAGAGCTGCTACCTCAGGAGTGAAAACTCACAGCAGGGCATGGTGGCATGCACTTGTAGTCCTAGCTGCTCAGAAGGCTGAGCCAAGAGTATTCCTTGAGCCCAGGAGTTTGCTCAATGAGCTGTGATCACACCACTGCACTCCAGCCTGGACAACAGAACAAAACCTTTTCTCTAAAAATAAGTAAACAATAATTTTTAAGTGCCTTAGTTGGGAGCTGTGAGGTCACTATTATTTAATTGTTTGGATTTCAGTACACAAAGGCCACAACTGTCTTCCAAAACCCCAAGTTCTGGGGCATCCTGACTTTGGGAATGTGGGATAAGACTCAAACTATCCAGTGCGTGGGTTTAGCTTTTGGGGTCCCTTTTCATACTCATATCATCTCTTTTAACCATAAGCAATCACTGTCTTCTCTCTAAAGGTCAGATCAGGTGCTCAGTTGGTTCTTCCTCCCTGTGTTCCCCAAACCATCCAGGAGCAGGGGCTTGAAAGAGTTACAACACCTACACTACTTCAACAGCTATTTTAGGTGAGTTTTGACTCTGGACTTTTAATTGCATTCATTTATTCATTCATATAGAATCACCCATCTTAGGTATGAAAATTGCCTCTAAATGTGATTGGTATTGATGAAATTCCTATTTGGAATAAATCATATGTAGACTACACAGGGAAAGGGATGATGGATAAAATAAATTCAGGTTAAAGCATGAAGACTCTCAGTTTCCTCTGGGCTATCTATACACTGCCCTAAAGCTTCCCCATGGGGAATCATTTATGGTCTTATAGGGAACAAGGGCAAATGCTGAGATCTTTGTAGCACCTAAGCAAAGCCCTGAGATGAAAGAATCTGAATGTTTTTAATCATATTACTAGAAAGGAACTGGGTCATAGTAGGTACAAATGAATATTTGATTAATTAATGAAAGTCTTTCAGAATAAAATCTTGTATATATTTGCTCTATGCTGATAGAAATTTTACAGTGAGATAATCATCTTATCTTCATAACATGCATGAAATGATTGCTCTATGTCCTGAGCTAGGCCTGCACAGGTATCAACCAATTTAATTTTCGCAACAGTTCTAAGATATAGGTGCTATTAGCATCTTCATCTTACAGGTGAGCAGATTGAGGCTCACAAAAATTAAGTGACTTGCCCAGGCTTGCATTAGTAAAACTCAGATCTATATGACTCCAAAGCCCAGGTTCCTGACTACTCTTATGTAAATAGCCTACAAATTAAAGAAACTCCCACAAAATATTGAGATTCATAACTTAATAAATATGTTCTTATTGCTGAATTTGTATTTGCTTTCATAATGCTCAAATTGACATTCTTTAAAAGATAAAGCTTTTCCAGTTAATGGTTATTATTCCCTCTTAAAATTAGCAGGGTGCTGGGTCAAATGGTATTTCTAGTTCTAGATCCTTGAGGAATCACCACACTGTCTTCCACAATGGTTAAACTAATTTACACTCCGGCCAACAGTGTAAAAGCATTCCTATTTCTTCAAATCCTCTCCAGCGTCTATTGTTTCCTGACTTTTTAATGATTGCCATTCTAACTGGTATGAGATGGTATCTCACTGTGGTTTTGATTTGCATTTCTCTAATGACCAGTGATGATGATCTTTTTTTCCATGTTTGTTGGCAGCATAAATGTCTTCTTTTGAGAAATGTCTGTTTATATGCTTTGCCCACTTTTTGATGGGGTTGTTTATGGGTTTTTTGTAAATTTGTTTAAGTTCTTTGTAGATTCTGGATATTAGCCCTTTGTCAGATGGATAGATTGCAAAAATTTTCTCCCATTCTGTATAAATTGTTCTACCAAAAAGACACATGCACATGTATGTTTATAGGGGCACTGTTCACAATTGCAAACTCTTGGAACCATCCCAAATACCCATCAACGATAGACTGGATAAAGAAAACGTGGCACATATACAACATGGAATACTATGCAGCCATGAAAAAGGATGAGTTCATGTCCTTTGCAGGGACATAGATGAAGCTGGAGACAATCATTCTCAGCAAACTAACACAAGAATAGAAAAACAAACACCACGTGTTCTCACTTATAAGTGGGAGGTGAACAATGAGAACACATGGACACAAGGAAGGGAATATCACATACCAGGGCCTGTTGGGAGGTGGAGGGCTAGGGGAGGGATAGCATTAAGAGAAATACCTAATGTAGATAACAGCTTGATGGGTGCAGCAAACCACCATGGCACATGTATACCTGTGTAACAAGGCACACATTCTGTAAATGTACCCCAGAACTTAAAGTATAATAAAAAATAAAAATCCTTGAACACCCCCCAAAGCAATTAGTAGGGTGATTTTAGAAATTCTCATCAACCAATCATTCTTTGCTTCTAACCAAAGAAACATCTTTACATCTAGAGAGTAAGGCATGAGACGCTCTACCAATGTCTCTGTAAATTATATCTTCACCTGCTCAGCATCATCCCACTTTCTATCAAATGTCCTTTGAGAGTAACCACCTGCATAATTACCATAGGACCCCTGTCAACACTGAAAAGATGGATAAAATTCATTGTCATTGTCTGGAACATCTGTGGCAGAAAGAGACAAATTATTATGACATTATAAATAACAGCTTAATTATTTTGTGACAAATTAAAAAACACATGATAAAGTCATATAATTTAGAAAATTAAAGATGCTGGAGCCAGCATATAATACAAACTTCCCAAATCTAAGAATATGAGGGAGGTGGTGAAAGGGAGGTGCCTGCTATAAATGGGCATGGGAAACTTTGGGGGTAACAGATGTGTAGTGATGGTGCAATGATTTAATGGATGTGTCTGCATCTCGAAAGTTAGCAAGTTGTATACTTTAAATATACATTATAAAACTATACAATTATATGTTTTAAAAAATCATGTGAAATCAATCTCAGTTGGCTGAAGTTTTTGAGGCCATATATTAGAGAGATATATTTAAACCAATTAAGATAGCCCATATATAACTCTATACTGGCATAGAACGTCACAGAATATGTTCAAATACTTCTGAAATTTTATTTCACACCAATCCTGTACACTGGAAACTGAAACTTGAATAAGTTACTAATTCAAGGTCCCGAACCAAGATTTTAGGTCATCTGACTCCAAATCTAATGTTTTCTTCTTTATATAAGAGCAGACTCCTCTGCTACTGTGGCCTTCTTTTCAACAGCAATGCTTTTAAAAGCATAATTTTTTGTCAATGTCAGCCTGGTCAGAGTAAGACCCATAGCTTAACTACACTATATTTGCACCATTGTAATTTTTAAATGGAATGATTTACCTTGAAGTAAACAATAAAATGAAGTATTGAAACTCATTTCTCAATATTTCCTTTTCATGGAGAGCACACAATTGCCAATAAATGTCTGTGAAAGAAATTATGGCTATTTTCAAATAATTTGGGGAGTTTGTTCCTTCATACAAGTCTGAAAGCAGGAGGCCAATATCAGAGAGCCATTGGATAAAGGCAGTATCTGCAACCACAATGCCCAGGACCGAATTTTTGGCTCCAAGTAGACTTCAATGTTCTGTTCCTTTTCTGGGAAAAATAAAAGGCAAAATGAAATGAAACAGAAGTATATAACATGAGACCTTGTAGCCATTCAAACAATATTACAATGTTCTATTAAAGACATGTATAACCTAAACATATGTTATCACTAGCAATTTTTGTTAAAAGATCTACAATATGCTAAAGGTTAGTCAGTAGAGCAGAAAGGGCTGAGGACACAATCCATTGGTTGTCCTTGGGTTACATTATGTGGCACCGGAACTGCTGCAGCAGACGCAGCTTCGCACAGTGAGTGGGCCACCCATCAAACCAGACCCTGAGAGAGCGATATAGTGGTGAAGGCCTCAGAGTCTACTCCAGACCTGTGCCATCAGTTCACAAATCTTACTTCATAAAATCGGTTCCAGAATTACCCCAAAGAACTTACTGCATGGGTCATTGTGGTCACTCCAAATTTCGATGGCAAGAATTACCTTATTCATCCTCCTCCCCTTCCCCTAAAAGCTCTATTGCAGGTATCTTCCACCCAATAGGAGTTCAAAAGGTTATTTTTAATGGAACCATGCTTGTCTTATCAAAAGCACACAGCTCTTATCTCCTCATCTAGGACTCATTTAACAAAAAGCAGATGGATAAACCTAGGTTGTCCTATTTTGAGAAGTGGAGAATTACTGAACTGCAGAAAACAAGCATTCTGCTTTAAGTCACAAAATCTACCCAGAATTGCAAATTGCCTTATTGAGTGACATGTATAAATAAATATCTGGATGACTAAAAGCATTAACAGAATTCATAATTTCAAGTTTTAGAAATGGAATGCATTTCTTTTCCTGCAAAAAGCTTTCCAATTAATAAGACTGGCTATGACAGATAATAAACCCCACATCACTGATAACAAAGCCTTTTGGTTGCAAATTTAACACTGCTATTTTAGAGTCCCTCTAATGAATACATAGTTACGACTTTCTTTCAAACACTGTGCGCAGAGACTGATTCAGGGATTCAAGTCACTCATGCCACAGAGCTGTTTTCTATTCATGCTTCCTTAAAATTGCACAAGAGAATAATTGGTGTGTTTCTTTCCTCTTGTGGTTAAACATAACTCTGCTATAAGTTAATAAAAGTGCAGATACCTTATTCATATTCAGAAGGCAGGCAGCAGCAGAAAACCTTCTGCCACGATGACTACAAGTCAGAACAAGTTAATCTAACATCAAATATGTATTACTCAGACTGCTTAAAATACACATCCGGCCCAATAGCAGTAACCAGAAGACAAAGGGACCAAGATCAGCATCTCCAGACCAGCAAATGAATATGCCAAATAAGAGAGATAAAAGATTTTAAAGGACTTTGGTGATGAAACTCTTCTGGTCTTTTGAGTCAAAGACAGAAAGTAATTTCTTGAGAGAGCTACACATTCATTAACTCAAACGGATCTCTCAAATACCTGGAGTGTGCTGAGCGGAGTGCTTAGAGGGTGGAGTGACTTGAGAAGAACAGGTAAACCAAGGTCTCTGCATGACAGGAACTTATATTTAATTTGGAGAAATAAGCAAACAAAGCACATGAGAAACATGGCTCTTTAAATTTTCTTCTTTATTTCCGTAAGTCCTTAGATTTTATTGCCCCAACCATGGTGTCCTGGGGAACAGACCGAGTCTGGATCCACAAATGGCTGGTGAGGGAGAAGGTAGACCGAGAGATTATTATAAACTCGCATCTAAGTCAAGAAAGCATTTCAAGAATGGAGTGACCAACTGGGCCAAATGACACTGAGAGATTAAGAAAAGATAATTCACATTGGATTGGCAGTATGATGGTTATTCAGGGAAAGGTCAAGATGAATTTTGTGAAAAGTTTGGGAAATTTATTTGGTTTTACTTTAAGTCCTGGGATACATGTGCAGAATGTATAGGTTTGGTACATAGGTATACATGTGCCATGGTGGTTTGTGGCACCTATAAACCCATCATCTAGGTTTTAAGCCCCCCATGGATTAGCTATTTGTCCTGATGTTCCCTCCTCCCCTTACCCCTCACTCTCTGACAGTCCCTGGTGTGTGATGTTCCCCTCCCTGTGTCCATGTTGTGTTCTCATGGTTCAACTCCCACTTATGAGTGATAACAAGTGGTGTTTGGTTTTCTGTTCCTGTGTTAGTTTGCTGAGGATGATGGTTTCCGGCTTCATCCATGCCCCTGCAAAGGACATGAACTCATTCCTTTTTTATAGCTGCATAGTATTCCATGGAGCACATGTGCAACATTTTCTTTATCCATAACTAAAAGTTCCATAACTAAAGGAAAAAGTGAACTCATAGGAGAAGTTAGTTTTAAAACAGGAAACTAGAATGTTTGCCTGCTGATGGAAGTGATCCAATAAAGAAAATTAATGCAAAGAATGTGGCTAAACAAAAACATTTATACAGCAGGTATATATGATTGTTCTGTGCAATGATGTTTTGCTGTAACTTTGATAAGGAAAAAAAAAAAGTCAGTTCCTAGCCATGGCCATTATCTGTGTGAAGTTTGTGTGTTCTCTCCATGTCTAAATCAGTTTCCTCCCACATCCCAAAGCTGTGCCCATTAGGTTAATTGGCATGTCTGAATTGTCCCAGTATGAGTGGTGTCGGTGTGTGTGAGTGTTCTTGGCAATGGGATGGCATCCTGTGGCTGTTTTTCATCTGAACCACCAGGATAGGCTTCGCAATAGGTCATGAGCTACAACCTTGAACTGAAATAATTGGGCAAATAATTATCTTACTTCTTGTATTAATCTTTCTTAAAGTTATAGCTCAGATTTATTTCATTGTTTAATATTGGAAGTGTTTTGGTCTTTCTTTTGGAGGTTTGGTGATGATTTTATGGCCAGACATATGCTGTAGGAACTTAACTCTAGTTTATTTCAATTACCCTATGTTAAATTGATTTCCTTTTACATCGTTTCACTTACGATCACAGTTTCCAAGAACCTGCTGATGACCTTAAGTGAGGACTTACTGTATATGGGGAGTTGTCAGTCTCTGCCGATAGAATATGGGAAGCAAGTTAAGGAATGAGGCCCACAGATACCCTCCTCATCTCTCAGACTTGAGAAAGGGCTGCCCATTAGTTTTCCTTGATCAACCGAGTTTGAACTCTGCAATATCCTTGCCCTATCCAACCCTCAGTATGAACTTGTGGCTGTGTAAGACCTTACCTACTTCTGCTGTGCCTGTTCGTTGTGCCTCAAAACAAAAACAAAGTGAAGGCTCATAAATGAGAAATCAATGAAACAATAATTGGTTACACACGTTTAACATCTGCCTCCTCTAACAAATCATCATCTATCTAACCCCAAGCCCAAACCACCACCACCACATATGGCTCTGCTCTCCCTCAGCAGCCTCCTAGGCTGTGGGTTTCGGGTCTCCCAAGTCCAGCCCATTTTATGGCCTTTTCATTTCCACTAATGTGACAGTATACAGTAGGTGCCTCTATTCCCAACTTGGAAATAGAGAAAATCCTGAAATGACAGAATTGATAAGAGAGATATGATAAAAACAATTTAAAGGCAAGATATCAGAAGAAGAGAAAAGAAGAACTTGGCTAAAACCTAATTAGTAATTTCAACATTATTTCAAATAAAGAATATGATACAATTTTCTGACTGTCTGTGCCATGATACCCTGGGTAGGCACAACAAACTCATATGGGCACAGTGGGATATTTTAAATTTTAGAGGTACCCAGCAGTTTGTCAGAAACAATGTGAACTGCCAGTTCTGGGAAATCCACACTTGAAATATTAAACTGTGCTACATTCCTTTCAATGATGTCATATCTTTGCAAAGTCGGTTTTTAGGCAGAGGCTCTGATAAAAAGCAATTACTCTGTGAAAGTCACTGTGGGATAGAAAGTGAGAGTGGCAGTGTCCAGTCTGATTCTGAAGTTTGAGAAGGTCCACGGTGTCCCACAGACACACCCATTCTATTAGCATGTAATTGAGGTCAATTAAAAATGAAATACTTTTTTTTTTTTTTTTTTTTTTTCAAAAAAAAAAAGAGAAGTATGTGATCATCAAAAAGAGGGTTATTGTCTCTGGGGCACAGAATAATGGAAGTCAATGGATAAATATTAGTGTTTGTTCCATAATGGGACCAAGGAATCCAGCCATTCAGCCATTCAGCCCTGACAGCTGGCATATCCCTAAGGCATAGCTGAACATTTAGCCATCTTAGCCTGACATCATTAAAGACTTGAGCCATACTCTGTACCCAGTAAATGCATCATAAATCAGCTTCTTTTATTAATTTATCTGCAGAAGACAATACTGTTCTCAGAGTAAGATAGGAGGCAGCAAACCACCTTGCCATGTAAGTACCTATGCAACAACCCTGCATGATCTGCGCATGTACCCCAGATCCTAAAGTACAATAAATAAAAATAAAAAGTTAGCATAGCACTTGACCATGATAACTCATAGTAGTTAACATAATCATAGGTCACTCATAGTGGTTAAGGTCACTCACGGTGGCTAAGATAATCACAGGCTGATTGTGACACCTCTAGGGAAGCTTTCATAACAGAGCACAAAAATACGACTTTAGGCATTCGCTTTACACGTTTATAGGAAAAGCTGAACCTAGCAGCTCTGATGTGTGGTATGAGGTTATTCAAGGACACGGTGTGCCTCGTATTTTTTGTACCTTGTTATGGATGTTTCCTTTCCATCTTGTTTTTCCCTCATGTTGCTGCAGCCAGATTAGATTGAAGTTAAATGGAATGAATGAACTGAAAAATCAGCATGTCCACTCTTTCCCCATAACCACTGCAGGGTCCCAGAAAACAGAGGGCATGTTTGGAATGGCCCATAGTATAGAGAGAAAACTCCAAATGCCATCCTTACTGTGAGCAGAATGTTATATTAGGTCTTAGCTCAGGTCCTCTAAAAGACAGAGCCTGCAGTGGGATTAAGGCAATAATTCTTTATGTGGGAGAACCAAGCCAAGGACAGTGAAGATGAGGAAAAACCAGAAGTGAGGGAAGCAAAGATCCAAAGCAATACAATGTATCACACTGGCTGCCACTTTACAACAAGCTGCGGACATAGCTGACCACTCTGCATTCTTGGCATGCAGGATGTGCAGGGAAGAAATACACATTGTTTTGGTCCATGAAAGAGAGGAAGGAAGAGAGTTTATCTTTTTGAACTCCTCTCATCTCCTGTTCCCCCTTGGCCAAGATTCCCCACATCAGGAATTAACTTGCCTGAGCTTCTGAGTTGCATCAACTGGCCCCAGGATATCATAGTCAGTGTATGGTGGCCCCACCATGGCATTTTATTCAAGTCCAAAAATTACTTGGCATTGATGAGATATAACCAAAAGTAAGGAAGGGTCAAAGACTAACAGTGTATCACTTTATATTCTTTCCACTGGCTTGAAAACCTATCACAAGTATCCTTTCAAATTGTCTGTATTTCTAGTACACATAAGAAATAATTACATAGGCACATATAGACTAAACCTTTCTATTAATACCACATCATACCTTCCATATGCCACATTTGTCACACACACACACACACACACACACACACACACACACACCCTCAAAATGCATTCCTTAGAGTAAAGGACTCCTGTACCTCTAGGTGGGTACTTATGATGGTATATTTATTATCCAGTAGGTACAGAATCAATCTCTCTCTCTCTCTCTCTCTCTCTCTCTCTCTCTCTTTCTTGAATCTCACTCTTTCTCTCTCTCTTCTCCTTCTCTCTCTCTCTCATCGCAGGCTATCTAGGCAGTCTCTGTAGACTTGAGCTAGTATAAGGATCTTATTAAAGCAAGATCCAAGCAACCAAGCCAAAGATTTTACCTTCAAACGTGAGGAGAGCCAAGAGACAGCATGCACCACTGCAGTGGAAGCCAATATCATTGAGCTATGAACATTCAGCGTTCTTGTTCTCTGTAGGGGAAACTCCTTTTCTAGATTGGTATCCTTAGAGGTATTTGACTCACACCCTTGCTAGGATAGTGTATATGCCAGTAAGTCAGCTCCCATATGTTCAGCCCATATATGATTCATGCACATGAGAGCTTTGCTATTCCGTCCATCTTTCTGTAGGTTTTAGGAGAAATTAAGCAATTCTAAATTATTGGTGCTCCCAGGATGTGGTGGCTTTTTCTGAGACCTGGGCCGTCTACATAGGAAGGGCTGATAAAGGCTGTGGTTAGAATTGGGACTGAGAGTCATTTGTATACTCACACAATATGCATATAGTGAAGAGACAGAAAGGAGGAAGCAGGTCAAGGACTCTGAGAAGTTGTACAGGTTTATGTCTCAATAGTAGAGCTAAGCAAGGAGCCATATCCACCTGCTTTTCCATTTCATATGCCTACTCTAAGACCATTCTGCCAACGATAGTGGTGGACCTATAAGGCCTGCTGATAAATATATGGCAGGGTAGAAAATGATAAGGACATGAGATTTGAGGAAAGAGATGGTATTATTTAAAGAGTCATCTATCCTCTAGTTTTATTTATACATTTTGTGAAATGTCACCTTGATCAGAACTTTTTCTGGAAGGCTCACTTGACTATTCCTTTTGATTAACAAGATACAAGCCTTCTTCTTTATCTTGACTAAGACTCCTTAACTAATAAGTAATAAAACCAAGACTTGAGCCCAGCTCAGTCTGACTGTAGAACGTATACTTTTAACCATTAACGTCAATTTATATTAATGTCCTGACAAATTGATGTTAAATGACACTTAATGCAATTAAGTGGTGCCTTCTAATTGTCTTCTTTGAGACAGCATAGCATAGTGGTTCAATATTAATTCAATAACTATTTATTGACTGTTTATTTATTAGATAAGAGCAAGGATTCTTTTTTTGAGATAAGCTCTAATTCTGTTGCTCAGGCTGGAGTGCAGTTGAACAATTGTAGCTCACTGCAGCCTCAATCTCCTTGGCTCAAGAGATCCTTCTGCCTTAGCTTTCTGAGTAATTAGGACAACAGGTGTGTTTCATCATGCTCAATTAATTTTTTCAATTTTTTTTAGAGATGGAGTCATATATATATATAAAATCACATTTTAGGTTTTGGGGTACATGTGAAGAATATGTAAGATTGTTGCATAGGTACACACATGGCAACATAGTTTGCTGCCTCCATTCCCATCACCTATATCTGGCATTTCTCCCATGTTATCCCTCCCCAACTCCCCACCCCCACCGTCCCTCCCTTAGTTCCCCCCCACAAACCCCAGGAGTCTTATGTTGCCCAAGCTGGAGGAGCAGGGGTTCTTCATGAAGACCACCTATATCTGTGCTGTCTAATATGGGAGCCACTACCAAATGAGACTGTTGAATACTTAAATTATAGCTAGTGTAACTGAGGTGATGTATTTTTAAGTTTATTTCATTTAATTACATACAAATGTTTAAAGATTTTTCAATTCAATTATTAGAAACACTCAAGTATGTTTGAAAAAATTGGGGTATGTGAATCTACATCTTCAATAATAACTTTTACAAAACCAAAATATATCAAGTATTTCAAGTGAAAATTGAGTGCCAACATTGAGATATTCAATAAGTGTAAAGTACATACGTGATTTCAAAGACTTATTACAGAAAAAAAAAGTAAGCCTGGGTGCGGTGGCCCATGCCTGTAATCCCAGAACTTTGGGAGACCAAGGCAGACGGATCACCTGTGGTCAAGAGTTTGAGACCAGCCTGGTCAACATGGTGAAACCCCGTCTCAACTAAAAATAAAAAAATTAGCCCTATACAGTGGCTCACACCTGTAATCCCAGCTACTCAGGGGGCTGAGGCAGGAGAATTGCTTGAACCAGGAGGTGGAGGTTGCAGTGAGCCGAGATCACACCCCTGGACTCCGTCCTGTGTGACAGAGTGAGACTTTGTCTCAATAAAAGGAAAATAAAATATGTTATTAATTTTTTATTATTTATATGTTAAATTAATAATATTTTGGTTATATTGACTTAAATAAAATATTACAATTAATATCAACTCTCATTTCTTTTTCATCTAATGTGGATACTGTAAAATTTAAAGTAACATGATTGGCTAATACTGGCTTAGATTCAATTCCTAACTTTAATCACATGTAAGTCATGTGCCTTGACAAGTTATGGCAAGTTTTACCTATTTTTGCCTCTATCTCTAAGCTTATAAAATGGGGCATAATATCAATACATATGTAATGAGTTGTAATGGTTGTCAGTCAGTGCCTGGCACATGGTAATTTCTCAATAAAGGTTAATTAACTATTATTACTACTAATGTTAATTGTATAAACATGCTATATATAATCTTAAAACTTTTATTTTAAATAAAAGTTTTATTTTAAATAAAATCTTAAAAATTTTATTCTTTCAATAGAATTTCCATTGAGAATAGACCTACAGGGATTCAGAACACATATAAATATGAAGAGTGCTTTGCTTAATGTTTTAAGCATTAAAATAATCCGTATTTGGGTAAGGATTTTCAAGGGAGATTGTAGTTGTCACTTAGATAAATAGCTCGAGAAACTTGGATTTTTTTTTCTGGCAGTGCCAATGTCCCTCTGACATTGTGGGGACTTTCGTGCTGCCGCTGCTGCTTGTTTGCAATTTTTATTATATTTCAACAAAGAGCTTCGCTTGCTCAGAGCTATTGAAATTGTAAAGCAGCATACATGATGGGATAGCTTATTTCATCCAATTCTCAATAACCATTGCAGGTTTTTTGTCTCTTTCTTTATGAAAAATGTCTGTTCAATTATAAGGTATTATTCACATTATCATTACCTGAATAGTTCCTTGAGGGAGAAAATCTGCAAGTTGAGAAAAAAACAGCACAAGGACAAATGATAGAGGGTAACAGATGTCTTCTTCTGGAGTCACCTGCTTCATAAAGGATTACATACAATTCTCTTCCTAGAAACTGCCTATGCTACTTTTCCAAGCAATTCTCTAAAATTAAAGTAGCATTATTTTAGACTTTCTGAAGACTTCCTAAATAACCGCAAAATAAACTTTCTTGGCTATAGAAATATGGGGATTCACGTGCCATGGCAAACACAGGATTTCAGCTGCGGTTTCTGTGACCAGAGAGTCTACGGTTGGGTGGGTAACACAAATACCTAAGTGTAATGTTAAGCCACAGAGGGATACCAGGTCCAGCATCTGGTGTAAAAGGTGCTGCAGAAGCGCAAAGGAGAGAGGCAGAATTCTGCAAGACAGCCAGAGGGAGCAAAGGATCTCCCCTGAGAACTCCAGGCAGGTGATTTTACGCAATGAGATTCAGATTTTGGACTTATAAAAGGAAAAGGTATAGAACAATGTATCTTCAAGTTGTGACACTCCAAGAATCTTTTAAAGGGAGTCAGAACTGCCATCATAGCCACTAGTTTCCTTTTGTCCTTAAATTCCTTACTGATAAACAAAAAACAAAAAAAGACATTGCATAATGATAAAGGGTGCAATACAACAAGAAGACCTAGCTATTCTAAATCTATAGGCATCCAGCATTAGAGCATCCAAATTCGTAAAACGAGTTCTCAGAGACTTATGAAGTAACTTAGATAACTACAATAATAGTGGAAGACTTAACACCACACTGATAGTATTAGGCAGATTATCAAGGCAGAAAACCAACAAAGATATTCTGTGCCTAAACTTGACACTTGACCAAATGGACCTAAGAGACATCTACAGGACACTCCACCCAACAACAACAGAATGTACATTCTTCTCATGTACACACGACACATACTCTAATATTGACTGCACATTCAACTGTAAAGCACTTCTTGCAAAATCAAATTTAAAAAAATAAACTGGAGTCATACCAACCACAGTCTTGGACTATAGCACAATAAAAATAGAAATCAATGATAAGATTGCTCAAAACCATGCAATTACAAGGACATTAAACAACCTACTCTTGGTTAGGCACAGTGGCTCACACCTGTAATCTCAGTATTTTGGGAGGCTCAAGAGGATGGATCACCTGAGGTCAGGAGTTCGAGACCAGCCTGGCCAACATGGTGAAACCCCATCTGTACTAAAAATACAAAAATTAACTTGGTATGGTGGCACCTATAATCCTAACTACTCAGGAGGCTGAGGCAGGAGAATCACTTGAACCCAGGCGATGGAGGTTGCCGTGAGCTGAGATTGTTCCACTGCATTCCAGCCTGAGTGACAGAGCAGAACTTTGTCTCAGAAAAAATTAAAGGAAAAAAATCTACTCCTGAATGACTCTCAGGTAAACAATGAGATTAAGGCAGAAATCAAAAAATTACTTGAAACTGGTGAAAACAAAGATACAACATATCAGAATCTCTGGGACATGGCTAAAGCAGTGGTAAGAGAAAAGTTTATAGTGCTGAATGCCTACGTCAAGAAGAAAGATCTCAACTTACTGAACTATTAAAAATCACACTTAGAGGAACTAGAAAAAAAAGGAAGCCAACCCCAAAGCTAGCAGAAGAAAAGAAATGTGCTTTTAAATGACCAGAACTCACTCACCATCCTGAGACCAGCATCAAGGGGATGATGCTATTCATGAGAAACCACCCTACCAGCCAATCACCTCCCACCAGGCAGCACCTCCAACATTGAGGATTACAAGTGAGCATGAGATTTGGGTGTTGGCACAGATCCAAACCATATCAGAGGATAATGAAGAGACCTTCAGAGGTAGATCATTTTTCAGAGAGCAGGCCTGAATGGGGTGCCTGTAGATGGGGAAGGGGAATCGAAGTATGAAAGGCTCCTTAAAGCCCACTTTCAAATTGATCCAGTTTGAAATGGCAGGCAGATACATGAAGATGCACACATTTTGCCTCCCCACAATTTGGAAAAAGAGTGAAGGATAGGATCAGACTTTCCTGAGAAAGAAGTTCTTGACAATATTTATCTTAGTTTCTGTTGATCTAGTACCTGATATAATACTTGGTTCATGATTAATGAGCCATAAGGAGGTCTTGAATTATTCTTGGATAAAAACGTCAACTTTCCTCTAGTCCAGAATTAATCCGTTGTAATTGGCACTGTCCCTCCTAAATCTCCCAAAACCTGTTTAATGTAGTAATTGCTGCTTCCAGGGGTACCCATTAATTCAATGCATAGAACTTTATATTCAGTAAAGAACTTAAAATGGCAATCAAGTTCTCAGAACTAAAAATCAAGACTTAGTGTTGACCCTTGGTTTGGCAACAGAATGAAATTTTTATAATATAATATTAATAGTTATTATTTTGAATATAAAGAGACATTGTGTATGGGTAGAAAGTATGTGGCCTTTTCATGGGTGCACCATGAGGGTCACAGCTGGCACTCCTATAGTAAAAGACAGGTTAACAAGAGAGAAGTATAACAAATATATTTAAACAATGTTTTGTGTGATACCAGAACCTTCAGAAATGAAGACCCAAATACCTAGAGAAAACTGTCTGCTTTTATGCTTAGTTTCAATGAAGAATGCACAACCATGTAGCAATGCAGTTGGACAAAAGGGTCTACCCGAATGGTATTAGATTGAGAAACCCAGCAAGGCCTGTATGTCCAGATTCTTCTTGGCCTCTCTGCACAGCATTCCTTCTGCCCAGGTACAGGGCAAAACTCCTACGGAATGAGGGTCTTCAAGGGAGAAGGGAGAGAGTGACCTTGCTAGGTTTTCTGTCTTGCTTTAAGGGAAAGGGGTTCTAGTATCTATGACCTGCCTTGGAGGAGAGGAATTCTGGTTTCTGTGATTCGTTTTAGAGGAGATGGAGGGATGGGAAACCGGAGGGCAGAGGGAGGTTAGAGAGAGACTTTGCTTCTGAGGCTGGTTCTGGGCCTTCCTATCTCCTTTTGTTCAAAGTACTCAGTGTGCCAAAGTGTCATACTTAGAAGTATCATTTTCTGAGCCCCAGAAAAAGAAAAGCTAAAATGACTCATATTTCCGCCAACAAGACATTAAAGGTTTACACATTCAAGTTGAGGAAATTTGAACGGTAGAAATGATTCAAACATAAAAGCAAAAGCCTCTCTTCATATCTCTGTTACTTATGCCAAATAAAATTTTTTATAATTGTTAATAAGATAAAATGGTTAAAATCAAGACTGCTCAGGATAATCTGTGAGCCATAGTCAGTCAAAATTTGCAAGTTCAGCCATACAGTCATTATTCAAGAGTGGTCAAAGCACAGTCCCTGCCCCCAGGGAATTTACAGCTGCAGGATAATTCTTACTCTAAAGTAAACTGAATAATGTAACATTCTGTAAACTGAATTGAGCTTTAACTATGTTATCATCTACTCTAAATATCATAAAGTCTCAGCTGGTAAGTCTTCAAACTGGCACCACCATATCCCTTCCTACACCCAACCACACACACATATACTCATATCTCAGCGGTTGGCCCGGGGAAAGCTCTACTTCTTCCTGTTCTATATGACTTTACTGTAGCCACTTTCACTTTCCCTGGTGATATTAGGAAAGCTGGGACAATAAAAGCATCTCCTCTTGATCATAGGGTCTTATCAGTATCCCAGATTTCATGTGGACACCTTATATGATAAATGAGACACCTGAGGCCCTGAGAGGTAACTATCTCTTTACCCACCTAGTTAGTTAGAACCTTGCTTTGACCTAACCCTGACTACCAGCCCAGTGCTCTTTCTATCAGATCACACTAGAAAAATATCCAGCTGTTTTTGCCAATGCAATGTACCCAGGCTTGCTGGAAATCATGCAGACAGATAGCTACATTACTTTTCTAATAGCTAATGCAATTTCTCGTGAAAGCATATTCCTCTCTCTAAAAGTAAATTAAATGGCATAATCTTTCCATAAACTGGATTTAGTAACATATTCTCTATGATAAACAACATTCAAATTGGAATCACCTCCTCTGTAATGTGAAATTGAAGTTTATTTTTGATGTGTTATCTGATGATGACGATTGACTATAAATGTAGGACCATTTAGTAAGCAAATAAACCACTCGGTTAGGAAGTAACATAATACACAGCAATTTTATAAATCTCTTTTCATTTTATCTTTCCACTGGTTTGGGAGAATTAAAGGGGACATTGAAATGCATTAGGCAAATTGTGATATTAACAATGCCATTTAAATTATTGCCATGATTTGTGAAACACAAAGAATAAAAACATACCTTGGGACTGTAAATAAAAGTCTTAAGAGGATGGTTTTCCAACAGGGCTTCCTGGAGCATAAACATCTAAGGGGTTAGTTGGGGGAGTGGTGTTGTGAGTATCTTGACCAGACACCTATGCAGCTAGAGCAGCTCCATTTGGGATGTCTGCATTTTGTGTTTGAATCCTATAGATTTCTTCTGAAGAAAGGGCTCCAAGGCATGCAAGTAGGCAAATAGGAAGAAAAGAAAAAAGAAAGGAAAAGATTGAAAAGCTATGTCTTTATCTGTCTTTCAGATAGAAAAGCATTGTCTAACTTCACCCTAGTTCTCATCTTTATTTCACTGTAGCAGCATGAAAATTTTCAAACTTGTTTGGACAAGTACTACTAGATCCTAAATATCTAACAAGTGACCATAATTAAATAATGTATTACTGATAAAGTTCTAGATAGGCACATATTAATGGAAGAGAATGTGAATCTGTTAATCAACTCAAAATACATGTGAGTATTTAGTCAATATTAAAAGAAGATTTTAGGCCAGGCGTGGTGGCTCATGCCTATAATCCCAGCACTTTGGCAGGCTGAGGCAGGCGGATCACCTGAGGTCAGGAGTTCAAGACCAACCTGGCCAACATGGTGAAATCCCATCTCTACTAAAATTACAAAAATTAACTGGGAGTGGGAGCATGCACCTGTAATCCCAACTACTCAGGAGGCTGAGGCACAAGAATTGCTTGAACCTGAGGGGCAAAGGTTGCAGTGAGCTGAGATCGTGCTACTGCACTCTAGCCTGGGCGGCAGAGTGACACATTGTCTCAAAAAAAAAAAAATTCATAATATTGAAACAATTGACTAAATCATGGGGTAGAGTGCACAATTAGATCTCTCTTAATTACACACACACACACACACACACACACACACACATACACAGAGTGTGAGATAGAGATTATAAGGAATTGGCTCACACAATTATGGAGGCTGACAAGTCTCAAGATCTGCAGTTGGCAAGCTGAAGACCTATGAGAGCCAATAGTGCAGTTTTAGTCGAAAGCCAGTGGACCCAGGAAAAGTTAATGTTTCAGTTGGAGTCCAAAGGTAGGATGAACCAATGTCCCAGCCATAAGGCAATCAAATAGGAGGAAATTCCTTCTCATGTAGGGGAGGTGCAGACTTTTTGTTCTCTTCAGGCCCTCCACTGATTGGATGAGGCCTACTCACATTAGGAACGGCAGTCTGCTTTACTAAGTCAACAGATTCAAATGTTAATCTCATCCAAAACACCCTCATATACATACCTAAGATAATATTTGACCAGATATTTGGGCATTTTGTAGTCAGTCAAGTTGACACATAAAATTAATCATCATAATCTTCAACATGAATTCCAGATTAATTAAAGATTTGAAAGTAAAAACGAAAGTAAAACACAAAAGAATTAATATAGATGAATATTCCTCTCTTTCTTGGTATTCTCAGGCCTTTTAAGTTTAGATAAATACAAAATACTGTCAAAATAATATTAAGAGATGTACTTACATAAACATTGAACTATAGGAATAATTTACACCTTTTAATTTGCTTTATTGGTGGTATTCAGACTTTTCAGAGTCAAGGAATTCTAGAGAAGAAAGTATTACATGTAGCTTCTAGTAATTATTTTCTCAACTTGTCTGTCAAGCATGAGCCAACCTATTCCAACCCCTTATTCCTGATATTCTAAAATGACTGGATTGGAAAGGAGGTATGTAGGGTGTCAAAAGAGTCATTCTTGCTCTTAAGGTAAATGATCAACTCCTCAGCCGTGAACAAAAAGAACAGTATCAAATATTCTAGAACTTGTCTTTACTTAAGCTTAC
This sequence comes from Saimiri boliviensis, assembly GCF_048565385.1. NCBI lineage: Eukaryota > Metazoa > Chordata > Mammalia > Primates > Cebidae > Saimiri > Saimiri boliviensis. The sequence continues at coordinate 39,710,945 of NC_133454.1, read as the reverse complement.
TTGTGATTTCTTTCATTTTCATGTGTTCCCTGCAACAATACGGTATGCAATGATTTCCTAATCAGTATATACATTTTAAGGTCATCCTAAAGTCTACAATTTTTACCAGGAAGTTAATCTATAAACAAGGTATTATACAGCATGCAAATTGAGTTATAAAGTTGTGGGCAGGCTTAATAACAGGCCTGCTATAACTACTTGCTCCTAATGCCTGAACAAAATTTGTATGGTATTTTAAACTGAGTGACCGTTTTTGCAAGCAAATGACTGAAATTTTGGATTTGATCCATAGAAATTCATCTTATGGAGCATTTATATACAGTGATACAATTTGCAATGTGCTTTAATGGCTATTCTAGTAGCCATATAAATTAAACTGCCATCAAAATGTGCAAAAATGGCACCTAAATTTGAGCAGCATTCCTCTTCATTTTAGATGTTATTACTTCATGAGGAAAGGAAACATTTTTTTCTCTTTCTTTTTTCCTCCCTTCGCTCTTTTGATATTTGACCAAGCAGCATTGTTCCATAGTAGGTCTGCCGCAGACAGCTGTGCAAATTGGGACACGAGTCGCACAGATATGATATATAATGGCACCTTGGTCTAAACTTATGCAAAGTGCTATCTTCAAAACTGATTGTGGCAACCAGCCCTCTTCATCAACAATACATAGTGTAATGTGAGAAGCTTTAATCCAAATTGCTCCTCAGTGTCTATTTGCAGAAGGGAGGGACTATTTGGTGATATGTCAGAGCCAACTCAAACTGGAACATGTGCTTCTTTTCCCAGCTTCATGTTCCGTGATATTTTGTGAATAGCTTCTGATAGGCCATGGAAGACATATGTGCACCATGGAAATTTACAATTGCTACAAATCAAGGCTTTTAAAATTTTTCCTCCCTAATTGCTGATCAGTAAACACTTACCTCCATACCCCTGGACTCTGCAATGGAGGCCCGGACAAACAGGCTAGTTTCTAGGCCGTATTGGGAAATTTCGACTAAAAATGTGGGTTCACACCATTTTCCTGGAAAAGATTTGAATGCTGTTCCTAGTTATCTACCTGACAGACAGATTGACTCACCAAAGGAAAGATGTCAGACTCACTTACCTACTTTGTGCTCAATCAGGGGGCCAATGATAGGGAAAGACAGCACCTGGAGCACTCAGAAAGCCCTCATGAAGAAGGTATCTGACGGCCTCAGAGGAAAGAAAACAATAAAAGTGCATAATCCTCTCAATCCCTGGCATAGACACATTTTAGTTCTTTTACTTAAAAAGTGCTCTAGATATGGAAACTCCGTGAATGAAATTCCAGATTTTCAATTTTCAGCATAATAGTCCATATTGACTAGAGCTGTCCTCTGTTTTCCAGTGTCATACCCCAGTGTCCTCTCTAATCTCATGGGACCTGCATCTGCCAGAAGTACTGATGAGTCATAGAAGCTGAAAGAGAATAGCTATCAGATATAAGCAGAGGGCTTCAGATGGTACAAAGTGTCAAAAATTCACACATTCTTCAATATGTAATAAGAGTAATTATGAATACTTAATATAGTCTAATGTATTTTCAGATAATTTGACATAAATTATGATAAATATAATCTATGTAACTGTAATTCTCACCTAGGAATGATGAGTTAATATCTGAAATAACCTAATCAGAAGTCTATGCTTTAGACATGCTTAGTTAAGATTTGAAAAATCTCAATCTATACTCTAGAAAAAGCTACCACAAGTACTTCCCCTATTATGTAGTCAACACCAGCATAGTTATATCGACTAACACAAGTGGCAGTAAAAGTAATTTTTCACTGAAGAAATGAATAGTATTCAAGATATGTGATTGGTTAGAGAAATTATATAGGCTCCTACTTCTCTGCATGAAAAAGTAAAGGATTACAGCAAGCCCAGCAACCTAATACTTTTATATTATCATACTACCACAAGTCTAGAAGTCCGCGTGGCCTGGTGTACCCCTCATTCAATCAGAGAGGGCTCTGTCTCCTAATTCAAATACACAGCCAGCCAAGCTTGCCATAAGAACATTCCATCTGCTTTGCAGTTCCATTACAAGAGAACCCCATTCCTATTGCCTCCTGGTACCTCCTATGTGTTTTACGTAATAATGGGCAGAACCATTAGGAAGGAGAAGACTCACTCTTAAAAGCTACATAGAGCAAACCTTCTACTCCCAATGACCTGTACTGGCTGTGACCTGAATGAGATATAAATCATTATTATATTTAGCCACAGAAGCTTGGATATTACATTATAGAAATTAGCATCCTTGGATTAATGCAATCAGTTAGCAACAACACTGAAAATGGAACTTTGGAAAATACTGTCTAAGGTAATTCATATGTACAATAATAAAAATTTATCTATTGTGAAAAGTGTCTAGACTCAATGCCTCAGAAAAGGAAGATAATTTTACATTGGATATAACTAAATCAAATATATAAATCTTGATTATCCCTATCAAGCCTTCTTGATGACTCAGGATGTCATTAAGCAGAGTTTTTAAGTATACTAACACAGTGCTGATCTCCTATCCCACAGCTAACTCTTCTCTTTCCCTCCCCTAGAAAAAAAAGGCAACAGGAATTACAAGTTTACAATAGAAGAGTAACATTCAAATGAAATTTAAAATATGATGAAAATTAGCACCTGTTATTTCAAATTGAAAATCGCAGATACTTTTTTGGAATAACACATCATCATTGCTTGTTGAATTTTCCTTTTATATCAAAAAAGATTTTGAAAAATATCCACAAATTGATTTAATTTTAATAGAATGAGCAATTTTTCTCAATAAAATGTTTCTGTGGCATAAAATCTGATACACAATAGTCTTTAAATATCTAATTTATAAGTGTTTAAAGGCAATTAGACCTCAAAGAATTGCTCCCATAGGAGCACAAGAGAACAAGAGAAATCCAAATATGTTCAGCCACTACTTTCTGACAGTTTCAAATTACATTCTTTTATTTGCATTTAGTACATTTCTCTGTGACTCATGTAACTGTATTTTAAGAACACTTTTTTATCTTGTAAGTATTTTAAATTTACAGAAAAGTGGCAGTGTTTGTACAAAGTATTTATATGTAGAGCTGTACAGTTTCCCCTACTATTATTGTTCTATGCCACCATGACCCCTTAATCACAAGTAAGAAACCAATATTGGTACATTACTATTAACAGCTTATTCAGGTGTCATCATACTATTAACTGAACTGAATGGTTTATCCAGATATCATCAATTTTTTCCTCAATGATCTTTTTTATGCTCTCGGATTTCATCCAGGGTACCAGGTTACAGTCAGTCAGTAACTCCCTAGCCTCCTCTGATCTGTGACAGTTTCTCAGAAACAACAAGTTTCCTTGTTATTGATGACCCAAGAGTTTTAAGGAGCACTGATCAAAGTTTTCGCAGAACGTCACTCAATTTGGGTTTGGTCAATATCTTTCTCATGGCTATCCTGGAGTCATGAGTTTTGGGAGAAAAAACAGAAATGAAGTATCATTCTCAGTGTAGCATGTTAAGGATGCATACTATCAATATGACTTATCGATGATGATAACTTTGATCACCTTGATGAGACAGTATTTGTCAGGTCTCCCTACTGCGATTTTACCCTATGCCCTAGCTCTTCCCATATTCTACCTTTCTTTGAAAGCCAGTTAGGAGGTACAGCCCACACTCAGTGGGGGCTGGAGTGAGAAGTAAGAAGAGGTGATGAGAAACAAAGCTCTACTTTCTGAGGTGGACATACCTACATAAATTATTTGAAATTCATTTGTAAAAAAGATTAATGTCTTCTCTCTCATTTATGTGTTTATGCAATCATTTTTATAACATCATGGACTCATGAGTATTTATTTTGTGCTTTAAATTATAGTCCAATATACTTACTTTGTTTCTAAAATTGTTCCAGCTTTGGCCATTGGGAGTACAATCACTCCTCAATATCCACAAGGAATTGGTTCTAGGTCACTTCTGATACCAAAATCCATGAATGCTCAAATCCCTTATATAAAATGATATGGTATTTCTATATAACTTACACACATTCTCCCATATAATCTAAATCACCTTTAGATTACTTACGATACCTACTACAATGTAAATGCTATGTAAATAGTTGTTCTACTGCATTGTCTAGGGAATAATAACCAAAAAACTTCTATATACATATTCAGTACAGATACAACTATCCATTTTTTTTTCCTGAAAATTTTTGATCCATGGTTTATTGAATCTATGGATGTGGAATTCATAGAGACTGAAAGCTAATTGTTCTCATTTGTACTTTTCAAATGTACCTTTCTGTTAATAAATACTTTTGAAGGCTAGAGAAGTACCAATGTTTCATTTTTAGAAGTAACAAAAAAATGGAAAATGTTATCTTTATTGGAAATGCAACTTTATGGAATCATTGTGATCGATGGATAAAACCAGGGTAATTTATTTTTTAGCTTTATGTTTCTATAATTAATAAGAAGGGTCAAATTAACCCTTAGATCTTTTATCTGTGATAATTATTCAAATTGGACAAAATTATAATAAAACTTCAGAGGAGAAGTTTTATTTCATTTTTCTAGAATTATTTATTCAAAAGTAATAGATTAAAACTGTATTTTATGGCACTAAGAATAAAATGGAACAAATTGGGGTGGGAAGTAGATATTTAAATGGAAAGGCATCATTTGTCAAAGTGTTTTTCCACACTGCAAGTCACGACCTATTAGTGGATCATAAAACCCAAATTTAGTGGATCTCAATCAGCAATTATTTTTCAAAATAAAAAAATTTTAATCTAATAAATTGGAATAGAAAATATCTAAGTACATGTATAAGTTACACACACACAGATATGGATATATGAAAATATGTGTCTATCTCTAGATGAATGGACAGAGATTCATTTTAAGGAACTGGCTCATGTGACTATGGAGGCTGGCAAGTCCAAAATTTGCAGGATAGGCCATAGACTTGGGGAAAAGTTGATGTTGCAATCTCCTGGCAAATTTCTTCTCGCCCAAAGACAGTCAGCCCTCTTTCTGTTAAGACCTTCAACTGATTACATAAGGCCCACCCACAGTATGGAGAATAATCTGCTTTACACCCAGTCTACTGATTTAAATGTTAATCTCATCTAAAAATACCTTCACAGAAACATATAGAAGAATGTTTGACCAAACATCTTATTACTGTGGCATAGCCAATTTGACACATAATATTAACCATTGTAGCACATATCATAAGACAAAAGGAGATGTACTCTATGAAACTTTTCCTTTCCTAGGTGATGGATGGTGATTATGCTCTATCTTAATGTTACTAGCTTCAGTGCCTACCCCAGTGCCTTGTATAGGGTAGGCATGCAATGATTTGTTAGACCAAATCGCTTCATAGACAGAAATAAGAATAGCTCTCTTTTTTTTTTTTTTGAGTGACTCCAATCATTGGCATTTTATGTACACTGTTTCATATTATAACAACTCTGCAGATTAGGAATTATTATTTCCTAAATAAGAAACCGATACTCAAAGAAGTTGGGCACCTTGCCTGGAGTAAACAGCCAGTAAACTCTAGGAATTTGAACTTAAAACTCTGTCTTCAAAGCACATTTTCTTTACTGTATATCACAAATGGAAAATAAGGCCTGATGCCTGTGCCAACTTCAGTGCATTTTGCTAATAAGCAAATGTTTCCACTTCTCCCTCTTTGAAGAGAGCCATGCCATGGAGCAGAATGAGGCATGCACCTTTGAAATCTCAGCTCCATGTTATACAGTGTTTCAAAAATGAACCATGAGATGGACTAAGCAATTTATCCAAGGTCATTGTTCAATACAATAAGGAGAGAATTTAAAATTCACCAATTTTCAGCACTGAATATGAAATTGCACTGTTTATTTCTTTCATGATCTCATTAGCATTTCATGTAAGTCATCTAGTTGGATGTGGACAGACAAGATTGAGAAATATAACCTTGTCTGGTGAAAGACAAGAGAGATAAAATGATATTTTTGTGTATTTTTTTAAAGCCATCACAATGTCTTTGGCATAACCCCTTCTTTATACACAGGGGTTAAATCTAATGCTCTCTTTGGATTCTGTGCTTCAAGACCAACTTATAAAAAGTTATTTTAGTAGTTCAGCCTATATATATATATATATATATATATTCAGCCTATATATATATATATATATATATATATATATATATAATAATACCTGTGCATGGGATCTGAAACATACTCACCTTATCTCAAATCCAAATCCTCAGTAAGTTACTAGGATATTTCTTCCAAGCCCTATAAGAATTTTTCCTCCTTTTGTTAGACCATAGGAATTAATATCTATTTCATCCTGCATATCTCCTCCTAAGAGATCACTTATAAATATGAGAGAACCACAGTAGTTTCCCAGGAGAAGGAGGTTACCTGCTGCCACACTTTCGTATCATTTTCTTCTTCATTTGTATCCTGTCCTGTGAAAGAGTTTGTCATTTTCTCTCATAGAAAATGTGGGAGTCGCTTTAGATGTGTACATGGCAGCAACACTGCATGTTCTCTGTGATAAACACAGAACGTTTTAGGCAAATTCATTCACGTCATGAAATCTACAAAGGCAAAGGTTTTTAAACACCGACTTATGATCCATGCAATGTGTTATTTTTATTCATACGGTAGTAGCCAAGCAGAGAATGTTGGTTGAATGGTTCAAAGATCCCCAAATTTTCAAATATAGAGCATTGTAGTGGCTATTTGCACACTTTGAGAGTTTAACAATTTTGGCATCTCAGGTGATCACTATAGAAAGCACTTTTATATAAAAGACTGATTTTATTTCTTCATGTGCACTGATTTACAATATGAAAATATTATTAAAGTTAATGTCATTATCACTTAGGAATCTTACCTTACTATTTTCCATTTCATTCTCTCTAGGAAGTCTTACAGAATAAAAATGGTTCAATGAACAACAAAGAAAAAACTTGGATGCCAGTTAAGTCAGTAACAATGCTATTAACTGGCAGAGAAAAGGCAGTGTTTCCCCAAGTGTATCTGTTGACACAGGTTCCTAATGCAGCAGTCTTCACAGAAGGCTAAGAGATGATGATTCATTTTGGAATCTGTGCCTCAGAAACTCTGTGCCTCCAAAACTGTCATATCTCCTATGCACTGTCCTTCACTAACATATAAAAGGAAAGGGAAGGATTTTGTCAGCTTCACTGGATTTCTTCATAAAACAAAAATATAAAATGAGATCCTCCTCCATGCAGTTATTATACCTCTGAGATGACCCTCACACACAAGTGATGGGGGATTATTATATGAGATATTTCAAACAAGGTTGCACAGAGCACTTCTGAAATAAATTATAACACAGGAAGACCAGACAGGTAGAGTGGAATGTGCAGAGTATTCTGTTTGTTCTTTGTTCATTTGTGGCTGTCTACTTTACAATTTAGATTCATCCCTTCAAAGTCAAGATCTGAAAAGAATAGTCATGGCAATTGGGAATGGCTCCCAATTATCAAACTTTTCTTAAAAGTTATACTGACAAGCTATGTACATATTATCTCATTTGAAAAACTATGGCTGTATTGTAAAATAGCTAAAGATAAGGTTACCATTTTTGTACCTGTTTGGTAATGTCAAAAGAAGTTAAATGATTCGTTCAGGGTTACAAAGCTGGTTCTAGTGGTAGAACTGGGCTTAGTGTTTGACCCCAATTTCTTCCAATAGCACGCTCTATCATACCTCAAAGCCACTCAAAGCCCATGTACAAGATGACAGTCTAACCCTAAAAGGTCTTGGTACTCTTGGTACTTGTATCACCCTGGATGAACGCCAAGCACTTTTACTTTGTAGAGTTTCCAAAACCATTATGAGAATGTCAAAGGGAGCAACTAATCCAGATTGAAGAGTGACTCCTTGAAAGATATAACCTCTGAGCTGAGTCTCAAAGCACATGTAGAGGTTACTGAAGGAGAAAAGTGGGGAAAGAGAGAAGAGGCCTAGCAGAAGATACAGTCTAAGTAGAGGCAATGACATATATAAAGGTACATGCACATGACAGACAATGTTTTATTTGGAGACTTAAAAGTTACGGAAAGAGAAAAAGAATAAAAAGATCCCTTTTTTCCATGGGATCCATCTGTCACATAGAGTGTATATTGTGTGTACCTCACTTCTTGTCACTAGACTACAAGTTCCCAAGGGACAAAAGTCCCACCTCTCCCATCTTCTTATCCCCAGAGCACTTCACAGGTTAGGTGCTCAATAAATTTGATGAATAGAGCAATGTGTAGTGTGATATAAACAAGTTGATAGCTCCACTAAGTCTGTTTGTATTCATTAAATAGGGATAATAATAGCATTTTTTTTTTGGTATCTCTATGAGGATTAAATAAGGAAATTCCCATAGAGATATTGGAATAGTGCACAGAACACAATAAGGACTCAATTTATCTAAGCTAGTGCTTATTGTTAAAATTGGTGCACATGCTTGTGTTTAAGGCAGGATAAACTGATATGAACTGAAAAAAATCACTACTCAAAATTGAAACCAATGTGGAAATCTCTGTATGAATCAATGAGAGTATCCTTTAATCTCTCTTGCCATCTCTACAACTTTGGAAGCTGCTGCTTTTTGTACATCTTTTCAGCATGAGTAGAAAATCAAAAAAGGGGCCAGACACAAGCTGTCCTCTGACTCTTGACATACTATACCTAGGTTCTTCTAGTAGAATATTCAATAGTGAAGGTGGTTGAAAAGTATGTATTCTCTCTTCTGTAGAACAAAGTGGATAATTCAGTATTCTTTTAGGCAGAAGTGGAAAATACTTCATTTGTGGTGAAAAAGTAAATTTTATTTAGGGGTGTATTATACATATGTATGTGTTTGTGTGCGTTTATGTTTACCTTTAAACTTCAAAGCCCTAATCTTGTCAGAATCTCAAACAAGGAAGACATAAACCTTGATAGAAATAAAATATATTTATTTTATTTTTGAAATTCTATATTACTCACTGAGCTTTTTTCTCTGAGTTATATAAAGACATTATTTTATTAATATGAATTGATTGCACTTACTGAGTTTTTACTATATCATTATCTGACTTGATCCTCATAATGGATCTAGGAGATATGTAATTATCCAATAAGTTCTCCCTGACTGTTGCACAGAAAAAAAAAAAAAATTCACTGAAATGATGATATTGCAGTAAAGAAAGAATTTAATTAATGCAAGGCAGCCAAGCAGAATGACTGAAGTTGCCACTCAAATGAGTCTCCCTAAGAACTCAGAGGCTAGGATCTGTATGGATAATTGGTGGGCAGGGGGCTAGGGAATGAGTACTGCTGATTGGTTGAGGATGAAATCATAGGATTGTGAAAAATGATTCTCAGACACTAAGTCCACCTCTGGGTATGGGCCACAGAACTGGTTGTGAGTTGTGAGTCACAGGTGCAGGCCAGTTGCCAGAATGCAAAAATTTTAAAAACATCTCAAAAGACCCATCTTAGGTTCTCCAATAGTGATGCTATCTGTAGAAGCAATTGGGGAAGTCACAAATCTTATAACCTCTAGCCATATGACTCCTAAGTAGTAAGGGATTATAGAAATTATGTCTACATTTTTTTTTTTTGAGACAGAGTTTCTCTCTTGTTACCCAGGCTGTAGTGCAATGGCGCGATCTCAGCTCACTGCAACCTCCGCCTCCTGGGTTCAGGCAATTTTCCTGCCTCAGCCTCCTGAGTAGCTGGGATTACAGGCACACGCCACCATGCCCAGCTAATTTTTTGTATTTTTAGTAGAGACGGGGTTTCACCATGTTGACCAGGATGGTCTCGATCTCTTGACCTCGTGATCCACCCGCCTCGGCCTCCCAAAGTGCTGGGACTACAGGCTTGAGCCTCCGCGCCCGGCCGAAATTATGTCTACATTTTAGCAGAGTTCAGGCTCTTCCCATAATCCTAATATCATGGGTTTTCATTAGTTTTTGGTCCCTGAGCAAGAAGGGGGTGAGTTTTAGAGAGGGACTATTATTACCCTTCTTCCAGGTTAAACTACAAACTAAATTCCTCCTATGGATAGCTTGGTCTATGCCCAGGAATTAGTGAAGACAGCTAGCCTGTGAAGCTAGAAGAAAGATGGAGTCAGCCATGTTAGAGTTCTCTGTTATGTCTTTGCAAAGGCAGTTTCAGGTAGGTACTGTTATTAATCCCATTTACAGATAAGAAACCTGGACTCAAGAAATTAAATAATTTGCCCAAGATTACAGAGCTAGAAAGTTGCAGCCTGGGATTTAAGTTCTGCTGTTTAATTTCAAATTTAATACCTTTAATCACTGCACTCTGCTAGTAGAACTATCAACAAAATGAATAAATAAACACATGAGCTCAGACTCTTCTTGGGTGGGGCTTGCTGCAGCCACTGTGGGGGATGAGGTGTGGTTCTCAGGCCACTGGGATTATGTTCCCAGGAGGATTATTGTTGCATCTGCTGCATCATGCAGGTCACCAGGGAAGTAGGGGAAAGCCAGCAGTTACAGGGCTCACCCAGCTCCCACATAGCCCAAAAGGCCAGTCTCACTCCCATTGTGCCCCACCCCTAACAGCACCAAGTTTATTTCCAGGCAGCAGGTGATCAGAACTGAGAATCTGCCCCAGGATACCAGTCTCACAGCTGAGAAATCCAGCAGGGTTTTCAGGTTTTGCATCTCCCCGCCTGCTGCAGGTTCTGTGCTGTGTCTGCACTCCTGATTCACTTCCTCCCCCGGGTTCTGTCCAGGGAACTTTGTGTTTAGTCAGAGTAGTTACATAGTTCAGCTAGAAGTTTCCTTCTCCTTGTGATCTCTTCCTAGTTCCTCTGGCAGCCCTCCCCAAGGACCTCTGTGAGACAAAGTCAGACATAGCTTTCCTTGGGACATAAAGACCCCACAGGGCTCATCCCTCTGCTTCTTCTACCCCTGTATTTTGCTCAGCTCACTAAATTTGTCGCAGCTCCAGGTCAGATCAAATCCTTCTTTCGTGATCTGGACCTTCGGGTGCCTCAGTGAGGTTGTGTGTTTGGGGGCAGATAATCCCCCTTTCACAATTTCACACTTTGGGCAGTTTTTTGGCTGGCTCCAGAGGCCTGCAACAGCCATCTGCTTCTTTCAAAGGGTCCGTGGATTCTCTTGCTTTTCCTGGTATGTTCCTGCAGTAGTTCTCAGAGCAAAAGTTTACAATGTGAGTCTCCACGCATTGCTCTGGCCATCCGAGCAGGAGCTGCAAGTTAGTCCTGCCTCCTATCCGCCATTTTGTGAACAAATGAATGAAAAATTCTGACATGATTGATTCTCTTTTTTTAATGACATGATTCTTATGAAAGTCCAAATTTGTTAATCATATTTATTTTTGCTGTTACAAAGTTAACTGCCTGAGGCTATTCCTTCAACAGGATCATAATCTAGCAGGCGTGATAATATAATCAAATCAACATAACCTCAAGAAAATAACTCCCATTAAACCAGAACAACTTATCAAAGGCCTCTAGTTTCTAAAGGGCCTCAAAGATTGTAGGTGATAAGTCCCTCCTGTTTTTGAGCAGAAGCAATAAATAAATACTCCTCTTGACAAGGACACAATCATCTCAGAATTCCAGGCTCCTGTTATTAATCACCTGTCCTTCAACTCACATCCCCTTTATATACTAATTTAGAATTTCTGTGTCCATTTCTATCATCTACTCAGAGAGCAAACTGCCTAAACTCTTGTAAGACCATAGACCTTTCCCTTCGATCTTGTAAGTTTTATAGGACGAAAGGGAAAAGTCTATGGTCTTGTAAGAGTTTACTTTGCAAGCAAGACCCCAAGAAAATATTTTCTTGGGGAAAGAAGCCAAATAAAGCCAAGAGTTTGTATACATCTTCCAAATACCCTGAGCTCCAGAAAAAAAGAAAGAATCAGAAAGAAGATTCTCTCTGCTAGGAGGTCAGAAACAATCAGATTCATATGTGCCTTTGTGTATTAATATGAAAATCTTTTCTTGAATAAATGAGCTTTAAATTTAGAAATCTTTCTGGTCTATATTAAGCACATTAAAATTTTATCTTTGTAAATGCTGATTTCCACCTCCCACCTCCTACATCCACCTCACATAAATTTAGAGTAGGTTGGGTCTCATCCAAGCAGTGAGATGAAAGGGGTGAAGGAATTTTGAGAGGGGGAGCTACATGCTGCCCCTCTTATTATACTTTGCCTGGGCCCAGATATCCATGTTGGACAACTCCAGAGTGCACCATTCCCACTGCACCCTGTGGAGGCCAAAACAACTCCATCTTGGGTGCTAATCTACCATGCCGACTTCAATTAACACCTGTTCTGGGAAGGCCTCTAATACTTCCAGTTTATCTGTTGTTCCTTGTGTAAGAGCAGGTACTTACCATAAATTCTGGCCTTAGGACAAACTATCTTGATGTTTTTGTACTTCAATCCTCCTACACATCCATTCTGAGTCCTCTGTGGCATATCAGTCCTGGGTCTGGAGAGTAATGGCGTGGGATCCACCATCTTGTCTCACCTACACCTGAGACACAGACATAGTTTCTGTTCGTAAGTTCCTATTAAATGTTTCTTTATGAGACACAGAATATGCCAGTCTCTTTCTTCAGCCTCTCAGCTTTCTGGGGGTAGGTCTGCACATACCTGCCCACTGCAGAACACGCTCTGTGGTTGTGGCTAACACTCTTGGAGATGTGCAGTGTGGCTGCCTTGTCATGCATGGCCTGTCTTAAACCAAACTGGAAAACAGATGAAGTTTGTCATAGCCTCAACCTGCCTTTTACTCCATTTCCTTCTTTCCCGTGATGGTGGTCTCTCTCATATCCCCGCTCTTTTCTCCACAAGCACCTTCTCAGATGGCAAGGTAGTATGTATGTGGTTGGTATGTGCAGTCAGCCTGTGTGATTGGTCCACCTCTGACCCCATGCTTTATGAGCACATGACCTTGGGCAAGTTACTTTACTTCCTTTTGTTTCAGGTTCCTGACTGTAAGATGGGGCCAAGAGTATTATTCATCTCATAGGGTTATTGTGAGTACTAAATAAAGTCAGGCATGTGAAATGTGTAGTCCCTAGAATGTGGTTAGCTATTTTTAGAGCTATTAGCATTATCACCACTGCCATTAGATTGCCCAACAACCCAATAACCAAAGCACAGGCGGTCTTGTTCACACTCTAGTGAAGATAAGTAGAGATGTTAAGTCAGCTCAACAGGGTCTCATGGATTATGAAACCCCACCCCTTCATTTCAAATTAGTAAACTAGCAATACAGAGGTAACAGGAAATTCTCCAAGTCCCATAGCTGGTTATAGAAGAAGTAGAGACAGAACTGGAGTCCCCTGCCTCCCAGTCCAGTACATTTTTCACTGCATCAAACATTTGATTAAAATTCCACAAGACCAACAGCCTTCAGCTATCCAATCTTCAATCATGAACAATTTCAATCAGGCACATGTATCTGGATGGTTATAATCAGCTACTAGGAAACAATGTCCTGATTGATCGACTCATTTTCATCCTCTTCTCTCTAACATGAGGTTAATGAGACAAACGTCTTTGACTCATGAATTCTCAGCAGTAACAGGCAGCAAAGGCCTTGTGCCTGAGAAAGAGAGGTTTAGTGCTGTCCAGCTCTTCCATGTCCCTGATAGGCAAGGTTTTCTCTGAGCTCTGTGTCAGATTTCGCTGAAGCCAGGAAAGAGGAATCAAACTTCTTATCAAAAAGATAGCCTTTTTCAGAGTTGTACAGTAAGGGTTCTTTGCTAAATTAATCCTGCTTGCCCTTGGGAGTTCAGTTTTAATTCTTTTTCTTCAAAGGGGTCTTTTCCCCAACCTCTAGCCTAGCTTAGTCCTGCCCACCCTTACATTCCCACGGCCTTCTGAAAGAATAAGCAGTATTATTGAAACTACCATAGCTCACTGGCAGACTTTTTTTCGAGCGGGTCATATTATCACATCATACTTTCAGGGTCTTTTGTTTTATGACATTTCAACAAAGAATTACAGTGATTCTCTAATTACTGACATTAAGGGATAGAAAAATGCCCAATTTTTTATTCTACTCTTCTTTTTCTAGCCCCTTAAAATGGATGTTAGCATGTAACATTCATCCTTTGCTTCTAGTATAGAAGTTTATAACTGTAATTCTCTTAAAGCTGGCTATAAATATTCTATACTGACCTTCTTTTCAAGCTTATCCAGGACATGAAAATTGATTTTGAAATTCACTGAGTTACTTATGGTTTAGTAGAAAGAATTCATTTTGAACCACAATGCAATTAAGGTAGAAATCAATAATAGGTCTTAGAACCTCCAATATTTCAAAATTTCTAAAATACTCATGTGTATTCTCCAATTGCTAAACATAATGTCCTATACAGAATAGATCATTTTATCAAGGTTGCTGTTGAATTGATCAAATAATCAATATTTGTTCTGACTGTTGTCTGCTTGATCCATCAAGTACTGAGAGAGAAATATTACAATTTTTAACTGTGAGAATGAATATGTCATTCTTCCTCCTAATAGTTTTGTCAATCTTTTATTGATATACTTTGAGGGTATGTTACTGCATATGATATGGTTTGGCTCTGTGTTCAAATCTCATGTCAAATTGTAATTCCCAATGTTGGGGGAGGGATCTTGTGGGAAGTGGTTGGATCATGAAGGTAGATTTCCCCTTGCTGTTCTTGTGATAGTGAGTGAGTTAACACAAGATACGTTTGTCTCAAAGTGTATAGCATTTACTGCTTCGCTATCTCTGTCCTGCTCACCATGATAAGATGTGCTTGCTTCTCCTTGACCCTTCTGCCATGACTGTACGTTTCCTGAGGCCCCCCTGCCATGCTTCCTGTACAGCCTGCAGAACTATGTCAAACCTATTTTCTTTATAAATTCTCCAGTCTCAGGTAGTTCTTTACAGCAATGTGAGAACAGACTAATTAAACATCCCTACATTTTTAATTGTTTTATCAACATTGAGAGTTGATTGTTTTATAAATATGAAGTAACCCTCTTTATTTCTAGTAATGCTAGTTTATTTTCTAAACTCAATTGATTGTAAACCTTTTTCTTTTTGATAAATGTGTATTGGACCAAATATTTTCCAAATACACACTCTGAAAAATGTTGTCTTATGCCAGTGAAATTTGATTTAGGAATTCCCGGTCTCTTTATTCAGAACCTTCAAAGCCCCTTCATGTCGCCAGGGATGTTGAAGAGAAATTGCTCTCTCTTCACCTGTCAAATATTGCTTTTAATAAAGAAAACTCATTCATCTAAGGTAAGCAAATATTTTTATTTCTACACCAAACATGGTATTTTTAGTTGATGAGAGCATATAATGTGATCCTTTGGATTGCAAGGTAGGGATAGGGTGAGAAACCTCCCCAGGAACTAAACATTAGGTCATACAAGCCATGACATACTTACCACCACCTTTCTCCTCACCCCCAAAGAAAGCTGCTGAAGTACCATTTTAAAAAAATTTTAGATTCAAGGGGCACATGTGCTTATTTATTACATGGATATATTGCTTATTGGTGGGGACTGCATTTTTAGTGTACTCATCTCCCAAATAGTGAACATTGTACCTGACAGGCAATTTTTCAACTCCTGTACCTCTCCCACCTTCCCCTGTTTTACAGTCCCCATTGTCTACTATTTTCATCTTTTTAAAATTTAAGATGGAGTCTTGCTCTGTCTCCCAGGCTGGAATGCAGTGGCACAATCTCGACTCACTGCCACCTCCTCCTCCCAGATTCAAGCAATTCCCCTGCCTCAGCCTCCCAAGTAGCTGAGATTACAGGTGTGCACCACCACACCGGGATAATTTTTGTAATTTTGGTAGAGACAGAGTTTTACCATTTGGCCAAGCTGGTCTCGAACTCCTGGCCTCAAGTGATCCACCTGCCTCAGCCTCCCCAAAGTGCTGGGATTACAGGCATGAGCCATTAGACACCAGACATTTTTGTCTTTATGTTTATGTGTACCCAGCTTTCTGCTTTAAAGTCTGATGTGTTATAACAGCAATACCATATTTATGTTTTGTTTCATTTTTCTGAGACAGGGTATTACTCTGTCATCCAGGCTGGTGTGCAGTGGCATGATTACAGCTCACTGCAGCCTCGAGGTCCTTGGCTCAAGAAATCCTCCCATCTCAGCCTCCCAGGTAGCTTAGAGTATAGCTGTGCACCACCATCATCGCAACTGGCTAATTTTTTATTACTATTATTTTTGTAGAGGCAGGATCTCACTATGTTGCCTGAACTAGACTTGCTCTCCTGGCCTCAAGTGGTTTTCACATTTTGGCCTTCCAAAGTGCTAGGATTACAGATGTGAGCCACCATGCCCAGCACCCATATTTGTTTATTGGGGTTTGATGACATATAGCTTTTATTCTCACGTTCAAGCAGTCTGATTCTTCATTTTAGTTATATCTCTCATAAATGAAAGAGCTGTAGTTTTTTTTTTAAAATTCAATAGAACTACTTTTGACTTTTTAAGTAAACTTTTTTGAAATAATTTTAAATTTACAGAAAAGTTGCAAGTGTAACAAAGTTCCTCTATACCCTTTACCTAGCTTCCTCGCATATTAACATATTGTATAACCTTAATACATTTGTCAAAACTGAAAAATCAACATCAGTAGTGTGCAACTAAGTAAACTACAGACTTTTTTATATTTCATTAGCTTTTTCACTAATGCTCTTATTCTGCTCTAGCATCTAATTCAGGATAGCACATTGCATTCACTATCTTTGTCTCTTAATTAAAGAGTTTAGCCCTATGCATTTATTGCGATTTGTAATACTTTTAAATCTATTGTCACCACTGTATCTTATGCTGTGTGTGCTGTTTTTTACTAACTTCTTTTCTTTGACTTCTAGTAATTGAATTTTTATATGAATTCTCTTTTGCCCTCAAATAGCATGCAGCTTATCTAAGTGATTTTCTAATCTTTTAGTGGTTATGCCAGCAATACTAATAGACATGATTTTTAAAAATTAATCAAATTTAACTCTAGTCCCCTCCTCCCAAAATACACATTTTTATTTCTGTGTATTTTAATTCTATCTTCTTTTAAGCCTCCAGCACACTCTGATTGTTTTTATATAGTGTTTGTTCAAATGTAGCATCATATTAAACTCTTCCTTACTCATAAACCCATCTTTTACTTGAGACCTTTCATCTGGGATTTTTTTTTTCTTTCTGCTTGATCTAGTTCCTTTGGTAAAGATCTGTTGGTGGCAAAATGCCTCTGTTTTTACCTTAAAAATAGTTTTACATTTATCCTTGAAATATAGGTTTATTTGGATATAAACTTCTAGGTTGGCAGCTATTTTCTCTCAGTTGCTTTAAAATATATGTCATTGTCTTCTCCCTTCCTTTACTGCTGTTGAGAAGTTTGCTATTAGTCTACTTGTTATTCTGTTTCAGATAAACTGTCTTTTCTATCTGACTACATTTACGGTCATCTTTTTTTCTTTGGTTTTCTGCTGTTCCACTGGCAAATATCTAGAAGTAAATTTATTTTTATTTAAGCTGCTTAGAACTTTTTAGGCTTCCTGAAATTAAGGATTCATTAAGCCTTTAAGTTTTTTTAAAATATTTTTAAATTATTTATATTATTTCAAATTATTTAATTATTTTTAATACTCAGGCATAATTCCTTCTCATTTTGCCTCTCACACATTCCATTATTTTATTTTGTAATTCTAAATAATTTCTAATAATCTGAATTAGCAACATGTTAGACCTTCTCACTGTAACATGTTAAAACTCTTCTCTTTGAAATTGTCTACCTCTGTATCACTTTGGATAGCTTTTGGGTAATTTTTTCATATCTATTTTTCAGTTCATTTTTTTCATCTGTATATTAGTTGCTCTTTAAACATTTATTATGGTTTTAAATTCAGTTTACTTATATCTAGAAGTTCTGTTTGATTTATTTTCAGGCATTTTTATCATATTTTCTTTTCATCTAGACTTGTGTTAGTCCTGTATCGTATTTATTGTAACAAGTTAAACATAGAAAGTTTATATTTTTTGGTTGATAATTCCAGTATCTGCAGATCCTTCACATCTGCTCCTATTCTCTGGTATTGTGTGTGTTTGTCTGGCCTTGTTATGCTGATAAACCAGTTCCTGGTTTATTCAAGGCCTGCTTGAATTTATTCAAGGCCTGCTTGAAGGTGAATTTATTAAGAGAGGACTTGCCTTTGTCTCAATCTGGAGTCACTTTAAAATTAAACCTTGGCTTGAGTTTTTTTAACCTCCACAATTAATATAATCTTAGGCTACAAAGTGGCTAGAAAATAGGCTCATAGCTAAGACATTTCAGGGGAGATTTTTTTTTTCCCACTTTTACTCAAGACCAACATGATAACAGAAGACCAAGATGGTGACAGATACATTTTTTTGATATTTCCTTCTGTGAGTAATTTATTTTTCACCCTTGCGCCGTAATTGTTGTCCTTCAGAGTCCCAGTGTTAAGAGGGCGTCGGTCATATTTAGATTCATCACCTTGGTTGGACTCTATATGTTGTCTCCTGCTCCCCTGTTCCCTGCATAGCCTTCAGACTAGGAAGTGAAGGTCATGAAGGCCTAGTAGATGGGCGAAAGCTAACATCAGAACTGGCTCACCTTTCTGGAGCCCCATGTTCACGGCAGTGGAATCTCAGGATGCCTTACTATTTTGTTAGCTTACTGATGCATAGTTTTAATACGTTACTCATTTTTAGTTGTTGTCAGTGAGTATGTTGTTAGCATATCAGACTGTGATATACTAGAAACAGACATCAAGGAAACCTAAACATGACAGGTTCAAACTTTAAACATTTTTCTAACCCCGTCTGTTTCCCAAAATCATTACCTGGAATTTTAATTATAGTTTAGATTTCATGACAAAGTCTTGGGCAGAATTCATGAAATGCCAAATCTGTTAGAGTCCCTGACAACTAATTATTAACTTCTCAATTTATCAAAATATTTTGCTATTGTATTAGTTTCCTAGGATTTTAGTCATAAATTATCATGAACTTAGCTTAAAACAACAGAAATTTATACCCCGATAGTTAGGAGGCTAGAAATCAAAATCAAGCCATCAGCAGGGTTGGTTCCTTCTAGAAATACCCAGGGAAAAATTAGTCCCATGTCTCTCCTCTAGCTTATGGTGACTCTGGCAATATTCGGTGTTCCTTGGTGTTACTTCACTGCAATCTTCACCTTTGTCTTTATATAGTACTATATGTCTCTGTCTGTCCTCTCCACTTCTTATAAAGAAACCAATCATTGGATTTAAAGTCCACCCTAATCCTGTGTGATCTCATCTTTTTTTTTTTTTTCTATTTATCTAACCAAAAAATGACCTCATTTTAACTTAACTAAATATACCAGCAAAAACTATTTCCAAATGTCACATTCTGAGCTTCCAGGTGGACATTAATTTTGGGGGAACACTATTCAATCCTTTACAACCACCTTGAAGTTTCTTCCGAAGATAAAGCTCCCATGTAACCCAGAGAAACAAATATACATTGTGTCATACCAAAACACTTACTGGCCTAACATCACTTCCCACTGTTTCGTACTGTCAAGCACAGTTCACTGTCAATTTTTTGACTTCAGATAATTTCACTATGTGTGAAGCTCTCCTTCAAGAGCTCTGTAGCCCAGATCTCACTACTCCTTTATTCCCACCATCTGAATATTGTTTTCTAGACAATCTGATAGCTCCAAATTCTTAAAATTATTCATCAAAACACAGCCAGACATAGAAATTGTATTGAGACTTTCACAGTGCAGCAAAGCAAGCTCATTTGTTAAACATTAGCAACAAACTTTGTGTAGCAAGAAAATTCCATGATCTAGCCCCTACCTAACTTTTCAGACATATCTCTTGTCAAAATTACTCCCCTACCCACTCTCCTACCCTTGCATCTTTCTCTTCAGCAATATAGAATTTCTTGTAATTCTCCAAATATAAGATACTACATCATGCCTCTGTGTCTTTACATAGTCTATTCTTTCTCCCTGGCTGGCCCTGACACTACTCATTCACCTAGTGATTGCCTACTGTTTCTTCAAGGAATTAATCCATCATTTTCTTTCCTGTGAAGGCTTCTCTGATCCAGCTATTCAGATTATTCTTTTACTAATATTCTTTCTAATTGCTCCAGTCACAGCACCTCAATACTGCACTTTTTCACTGCCTCTAATTTATTAGTTCATCTTAAATGTCTTCCTTTACCAGAATATAAACTCCTTTGTGTTCTCAGCCCAGCACAAAGTCTAGCACATGGTTGGCACTTGATACAGATTTAGCAAAATGGCTATTGTCTACTTATACAGGCCCAGCTTAGTGAAAATAAAAGGATAAATAAGGTCCGATTCTGACTTTCTGGGTATTTGCATTCTCTGTCTATGTATTGACCTCTAGTTGGTTGCATGAACTTTCAAACTCAAGATTTGCTATTTGATTGCTCAATGTAATTCTGATTTGGTGAGATGTAATTTAGGAAACTGCTATCACCTCAAACTAGCTAGCAAAACCTTTTAAGCCATCATTCACAACTACTTCTAGACAAAAAAGAAAAAAAAAATGGTCACTCTTCTCCGCTAAAATCAAATACTTCATTAGTATATGAACCTTCTGGCTTCTCTTCTGTCAGACTCACACATTCATCTTTCACCTAATGCTCGTCAGGTCAGTCACTTCAATTCCATTTGGATTTCATTTGTAAATCTTCTGAAAAGAGCATTCTTTTTTAGACCTATGTATATCATTCAAATATCATTCAAAATAACTTAATACCAAAACTTTTGGGCTATCTTAAGAAGCTCTAACTCTTGTCTTCTTCCTGCATAAATGAAGAAAAACTTTTGCTTCATCTTCAACTTGCTAATCATTTTTTAAAGCATGATTAAACCATTTCTCTAGCTCCATTTTTCTTCCTGCATTTCTCCGGTCAATTCTCCATCACATTTTTACCCAAAATGCCAGTTATTCAAGTAGATGACAATCTGTATCAAGAGCATCACCCACTACTGTCAATACATGTCTTCACAAGGATCTGGCAATGCAATTATTTCTCCTTTCTCAAAGCCAGAAAGTGCTTTCCTATAAATGCAGTGTAATCTTAACCCATGCACTTCCAAATGCTACAGTTTTAATTGAAATTTTTACCATTCTCTTTCTCTTACTTTTAAATTAACAGCAAAATAAAATTCTAAAAGAGTTTGTTTTCTCTTTTAGAGATTCAATGATGGGAAATTCCCTGAAAAATAGATAAACAGTAAATTTCCTGAAAAACTGAAGATATAAACCAGTATCTTCTTTGACATAAAGGCAAGCTTGAGGTTGTTCTCAAAAGAGTCATCTGTGGACTTTTGTAAGCAACCTAGGCTATTATTCTAAATCCAATTCCACTGTGTCATACACCAGTCTTACCATACTTGAAATGGTTCAGTTGTACTAATGTCCCCTTTCCCTGGGAAACACTGAGAAAACTTTAGCTAAATGTGGTGCTTTATTTTTTTCTAATTCAAATTTTCACTTGTTTGAGTAGAGGAGTATAACTCTCTGTGTATGCGTGTCTGTGTGTGTGTGTGTGTGTGTGTGTGTGTGTGTGTGTGTGTGTGAGATGAAGAAGTCTTTTATGTAAAATGTGATAGAATGAAACTGGATGATTTTTCTATTTGACCTTGGAATATTCCATTAACGTTTATATCTTTTTCACTAAATGAATTGAATGACTTCTAAGTTATTCCTGGTTCTGACCCTCTAAAACATCCTTGATTAAAGTTGAAACCTGAATTTTGGTATCTGTACACAAAGATCATCGACACAAATTTTCCAGGACAATTTCAGAAGTAAGAGAGTACAGACATTCCATTCTTCACCCAGAAAGGCTTCATTTTGTTCTTCCATTTATCTAGGAAGCCATTGTTAAGTATTTGTTTGATGTGAAGACTAAACACCCTGCTAACATAGTGTTTATGCATCCTTCTAGTAGAGCTCTTACCATCCTGAATTAACATAACTGATTAAAACCTGTCTGCTCCATTAGAATATGAACACCTGCAGGGCACCTAATATGTACTTTCATCTCTATATTTCCTAGGTCTAGCATGGTGTTGAACACAGTAAATGCTGAATTACTATTTCCTAAATTATCATAAAGCTGAGAAGAATCGTGACTCTCAAACTTCACCTTGGAATTAAAATGAATTTCCTTGAGAAGCATATATGAGGTATACGCCTACTGGCATTTTCAACTTAAGCCTTGATATCTCTTGCCAGACATGTGATTCTCCAGCGTAAGAGTACTGATCCTCTAAATAAAATGCCATTTTTATGGGAAGATCAGGATAAATTAGCATGCCTTGGTTACCTCACACTTTCAGAGTCACTGCTGTCTTATCCCTCGAGATAGCAAGTTGATTATATTAATAAACCTTTCTGAAAAGTATACAGATAGCAGAAGGGAAAAATAAATATTTTATCTTCACAATTTTCATCATAATTCCTTTTAGGGAGCAAATGATGTTTGGGGAAATAACTCATAAATCTTTCAGGTGAGCATGTCTTATTTTTGATCACCTTAGAAGCAGACCCTGAAACAAAGATCTGAGAAAACTGCCTTATTTGGGAAGTGAACTTGTAAAACACTGGTAGGGGAGTGAGGGACTGAGAAGAGAAAAAAGCCAATCAAACATGTATTAGCGGTGAGAACTTAAACATGCCAAAGGATTGTAAGACTCCTTTTAGAATGTAGGCTCAGAGTCAACTAAACCAAGCTTGAGGAACCTGGGGTATCTATGTGTGGGTATCCATCAATCATTGGTTGAGAATTATTTGAGGATGGGATATTGTCCAGTAATTTTGGCCTAAGACATGCAAAATCACATGCATAGGGCTTACTGTGATGACCAGACAAAACACTCAGGCAAAGAGACACAGGTGTGATGATTGAGTTCAGGACTAATATGGTATTTAAATGAGAAAAGGATAGGGATTTCGGAATCAAAGGAGAGAAGGATAAAAAACTGGAATGGAGAAATGGAGAAACCACCCAAGCAGGAACTATGCATTTTAAAACAGTGAATTCACATCCCCTGCAGGAAAGTGGCTGATGAAATTTTTATGAACACGAATGTCTACTGTTTAACTTTTGGTTGCTTATGTTGCTGAGATGTAATTTCTTCCTCTCTCATCAGCCCCAGTCCAAAACTTTAGCATAATCTGCTTTACATAAAGCCCTTGTGAGAAGATCTTTTTTAAAGTTGAACGTGAAGAAAGGTCTGAAGTTGATGTTTTTGTTCAATGAGGTGTAAAACAAAGCCAGGAGAAGCATAATGTTGGGATAAACCCGTAAACATCCCTAAGCCACTGGAAGCCAAGGTTCAGGGTTACAGGTGACCATGAGGCTGCGAGTACCTCAAGAATTTTCAGATTTTTATAGTGGTAAGCATGGAATTATATTCTCAAATGATGGCTTATGGAAAAGTTATCCAAATCTCACAGATCAGGAGACACAGCTAACATGTGAGACATACATGAAGTTAATCCTTTACGTCTTAACAGTTTATTTCCCTCTCCTATTTGCCATGTAGGAGGAGCTCCTAATTTCCACATGAAAGGCTGGATCACACAGAAAAAAAATAATGGTGCGAAATAATCACCTTTCCCTTTTCCAAAATAATGATAGGTTTAAAAGACCATATGGCCAAATGATGGACCAGATTCTGCCTTGTTTCTGCAAATGACTCACTATGTGACCTTGATGTTCTTTGGCTGGTCTACAAATGAAGTTGACAAAAGACAGATTAACAGGAGAAAGACAATTTTAACTGCAAATGTACACACAGGAGTTCCACAAAAATATGAGACTCAAAGAAGCATCCAGATGACTTTTAGGTGTCACTATGAGCTGCAAAAAAGGATTTTGTGGCTTCTCGGGACTGATAGAGACAAATTAGGGGAGGATAAAAGAGGGAAACGCATCACGAATAAAAGTTGCCTTGTTATTCAGCTAAAGATCTCTCAAGTGATAAAAGTTGCCTCAGAGTAGCTCTCTTCCTGATACAGATAAATTACTAATGAAAATTTCCTCTATGAATGTACATTTCTTTACAAAGGGATAGCCTTTCATAGCTTATGTGTCTACAGTTTTCCAAAACAACCAGCTCAAAATAATCAATATGCCAAAGAGGCGTATTTTAGAGTGGTGTATTCTGGTCTCCTATAGTCATATATTGAGGTTGTATGTTCTGAACCTCATTACCCATGTGTTGCTCATTAGGTGAAATGATGTTATATTTTACATTGGATTAAATAACTGGTAAAATTTTAAGGCCGGGCATGGTGGCTCATGGCTATAATCCCAGCACTTTGGGAAGCTGCGACGGGCAGATCACAAGGTCAAGAGATCGAGACCATCCTGGTCAACATGGTGAAACCCCGTCTCTACTAAAAATACAAAAATTAGCTGGGCATGGTGGCACGTGCCTGTAGTCCCAGCTACTCGGGAGGCTGAGGCAGGAGAATTGCTTGAACCCAAGAGACAGAGGTTGCGGTGAGCCGAGATCGCACCATTGCACTCCAGCCTAGCTAACAAGAGCGAAACTCCATCTCAAAAATAATAATAATAATAACTGGTAAAATTTTAGTTACTAAATTTATCTCCAGAGTTGTTCTGTAGTGAAGTCAACGTACACAGACCAGCCTACAACTATTTACGAGGTTCTCTTAAGGATATCATGTGCCTATAAGTCAAACCTAGAACAGCTCTCTTTTCCCTTTGAGTCAGCACTAATTATTATGACATCTACTGTTGTGTAGAGACAAAGAAAAGAAGTATGAAATGTGACATAGAGACCAAGAACTTTGACTTTAAGCACAAAGAGGCTTGGATTTGAATTCTAACTCTAATGCTTGGTAGCTATGTAGTATGTACCTAGGCAAGTTACTTAAAAAGATTTCAAAGTCTCTGTTTCTTCCTCTGTTAAATGGGGGTAATTGTAATGGTTATTTTACGGAATTTCTGTGATGATCCAGTGTGAAACTGTGTAAAGCATATAACACATCCTTTGGCACATAGCTGTGCTATTTGTAATTTTTGTTATTGTTATAACCTAGATGATCATACAACGTGCAGTGGAGTAGAAATATGATTGAGAAAAGGAAATACATGATTAAGCAAAACAGTATTTCTGATGTTCAATTCAGCTCTGGCTCTATTTTAATTTTCCCCTCTGTTTTGTTATAAAGAATTAAGAATTTGGTAGGGTTAGAAAGTCTATACAAAAATCTTGAGGATTTTTCTAAGAGAATTCCAACTGTAAGACATATAAATTAAATATCTTTCAAACTAAAAGCTTTCAAATTCTCATGGCACTACCTTGCATCTGATACCTTTTTTTTTTTTTTTTTTTTTTTTTTTTTGAGACAGAGTCTTGCTCTGTTCCCCAGACTAGAGTGCAGTGGTCCAATCTCAGCTCACTGCAACCTCCATCTCCTGGGTTCAAGCGATTCTCCTGCCTCAGCCTCCCAGGTAGCTGGGATTACAGATAAGCACCACCACACTGGGCTAATTTTTTGTATTTTTAGTAGAGAGGGGGTTTCATCATGTTGGCCAAGCTTGTCTTGAACTCCTGTCTTCCAGTGATCTACCCAACCCAGCCTCTCAAAGTGCTGGGATTACAGGCATGGCATCTGCCACTTTTTAGGTTTTAATGACAAGCTCAGTTCTTTCTGACTTGGTATCCTTATTAATGTTTCATCCTTACACCATTTTTTATTTATGTATGTGACATTTGGTTTTTTAAGAGGTAAATATAATTGAGTAGAACTATTCTTTTCCCAATAGACCTCATCTTTAATTTTATAAAAGAATATTGATGCTGGAATGAACTGAGACGTCATCTAATCTCACTGACTTATTTTGTGAAGGAAGAATTGAGACACATGGAAGTTCTATCACTTGCCCAGTGTCACTCAGATTTGCAAACATGTTACTTAGATGAATCAATAAATGCTAAAATTAGAACTCAGTTTATCTGCCTTCACCTCTAATCTATTTTCTACTATTTTAAAAATAATGAATAAGTTTAAAAATGAGTTAAATAAAAATTTTGCAGACAGTATTTTTAGAAGGCCTCTAGGCCTTCAAGTGTAAATACCTCTTTAACTTTGATCACAGGTAACAAATCCAGTTTCATAGAAAGAAAGAAATGAAAATCCATACTAAAGCCCTTTGCTTTGACCTTAGCTGTGTAAGAGTGTTTAGGAAGAGTCTGAATTTTAGAGGTTGCCACTAGCTGCTTTATTCAAGACTCTGAGTCGAGTAAGTCATCTGGATTTAACCTCAGTTTTTCAAAAGTCTTTAATTTAAGATCTTCTTTTACTTGATTCCAAAGGTTTATAAAAATGTTAGGAGCTATCTGGCTTTTATCTTAAAGTAAGCATTAAAGAAAAATGACGAATTTTTTTCCCTTCGCTAGAATATTGGTTATATAGAGGCAAAGAAAATATTTTCCTCTGGTTCAAGTCTGCTGCAATAGACTGACATTAGATTAACTGAGAAAGGACACAGAAATTTATGAATGTGCAACTGTGCGCAAGAGCCAAGCAAGGTAGTGAGGGACTGTGTTAAGGAAAATTGCCTGTGTTTCAAAGGCAGGAATTTCCCAGCACAGGACCTCCATCCATGCCCCCATCCGGGGACCACAGGGGTTTCAAATGTAAAGTTCTTTGTCTAACTTTCCCGCATGGGCTAGGTAGAAATTCCAGGTGAGCTTCTTTGTTCAGAAAGCACACCAAAAGCCCTGGGTGGAGGGGCTCTGTGTGGGCCCAAGCAACCAATCTGGGATCAGAGTCAAAGAGCAATCACTCCAGAGGAAGTTTGAAAGAACTCCTCTCATTGGACAGGAACATGAATGAAGAGAGAATTACTCCGGGGTTAAAACCCCTTGCTATCTTTACCCTTGCGGATTTCTCTCTCTGGGATCCCCTCCCACAACAGGGTGGGAGCTGTCTCTCCCTCTCTCTCCACCTGTGTGGAGATCCCCTTCAGATTCCCCTCCCAGGACAGGTGGGAACTCTCTCTCTCTCTCTCTCTCTCTCTCTCTCTCTCTCTCTCTCTCTGCCTAATAAATTGCTTTCTACTAAACTCTTTAGGTCCAATATTTACTTGAACAGTAAGCTCATCAGCCATCAGGGCCCTTTCCCCATTCCTGGGGCAAGTGAGCCTAAGAACCTCGACAGGCCCGGTTACATTTTTGGCGAGCAAGGGGAGAGAGCTGAGCCCCTGCGTGAGGTTACATCTTTGGCGAGGACGGGGAGGGAGCTAAGCCTGTGTCCTGCCAAGGCCAGGTAACAGTATGATAAAGAAGGGCCAAATGGGTTGATGCTTAAATACTCTCTTCACAGGGGATAGGGCAATGAGGGAATATAAGCAATTTTGAAGGGCAGTAATTATTTTCAGGAGAGTTGATGAGCCCAAATAGTAAATGATACTTTGCAAGTGATTCTCTTTGGAAATTGAATGGGACTGGAAAACAATAGCCTGTGTCAAAGTGTCTAGGTGTGGTGACATTCCTCAGTCTTCCTTTCTAAGGTATGAATCTAATATTCTCTGGTTAATACAATTTCAGGGAGGGAACTAAAGGCAACTGTATTCTAAATTTCAGATATTAGTGCTTCAAAGAGAGATTTCCACCTTATACTTGGGGGGAAATAGAGAAGGTTGAAAAGTTTTTGGTTCTGGGGCTGCTTCTAAGTTCTTATAATTCACTGTTGTTCAAAGTGTTCAGCATGCCATAGCATCATACTTTGGGGTATTACTTTTTAAACTCCAACAGTTACTACATCATGGTGAAACTGGCCTAGCCACCAAAGCCTCTAACTTTTCAGCATGCCCCTTGCATCCTTTCCTATTCATTTTTATCTCTGTGTCCTCAGTACTGGGTGAAAGGTTTATCCTGACTATGCAGCTCCATCACTCCTAACACTTGATGGAATTTGTGGAATTCTAAGGATGTGGTTACAAACGTGGGAGGAAATGACCATTTTAATCAGCAATTGAAATTAGTTCCCAGACCTTGAGCATGAGGAAGAAAGAGGACTGCAGACAATTAGGCCTCCTGTGGTTGCTCCGTTAAGGGCTGGCATAGGATTTCTGTTTCTGCATTCTTATATAATTCATAGTGCAAATTTATGGCCATTGTGTTCTGCCTAGAATCAGAAATTTTCCTGCTGCGGTTTACAAGGAGGGTTATTAACCATGGTGAAGCCTGATTAGTTTCATTGAATTAATAAAATGAACAAGTCTCAATACTTTAGCAACTTTAATATACAGACACTACAAGGTCAGGGCAAGGACAGATGCTACCATCCACTGAGCCGTAGCATTGGTCTGCAGTTGGCTTTGACTGCCAGGCTTTGCTACTATCCTGAGCTCCGGACATGCGTTTCCAACTGCTCCCTCAATTAAATGCCTCCCAACGAGGACTATGTGTAATTTTTTATTAATTTAAAAAATATAAAGTGCCTTTTCATTTCTGTCCCTTCAAACAACAGCAGTGTATGCAAATTAAGTTCATTCCTCAAAATCTGCTTCATCTTCTCCATTCTGTACCTGGTAAGTAGCTTTATCATTCATCCAATTGGCTGTGGTGGTCACAATTTCTCTGTCCTCACTCTCCCCATTCAATCTATAAAGTCCCTTAAGTTTTATATTCTGAACAATACTTGACTACAGCTTTGCTGTCCATTCCCATTGCCATGAACCTTGTTCTTGACTGTACTAAATTTTACCTGGACTAAATTGTTTTTTAATTTCTACCTTTCCCTATTTAAAACTTATATAGATTTACATTGTTAAGTTTTAGAATTTTTACTTTTTGCTAATGCTTTAAATATATTTTCTTAGTTAAAAAAATAAAATCTGGGGGTAGGAAGGACTCTACCTATAGGAAACTGTATCAACCACACAGCTTAATAGGATTAAGAATTAGTAACATCTATAGTAACATACTTTACTATTTTAGGAAATTCTCACCCAGTGAGGTTAAGTTACAAATAATGTTATTGATTGATAAAGAAACTTCCTAAAATACATTTATCTGAACAACAGACTGCATAACCAGCTCCCTCTTCAGACAATAGATTACTCATTAGGATTTATTCTTCATGGTACAATATAAAGTATATTTAGTCTTTGCCCCAGTGTTGATGAAAAAAGGCAAACTCTGTAAAATATTTGAAAATGTTTATTCTGAGCCAAATGTAAGGGCTATGACCTGTGACACAGCCGCAGGAGGTACTGAGAACATGTACCCATGGTGGTTGGGTTATGGCTTGATTTTATACATTTTATGGAAACAGATGTTATAGGCAAAGACATACATCAATAAACATAAGTGATACATTGGTTTGGCCCAGAAAGCTGGAACATCTCAAAGCAGGAGCTTCCAGGTCAGAGGTGGATTTAAATATTTCCTGATTTGCAGTTGCTTGAAAGAGAAAAGTGTTGCCTAAAGAGTTAAAATCAGCAAAAAGAAATGCTTGGGGTTAAGATAGGGAGCTTATGGAAGCCAAAGTTCTTGTTATATAGATGAAGTCTCTAGGCTTCAGAGAGTAGATAGTAAATGTCTTTTTTTTTTTTTTTTTTTTTTTTTTTTTAATGGAATCTCTCTCTGTTGCCCAGGCTATAGTACAGTAGCATGATCTTGGCTCACTGCAACCTCTGCCTCCCAGGTTCAAGTGATTTTCCTGCCTCAGTCTCCCAAGTAGCTGGAACTACACACGGGGGCCACCACAGCCAACTAATTTCTGCATTTTTAGTAGATAGGGGGTTTCACCATGTTGGCCAGAGTGGTCTCAAACTCCTGATCTCAAGTATTCAACTGCCTCAGACTCCCAAAGTGCTGGGATTACAGGTGTGATCCACCGTGCCCAGCCTGGTAAATGTCTTTTATCAGATCTTAAAAGGTGTCTGATTCTTACTTAACTCTCTCCTAGATCAGGAAAACACCTGGAAAGGAAAGGGGATTCTCTACAGAATATAAGTTTTTCCCACAAGTGATGGCTTTGCAGAGCCATTCCAAAATGTGTACAGAAATATGTTTTGGGGTAAAATAATTTATTTTAGGGCCTGTTACCTGTCATGTGATGTTATACCAGAATCAGGTTGGAGTTGGTATCTTATTGCTAAAAAGAGTTTATTCTGTGAGTCTAAGTATCTCTATTTTAATGTTAATGCTGGTCAGTTATATCAACACTCCAAAAGAGAGAGGGTAAAATGAAGCATATCCAATTCTCCCCTTCCCATCATGGCCCCAACTAGTTTTTTAGGCTTCTTTGGAATTCTCTTGGCCAAGAGGAAATCCATTCAGCCAGTTGGTGGGGTTAGAATTTTATTTGGGGTTTATACCTGGTTTTTGGCACAGGGCTTCTGAAACTGTTGAAATTTCCAGAGTGATAGAAGCGTCTTTTGTTACTCATAATGTACCCCTTTCAACCATTGCCAAGCCTATGCTCATGAGGTGAGGAAAGAGAAGCCCTGGGTAACTTAAGCATGAAAGCTGGACACCAGAGCAACCAATCACATGATTAGAGGGTTGGAATGTCCAGTCCCACTCCCAGACCTCCGTGGAGGGGAAGGGGACTGGCCAATGACTTCAGTCAATCATGCCAGTGTAATGAAGCACCATATGAAAATCCTGGAACAGTGAGGCTTAGAGAATTTCCTGTTTGGTGAACACATCAATGTGCTTAAAACCACTTTTCCAAATTATTATCGTAAAATAAACCTGACATAGTTGACTCCATCTCATTTCTGACCTCTAAGCTGTCCTTGGTTATTTCTCAGTGCTGGCCAAGCTAACTTTAGAACGAATTTTGTTTACAGTTTAACCTTAAAGCAAAGATGATAATAGCTCTTCCCCAAACTAAACCACCTTAGTAAGACTAATGAAAGGCAACAAGATTAGAATTATGAGAGGGGCCTGAGTTCTGAAAAGATAGGTGTGGTTTCTATAATCCTTTGCTGCTCAGGAGTCATGGGGCCAGAGGCTATAAGATTTGCGAATTTCCCAATTGTTCCCATAGATAATGTTGGAAACAGATGCTCAATGCCACAAAGAAAAATTATCACTGAGACAAAGGATCTCTCAGCAAGCAATTTTTACTTCCTGGACTTCAGGAAGGGTACTCTTGCTAGCCATCTTTCTATGAGAGTACAATGAACAAAGAGAAAGCAGACATATTTAGCCCTTATGCATTTGGGGTTGTCCTTACTGCTGTGTCTGATCTCCTCCATTGGTTGGATCCAGACCTCACACTTTAAACTAAAACCTGATTGACTAACAACTTAGTTTTCTAAACAGGTAAGAGGCATATGCTGTGAGCTGGGACATGCCTGTGAGCACATCCAGCACAGATATCTTGGTTAAAGCACAAAGATATAGAATATACTATGTGCCTGTAAGTGTAGCATGTTTAATAGCTACATAGGATAGGGCTTAACAAAGAGTTATTAACAAACTTATGATTTATTCTTTAACAAGAAAGAAAATTTTGAAGAGGAACTTTTACTTCCCACAGATAACATTACTATTGTAGGACCTAAGATTGATATATTTCAGACTAACCCCACCCACACTCATGACTCATGACTCAACTGATTATGTGGCCCCACCTAGAGGCAAACTCAGTTCAAGAGGACTCTTTTCCACATCCCTATGATTTCATCCCAAACCATTCAGCAGGACCCATTCCCTAGTCCCCTGCCCACCAAATTATGCTTGAAATCCCTAACCTTCAATCCTTCAGGGAGATTGATTTTAGTGATAATTTCTGTTCTCCCATGTGGGCTGCCCTCTCATTAAATTCTTTCTCTACTGTAGTGCTGCAGTCTCAGTGAATTGATTTTGTCTGTACAGTGAGCAGAAAGAACTCATCAGGTGATTACATGCTAAGAGGGTGATATATCCAGAGAGGGCACAAAAGCTCTGTACTTCCTACCCCCAGACCTTGCCCTCAGTATTTTTCCATCAGATGTTCACTGTGTCCCTCATTATAAGCCAATAATCATAAGTTCGGCACTTTTTTTTTAGTTCTAAGAGTCATTCTAGCAAATTACTGAAACTACTTTTGCAAAAAAAAATATATGTATATATATGACAATGAGAGAAATCTAACATAGTTGACTCTGTCTTGCTCCTAATCTCACAAGCTAACCTTGCTAATTCCTGGGCACAGACCAAGCTAACTATGGGAGGAATTTAGTTTAGAGTTTAAACTTAAAGTGGGGATGATAATAGTTTCCCAGAACTAGCTCCCTCTATTTGGGGGATTAAAACCACCTTTGTAAAAATACTGACAGGCCACAGGATTAGAATTATGGGAGGGGACTGAATTCTGCTAGTACCTGTACATAGTTAAATGACAACTATTTTTTCATTTTTATTTTTAATGGTAATTTTTATTTGTTGGTCACAAAGTCTCATTCTGTTGCCCAGGCTGGAGTGTAGCAGCACAATCATAGCTGATTGCAGCTTTGATCTCCTAGGCTCAAGTGATCTTTCCATCTCAGCCTCCCGAGTAGCTGGTACTGCAGGTGCATGCCACCCCACCTGGCTAAGTTTTTAAATTTTTAGTAGAGACAAGTTCTTGCTGTGTTGCCGAGGCTGGTCTCAAAGTCCTGAGCTCAAGTAATCCTCCTGCCTCAGCTTCTCAAAGTGCTAGGATTACTGACATGAGACACCGTACCTGTTTAAATTATAACTAATCATTGTTTCCTGACTTGCTTACTTCTAAGGATTCACTTGGCTAGTGGTCACAGTATTTGTAACTTCTCTAATTGTCCCTATAGATAATATCACTATTATAAAACCTGACTAGTGTTTGAAATATTTTTCAGACTTTGCATTCTAGTGGAATAACTGGCACTGCCTGTACCGGCAAGCTTCACCCAGAAATGAATTCAGTGCACAATAACAGTTCCCACATGCCTATGATTTCATCCCCAACCAGTCTTCAGTACCCATTCTCTAGCCTCCTGCCTGCCAAATTATCCTTAAAAAGCCTTGCATCCAAATTCTCAGGACGCAGATTTGAGAAATATTTTCCATTCTCCCACCATCACCTTGCAATAATTAAACTCTTTCTCTGCTGTGATACCACCTTTGGTGTATTGGCTTTATCTATAGAGCAGGCAAGGAGAATCCATTTGGTTTTAACATTAACAAGTCTGAGGGAGGATTGTGAGAACCCTTAAATTTGTTTTCAACCTAGAAGAAGCATGAGTAGTATGGGAGCTATAGACTCTTGGCCTACTAAAGGTTCACTGAAAATCACTGACATGAGGTAGATTGATTAATAGGAGAAAAGGCATGTGAATTATTAAATATGTAAACATAGTAGCCTTCAGAAAGAAGTTGCAACTTCCCAGTGAGTTACACAAAATTATACACCATCTCAAGGTTACAGAAAAAATGAGGGCTGGGATTCTGGTAAAATAAGTTGTGGGAGTGAGAAGAGAAATTCTATTAAGGGGCAAGGCAATAAATGGTTACTAGGAAGAATGAATGGATCCAGAAAAAGAGATTAACTTGTAAATAGTTTGTTTCAGGATTTAAATAATCCTTGGAGACTGTCATTATACTTGTAAAAGGATCTGTTCAAGTGTGTGCAAACCCTATTGTGAATGATTCATTCAAAGGATTTAGGTTTTGAGCTCCTTATGAGAATATAATGCCTGATGAACAGTTTTATCTTGAGACCACCACTCCCACATCCCCAGTCTATGGAAAAATTGTCTTGCATGAAACCTGTCCCTGATGCCAAAAAGATTAGGGATCACTGATGTAAGCCATGTCCCTAATAGCTTAAGCTAGGTCAAGTTGAGTTTCTGTCACTTGCAAATCAACACAGTCTTTGACTAATTCAGAAGATAACAGGAAATCTTGAAAGAAATAAATGGTTAGAAAATTATCTTGGTTTTTTTTTCAATGATCAAAGGGAATTACTCATTACAATTTTACTTTTGCATTACCTCCCGTAAAAATGACCTTCAAATTTACAAAGCTCGGACATGTGGGGCTGTCGCATACTATACTCTAAAGCATGGTGTCTTGGTGTGTGTGCTGAGTACTTTGAACTGAAGGAGATTGGAAGGGTCTTAGAGGCGAGAAGCTCTCTCCAACCTTTTCCATCTCTTCTTTCGTCTTCCCCCATATTTCTTTCTTTGAAGGACTTCCATTGTAGAAGATAGAACTCTTCTCCTGAAAAGCAAGCTGTAGAATCTGGGAAAGTCACTCCCTGACCTCCTTTTCTTCCCTCTGAAGGTCCTCATGTGAACAGTGTCCTACTCCATACCCAAGGGGATGAAATGCCATACAGAGATGGAAGGAAAAATCTGAAAACACAGGCCTTGGGTAGTCCTCCATGTTTATTACTATCAGATTTTACTCGTCTTTTTTTTTTTTTTTTTTTTTTTTGAAGCTGGATCCAATTGTTCCATAGAACTGATGTATACAGTTTTTTTAAAAAAAAATAAAGATAGAAACTGACCCTCCCTGGTATTAAAAGTTAAAATTTACATTTGTCTTATCTGAGTTCCTTTCCCAGGAAACTGACCTTTAGGCAAGGAACTGAAACTCATCAGATCACCTCATCCAGGCAATAAGACTCCAGACTCCTCATCCCTCACGTTTGCTTCCTTACCACTCCATAATTTCCATTTTTCCACACTTTGCTACATTCTTCTCCCACTATATAAATCCTCAATTTTAGTTGGTTGGAAGACAAGATTTGAAACTGATGTCTCATCTCTCCAACTGATGACATCTGAATCAAAATTATTCCCTGGCAATGTATGTTGTCTCAGTGATCAGGTTTCTGCACATCAAGCAATGAGACCTAGACCGAATCCCTGGTGTTTTGGTGGCATTTTGTTTATTCATATTTCTCCACAACTAATCACTTCGTTCATCAGACTTTGCTTAAAAGTACACAGCTCCTCCTGGGTCTTGGGGGTTAAATCTCTAAACAACATAAAACTTTATTAAATAAAAGTGTTAACACTTTTCTCTTATTAATCTTTTTGGTATAATGGTATCAACCATAAACCTTGCACTGGGTGGAGAAAATATATTACTTTTTCTTGTCCCTACTGAAGGCTTTAAAACCCAAAGTAGTCAGGTGAAAATGAGACAACATGTAGTTGCTTTAGAATGCACATCAGGACTCCGAGTAATAGTAGACCTGCTCTGTGCCATCACCAGGATCATTCTTTGAAGAATCCCAGAGCAGGAAGAAGAACCTTGGCCATCACTCAACTCTTACACTTGGCTGTGGGGAAGGAGATTATAGACATTTCAGAGAAAAACTAGGCATGTTTGTATGGTCAGAAACTCTAAACCCTTTCTAAAAGGGGCTACATCTCAGGAAAGATTAGAAACTCTAAAATTGATCAATTCTGTGTCTACATTCAAAAATATTTCAATGGAGAGAAGAAGAGAGTTTGATGTTAAACTAAAAGATAATTTCTAGGTGGGCCCAGTGGCTCATGCCTGTAATTCCAGCACTTTGCATAGCCAAGATGGACAGATGGCATGAGTCCAGGAGTT
Organism: Saimiri boliviensis; assembly: GCF_048565385.1. NCBI lineage: Eukaryota > Metazoa > Chordata > Mammalia > Primates > Cebidae > Saimiri > Saimiri boliviensis. The sequence continues at coordinate 39,675,244 of NC_133454.1, read as the reverse complement.
AAAGATCAGCTGACATAACGTGACAAAACCCCATCTCCAAAACACAAAATTTAGCCAGCATAATGGTGCATGCCTTTAGTCTCAGCTACTCAGGAGACTAAGGCAGGAAGATCATTTGAGCCTGGGATGCACGGTTTGCAGTGAGCCGAAATCACACCACTGTACTCCAGTCTAGGCAACAGAACAATACCCTGTATCCAAAAAAGAAAAAGAAAAAAAAAAAGAAAATTTCCAGGCACAGATCACCTTGTCATTTTTGTTAAATATTTTAATCATTAATCTAGGTGAAGTTATGAGAGATGTACGCATCAAGTTTTAGATGGCAGGTGATTGACCTCTATCAGCATCTCGGAGGACAAAATCAGGATTCAAGCTAAGTCAGTATTAGGGGCCGTAATTAACAAGATGACATTTCAAATCCATTTCCCACTGCCCTCAATCCCTAAATCATATTCTCATGATCCCTCATTTGTATGACTGCAATAATCTCTAATCTTTCTCCACACTTTCTATAATCTAAATTTTTATGCCTTACCCTCTGTAGTGCTAGAAAGTTCTTTATAAAATACAAACGTAATTATGATTCACCCATGCTTTAAAACCTTCTACTGTGCCATCATTCCCTATATGATAAAATATCAAGCCCTTAGCATAGTGATGTAAGGGAAAAGAAATATATTTTCATCACCCATCATTAGGCTGAAGCCCTTATAACAAAAGGCAGATTAACAAGGGAAAAGTATAAAAATTTATTTTATACATTTTATGTGTCAGGGGAACCTCTGAAAATGGAGACCTGAAGAAACAAGAGAAACCTGTGTATGGTTGTGCTGGGATTGATGAAAAAGTGGATTGTCATGAAGAAAAATGATTGGATAAGAAAGTATGACCTAATGTTAATAACTGGGAGTAACTTAGTGTAAAAAGCTCTCACTCTGCCCAATGAAGTTTCACTGAAATGACTGACAATTGACAAATTAATAGGGAAAAAACTATAATAAATGCATTAATGTGCATAGGTATATAGAAGTACTGAAAAGATGAGACTCAAGGAAAGGCCAGATTATTGAGGCTTAAATATGCTATAAAGCAGAGGGAAACGGGGGATGTAGGCAATTGAAAGGGGTAGCAAATGGTTTTCAGTGGAAATGAATAAGCCTAAGGAATAATGGCCTGGGGCAAAGTTCCTCTGATCTCTGGGGAAGGTGAGGGGCAGAACTTCACTGTGAACAAAGGTTATTTTATGATGCAGATAAAGTCTCCCAGGTAATCTCTCTCAGAGCCACCCTTAGAAGAATAGAAGAAATGTTTACTTGGGTGTGGTGACAGACTTTTATTTTGTGAATGGAAGGAAAATCCATTTATCTTTCTCTGCTGCTGAACTTTTCCTGATTATTTATTAAAACTCTGAGGAAAGGAGTCTTAATTACTTTTTTTTTTTGTTTTTTGTTTGTTTGTTTTGTTTTGGAAAGAAATTTTCATTGTCAGATAAGGAAATTCCAGAGGGATTTCCTTTCTGTGCCTGCAGTGGTGAAGAACAAGAGAAGATTAGAAAGTTTTTGGTTCTAAGGCCACTTTTATGGCCTTCCTATTTTACCTTAAAATATTCAGCATGTTGGCTGGGCATGGTAGCTCACACCTGTAATCCTACACTTTGGCGGGCCAAGGCAGGTGGATCACCTGAGGTCAGGAGTTTGAGACTAACCTGGCCAACATGGTGAAACCCTATCTCTCCTAAAAATACAAGAAATTAGCCAGGTGTGGTGGCACACACCTGTAATCCCAGCTATTTGGGAGGCTGAGATATGAGAATTGTTTGAACCTAAGAGGCAGAGGTTGTGGTGAGCTGATATCATGTCACTGCTCTCCAGCCTGGGCAACAGAGTGAGACTCTGTCCCAAAAATAAATATATCAATACATAAATAAATAAAGTATTCAGCATGTCAAAGCACCAAACTTTTGAGATATTATATTCTTAGTCCTAACATTAGCAAGACTTCTTCATTAGCAAGACAAGTTCAGTCTCTCTGTGTCCCCGTGTCTTCAGAGATAAGAATCTTTCTTTATTCTAAGTTTAAGGAGGGCAGCTCTATAATGGTCTTCTGATCTACTTCAGAAAAGAAGGGTGAGGAGGAAGTGGAGATGACCTTCCTGATTCTGCTGTTTTCTTAAATGCCAATGTGCCATCATTTGGGGTATGTATCCACTGTCATGTCTGCAATGTCTCCTTCTGTGTAGAAATCCAAACAACTCTCTGGCATTCCTTAAACTGAATCAGGTTCTTCTACCCCTGGTCTTCGCACATACTATTTCTGTAGCGCACAGTGTCTGCATACCCTTCCCCACCTGGAAAATCCATTTATCCTTCAGGATAAGACTGGATGTCCCTGATAGTTGGCCATTCCCTCCTCTCTGCTTTCTGAGTATTTTTCATTAATCCATATTTTTAATACTTATCTATGTTATATCCATTTTTCTGCCTCTTTCTTGAACTGAATAATGAGTTATTTTAGGACAAAGATGATGTGATTTTTGTACAATTGAGGAGCTAGACAACCTAGATTTCATTTCTCTCTCCTCCACTTTCTGTTTGGCTTTGGTCAAACTACCTAACTGCTCTTTGACTCAGTCAGGATAATAATAGTGTCTAATTCATAGGATTATGGAATGGATGGAATGAGCTAATATGTATCCAATTTTGTTAGCAAGCCTCCAGATCTTTCTGACTTATTCTTTTAACCAGAACTTCTTTGAATCTTTTTTTTTTTTCTGTTTTGTGGGAGCTGGGAAGGTGCTAGTGACCAACAGCTCCCAGGATACCAGTGAGAGTGCAGAGAGCGAGAGAGACTTACAAAAAATTTAAGAGTGAATATTTTGGCATACAGCCTTACCATGGATGAATAAATAATGAAAGAATAAAATTTAAAAATATCAAATAGGTGAATGTATGAAGACAAGAACAAGATGAAAATGATGTGAATTTGAAAAAGCCTGAGGCATAAATGATTCAAGTTTCAGGATACATAACAAATTAATATACAAACATCACTTCAAAATCATGACACCTTGAGTATAGCATGGAATTCATTATTTTACTTTATAATAATAGAATTAAAAGTTCAGGTTTATTGAGCACTTATTATACATAGCATCATTCCCAATGCTCTGTTTTTATTATGTTATTAAATCTTTACAACTCTGTTACAGATGAAGAAACAGCATTAAGAAGTAAGTAAATTGCTCAAATTCAGACAACTGATGAGAGTCAAAGCTGCAATCTGAACCAAAGCAGATGAGGTTCTTTTACACTAGTTACAATTCAAATATATGTAAATCATGTATTCATTCAGAAATCTCAACTGCTTGAGAAAAGGCACAGCTATTAATGATTAGGTGCCAGGCCAAAAATATGCATTCTCAGGCTTTCACATTCAATATGACTCCAAAATGAAGCAATTTACTTCCAAAATTCTATGGTTAAATCTCTTGAATATCAGTAGTCAGATGTGCTTAGAATTTTTCAATATGCATTGTGTGTAATAGAGGAGGAAGGGGAGGTGGAAGACAAGAAAAAGAGAGGAATGGGAAGGATTTATATAAAACAGTTCTGAGTCAATGGCTGCTTCCAATCAGACACAGTAATTCCAGTAAGCCTCAAGCAAGGCTGCAACCATTAAAGCTAAAGTTATTTCATTTCACCAATTCTCTTCAACACATACATGTGGAGCATTTATTAAGTGTGGCTGCACTACACGCTGCTGATTTAGTCGCATAAACAATCTCAGCAACTAGGAGAAAAAGAGACACACAAACCACCAACCAGGTAACCCTCTGCCAAGTGCTGTGATGGAGGAACAGGAAGGAGAAGAGCACCTACAGCAATCTGTGTCTAGGGGAAATGTTCCTGAAGGAGGTGATTCTAGAGCTAAGCCTTTAACTGTCTCATGTTCCTCTTCCCAGTGAAACAGGTTAGATTTAAGGCTCTTGGTGTATTTCTGTAGAGCTAAGCAACCCTTTAGAGGAAAACAGTTAAACTTTGGCTTTCCTAGTTGTTTTTTTGAGAGCCACCCTCATACCCTGCAATTTTGTCCCAAATCAAATAGCCTACCAACAACTGCCTGACTGGGAAGTCTGGGGAAGGGAAAAGAGAGCTGCTTTCCCTGACCTTGCGGTGGGCCTAACACCATTCATGTTTCTTACCCTCCTTCTCTCCTCCCCGTATCCCACCTATGCTTCAGTGTTCCAAGAGTCTGGGCTTGGAGTCTTTAAAACTAGCAGGGGGACACGATAAAAAGAAAGCTGCTTTCCCTTTTACCTTGAAGTATTTGTCCCCCGGGACAGAGCACAGTTTGTGCAACTCTGGTAGCATTACCCTGTGACACTGTTTTGAGGTTCACTTCCCTTCTTTCCTCTGGGAGGAGTGTCTTCTGCCTTTGGTCTTATAGTTCATCTTCCCATTCTTTTACTTAGAGCACTGGTCCAGTTACTTCTAACTCTGTGCACCAGAAGAGAGCCCATGGTAACCAGTTTTGCTCTTCTTCTGCCGCTCCTTTCTGCTTACATTTTGTTGCGGGCAGAGTCCTCTTGTACTTCAAGAAAACGAAGTGATTTCGTCTGCTTTGAAAGTAGGTCCATACCAAGTAACAGAGGCACTTCAGCCTCCACTCGATGGTAAGGCCTGATCGTGGCATTCTGTCAGAGAATGCCTAAGAACGACCTCTGAAGAGCATTGACCCATTGTTGTACCCGGTCTCCGTATCATGTATAAGTCCAGTGAGCATTGTGATAGTTGTTCTCAGATTGTAGCTTTTTATGTTTTAAGCTTGAAGTTGATTTTCAGAATGTTCTTAGACAAGAACTGCATGTTTTTCCTTTGTGGATCTGCTTTGTTTGGCTGCTGGGATTGATAAGCATGGGCCTAAAACCTGTGTTTCTCCCAGTTTTCTTGCCTTTCCTATTGTACTCTGAATTTCCCTCCCTTCCTCCCTCAGTGTCTTCCTCTCACCGTCCTTTTTCTCTACCAGGCCATTTTTCAAATTTACATCAAAGATACCTCAAGTGTTGGTATCTGAGAATATCTGTCACTCCTATCTGAGAAGTGACATTTTATTTTTTTGACACAGAGTTTCACTCTTGTTGCCCAGGCTGGAGTACAGTGGTACAATCTCGGCTCACTGCAATCTCCACCTCCCAGGTTCAAACCATTCTCCTGCCTCGGCCTCCCGAGTAGCTGGGATTACAGGTGCCCGCCATCATGCCCAGCTAATTTTTGTAGTTTTAGTAGAGACAGGGTTTCACCATCTTGGCCAGGCTAGTCTCGAACTCCTGACCTTGAGCAATCCACCTACCTTGGCCTCCCACTGTGCTGGGACTACAGGCATGAGCCACCACACACAGCCGTGGCCTTTTATTTTTAAGATGACTACAGACCTATTTTTAGATAGGTTTTCAGTACAATTTTTAACAGCAACTTTTTAATTAAACATCTTCCAGTGTTGGGAAGGTGAGAAATGTTCATAGGCAAGTCTGCTGTTCTACGTCACTAGCTTTTGTCTCTCCTAGACCCCCGGGGTTCTTTCCTTTCCCCTCTGGTTTTGGGGTATGCATGTTTGGAGTTTGTAGCGGGTGGTTTGTGAAACTGGACCATTCTGCCTTGCTATGAGTTGTTCATGAATGCCTCATTCTTTTCTCTGCCCCTTTAGTTTTTGCATTCACCCTCCTTCCCACCTACTTCTCCTGGAACTATTGACCAGCATAATAATTCCAGGCACTTGACTCCCCTCATAGAAAGACTAAAGCATCCATCCCCTCAGAGTTAAATAGCCACCGTTGTCCTGGAAATCTCTGGTTGGATTTGGTGCCCTGAACTTTCTTATTAAGAAAATGAGATCCCAGGGTGAGATTAACAGGCCATTTGGCCAAGAAAGAAACCTGTTTGTTTCTCTTTTGAGCTATGAAAAGACCTGGATTGTGAACACATTTTAGAAAGAAGAGAGGATGTCTGCAGAACTTTGTTCTGGTTTCACTACAAAAATGTGAATCGTTTACAGTGAAAACCTTTTGTGGTAGTTGGTGTCTCTCAGGAATAAGCTGGATCTCCAATGTTTTGGGCAGGCGTCCCCAAACTTTTTACACAGGGGGCCAGTTCACTGTCCCTCAGACCGTTGGAGGGCCGCCACATACTGTGCTCCTCTCACTGACCACCAATGAAAGAGGTGCCTCTTCCCAAAGTGCGGCGGGGGTGCCGGATAAATGGCCTCAGGGGGCCGCATGCAGCCCACGGACCGTAGTTTGGGGTCGCCTGGTTTTGGGGATGCTTTGAGTCTCAAAAACTGATAATCAGAAAAATATTTGCTTGTTTGTTTAATGTATCCCTGTTCTGATTTTAATTAAACTCCACATCTCATTTTACATATTCGTCAAAAAACCTAAAAAAAAAAAAAAGAAAAGTAAAAGAATGTGATGATGGAGAGAAGAGGTGAATGAAAGAGTTGGGGAATTTCTTTTTCTTTCTTTTTTTTTTTTTTTTTGACACTGAATCTCCCTCTGTTGCCCAGGTTGGAGTGCAGTAGTGTGATCTCACTGCAACCTTCACCTCCCTAGTTCAAGCAAATCTTCTGCCTCATCCTCCCCAGTAGCTGAGATTACAAGTGCCTGCCATCATGCCTGGCTAATTTTTTTGTATTATTAGTAGAGATGGAGTTTCACCATGTTGGCCAGGCTGGTCTTGAACTACTTAAATCAGGTGATTCCACCCGCCTCAGCCTCCCAAAGTGCTAGGATTACAGGCATGAGCCACCGTACCCAGCAAGAGTTGGGGAATTACTTTCAAGGTGAGGGAAATAGTTTGAGCAAGCTTCTGAACATTTGCTCAAACTATTTCTCTCACCTTGAAAGTAATTCCCCCAACGCTTGCCTAACTCCCAGAAGCCCAAACTAAGACGTTCAATGCATGACATTCCCTCAGGCAGTAGGATTAGTTCCAAATGGCACTATGACCCAATTTGTTGCAATAAAACAAGGGAGCATTTCAGGGGACTAATTAGGGAGAAAATGAGAGAGCTAGTAGAGAAGACACTCTTCCTCTAGTCTGCACAGGATGTGGATGTGAATTCTGGAACTGCAGCTGCTACTTTGCCATTATGAGAAAACCTGGCTTGAGATTGAAGCCAATATACTGAGAAGAGCAGAGCTGAGAGAATCATCACAGAGAAATAGATCTGACTGACGTCCTTTCTCCCAGAGAGTAGGACTTTGTTATAAGAACACTCTGGGCTTGTTTCATAAAGGTTACTCTTCCCCTCCCTCTGCATTATTAGGAGAACCTGGTGGGTTTCCTGAAGGGCAAGCCTATAAAAGTGAGACTGAAGCCTCTAAGTGTTTCTTACTCTCAAAGCAATCCACACTCAGCCTTTAGCAATTCACCAAAATTACCATTTAATGTGCATCCACCTGTTTTCGCCTGTAGCCGCTTCTGCTCCAGGTAAGTAGACCTCTCGTGTACTGTTCTGAAAATGCCTGTCTCAACAGATTTCAAGGTGGCTGTCTTCTTTGCAGCTTCAATTCTCTGATACATCCAAGCAAACTCATTTGTTTTTAATTTGTTTAGCTTTTTCTTGTAGTAAGGATGAATTGACAACTGACAAGGATTCTTTAATCCTAGATGGCCAAACTTTACTCAGCCATCTGAACCTTTGCCCATCTCTGTACTTCTTGGTAAAAAATCCAGTTTTAGCAATCCTTGCTAAGTCAATTTAACAAGAATTCCCCAACCCCAATATCTGATCACCCTGGCTATCTTCAGCAAGAATCCTATTGGCTCATATAATAGGTTCATTTGCCTGATGCACAGCAAGTGAATATACTGACACAGGGGACTGCAGCAGAGAAAGAGTTTAAAAATCATAAAGCAATCAAATGAAGAGACAGTAGGAAACCTCAAAACTAACGCCCTAAAAAAACTCGGGATAGAAATTTTAGGTGGGCCAAAGTGTGGGAATCATTATTTGGTTGCAGAGTGCAGGGCAAAGTCAAGGGTTGAGAGATGAAAAAACTACATTCTCATGCTGATTTAGTTTCTCTGTGGAGGTCTTCAAACTGGTTGACATCAGCCATTCCACTGGAATTCCGAATCTAAAGAACATCTTAAGCAATTCTTAAATGAAAGCCTATGATTCTAACATCAGAATTCCTATCTGTAGGAACAATGAGGATGTAAGTGGTCAGTGTCTAGTGCTACATGACTCAGTCACAAGGAAGTGCGCCAAAGTGCAGCCTGATGAACGCTTAATTATAACTATATTTCTGCCCAGAACCTGGTGTGTAATTCTTGTTAACCTTGTAAAGACACTTTCACTTGGTTTGGCCAAAGTCCCCCTTATCACAGATGTTTCCTATTAGTAAGTTCCATCCACTAGTCCATACCCTGCTCCCTGCCTGTAAATTTCCACTCACCCATGCAGGTCAGTCCAGTCTCTTTCCTCCACCACAAGACCCTGTTGCAGTGGCTCCTGTACCTATCTCAATGGTCTTAAATAAAATCTTCTTTAATATGCTTTAACAAATATCACTGAATAATTTTTCTTTAATACAACTTCCAAGGTTTTTACCAATTAGAGGTAAAACTGTAAGGCTGAGTTTCCTATTAATAGTTCAGTATTATAGTTTCTGTCTGAAAAGTCTTGAGTAGGGGCTTTCCAGCACTAAGATCGATGCTAAACAATCACAAATTGGATAAGATTGATATAATAGAGGAACTGTTTGCTATAGAGAAAATGTTTTTGACCAAAAAATAAAGATTCTTATTAATCAGATGGAAATCCTGTTCTGATTTCCCCTTCTTTTAATCTTTTAATCTTTTTTTGAGGTGGAGCCTCACGCTGTTGCCCAGGCTGGAATGCAGTGTTGTGATTTTAGCTCACTGCAACCTCCGCCTGCCAGGTTCAAGCAATTCTCCTGACTCAGAGTCATCAGTAGCTGGGACTACAGGCACTGTAGTCTGGCTAATTTTTGTATTTGTAGTAGAGATGGGGCTTCAGCATGCTGGCCAGGCTGGTCATGAACTCCTGACCTCAAGTGATCCACCTGCCTTGTCCTCCCAAAGTGCTGGGATTACAGGCGTGAACCACCACACCCAGTCCCTTCTTTTAAAAAAGTCTTCTATTGTATAATGACAACAAATTTAGAGATGGAGACAACAGATATGAAAGTGATGTGTCACTGAGTCTTTTTATTTACTCCATGAGCAAGAATATTTTTTCAGTTTTATTGAGGTATAATTGACAAATAGAAATTGTATGTATTTAAGGTATACAACTCAATGTTTTGTATATGTATGCATTGTGAAATCAAAACCACAGTCAAAATAATTACAGTATCCATTACCTCACATGGTTACCATATTCTTTGTTTATCTGTGTGTATGTGGGGAGGTAGGGGGGAGAACTCTTAAGCTCTACCCTCTTAGCATATTTCAAGTATAAAATATAGTATTGTTAACTGTAGTCACTATGCTGTACATTAGTTCTCTAGAACTTATTCATCTGTATAACAGAAACTTTGTAAAAAGTACCAGGAATTTTTAATTTTTTAAATTTTCATTTTTAGTTGTAAATTGACAAGTTATAGTTGTATATATTTATGTTACAATTTATGAATGGAATGTAGAATAATTAAATCAAGCTACTTAACATTATCTGTCCCCTCAAATATTTATTTCTTGTGGTGAGAACATTTGCAACTTTTTCTTAGTAATTTTGAAATGTACATTATTATTTACTACATTCAGGATGCTGTGTAACATGTCACAAAGAAAAAAACCTGATTACTCTTTTCTATCTGAGGCTTTTTACCTTCTGATCATTGTCTCCCCATTGCCCTCATCCCCTCAGCTACTATAACCACCATTCTACTCTCTGCTTCTTTGAGAATGATTCTTTTACATTCCATATATTAGAAAGTGTATTTGTCTTTCTATACCTTGGCTTATTTTAGTTAGCATAATGTTCTCCAATTCCGTTTATGTTGTCACAAATGACAAATGTTCCTTCACTTTTAAAGCTGAATAGTATTTCCTTGCATGTATATACACATTTTCTCTATCTATTCATCTGTTGATGGACACAGGTTTGTTTCGTAACTTGGATATTATGCATAGTGCTGCAGTGAACATGAAGCACAGATATTTTTTGACATATCAATTTCAAGTCTTTTGTGTAAACACTCAGAAGTAGAATTCCTAGATCATAGAGTAGTTCTGTTTTTAATTTTTTAGTAACTGCCATAGTGTTTTCTATGATGGCTATATGAATTTACATTCCCATCAACTATGTACAAAGGTCCCCTTATCTCCACAATTCTTATACATCTACCTGAAGCATTCCCTCAGAGGTTAGGTGAGGAATAGAAGAGTTTCAAGCTCACCTCCTTGCCCATGTCCCTAATCCAGGAGCAGAGTGGCCCACACATTTGCCAACCAGTTGCCTGTTATCCAGCTTCTGTAGATTTCTCTGGGGCTGTCATCCCAGGTCAAGGTTATTTAGGAGATAAAAGTGAGGAGGACAATGATGAAGATTCTGCTTCTGTCTGTGCCCACCTCAACCTTCTCCATTCAGGAGAACCTAGTCAGAAGTGCTGAAGCATTAGTAGCTGCTGAGAAGGTCTCTGATGAAGACTAGAGAATAAACTTGTTACGTGAACCTTAATGAAAGCCTTTTACCTTCTAAGACACCAGTGATGGATCAAAAAAAAGAAAATATGGTCCTACTGCTTGGATAGATCCTTGAAGGGATCTCTCCCTCATGCCAGAAGCATGTGTGTACACTACTTAGCTTGGGTTCATTTAAGCATTTGCTGAGAAAGTGATGGATTTATTTACTTATCAATTGTTCATGAATGAACCTTGGCTATTTTAGCTGTTCACTAGCTTTGACTACAAAAAGTGTAGATACAGTACAGCTGAGCTATATGTCAATTAGATTTTTAAAAATCCATAAACTCTCTTTATAAATGATAGGCATAAATCCTACCATGTAAAATTCCTGCACAGAGGGCATATGTTTATGGCAAATTAGAGCTGTATGACCTCTAGTAATTTAATACAAAATATTGCCTGAGGTGATTGTGTCTCTTGGGTTATGTTTTTACAAGGCATGAGTCCCTGATCTGGCTACAAAATGATGGGAGTAGAGTGTGCTTAAAACAGGGGTTTGCTCATGAAGCTAAATAATTGTTAATGCAAATGTGTTCTGAATTTGCATGCTTCTTAGATGTCTGGAATTTCTGGTACATCCCCCTTCCTGGAGCTCTAGAATGCACCCAGCCACCCTTTAACAATCCAGTAGAGAAGGATGGTCACACATGTGACCACCATGTCAGGACAGATAGAAGACATTTTTGGTCTAGACCTCTTAGGATACAAAATAAATATTTTTATTAATTTTCATGTCTTGAAGATGTCTCCATTTTCTTGTTTTGTTTTGTTTTGTTTTGTTTTGTTTTGTTTTGTTTTGTTTTGAGATGGAGTTTCGCTTTTGTTACCCAGGCTGGAGTGCAATGGTGCGATCTCGGCTCACCGCAACCTCCGTCTCCTGGGTTCAAGCAATTCTCCTGCGTCAGCCTCCTGAGTAGCTGGGATTACAGGCAGGTGCCATCATGCCCAGCTAATTTTTGTATTTTTAGTAGAGACAGGTTTTCACCATGTTGACCAGGATGGTCTCGATCTCTTGACCTCGTGATCCACCCATCTCGGCCTCCCAAAGTGCTGGGATTACAGGCGTGAGCCACCACACCCAGCCTGATGTCTCCATTTTCTAAGTCTTCACTTATTAAATAGAGAGACTAATCTACTTAATTCTGTGATGTTGGGTTTGCCTAACTCAGGATGGCAGTGGCCCCAAGTATCACCCTTGGGTTACCTGTTGCCCTCAAAGGCATAATCACAACAAAAAAGACTCTTGAAACTTTTAGTTTCACCTTTGATTCTAAAAGCATGAATTTGCAAGATGACTGGCTGGACAGAGTGATTGTCTTTGCCTAGGGAACCTAGAGTATATTGTAAACAGCCGTATTCTCCCTACACTGGGGACAGGAACACTGTTATGTTGACAGTTATAAATCTAGACTCTTAACAGAGCCTAATACATAGAAAGTACTCATAAATATTTGTCAAACCAAAGCATAAAACCAGTGTCCCAGTTAATGACTGTATTAGGGTTCTCTTAGAGGGACAGGACTAATAGGATACATATATATATATATAGAGAGAAAATATAATATATATTATATAATACAGAATACACACACACACACACACACACACACACATACACATATTCTGTTAGTTTATTAGTATTAACTTATATGATCACAAAGTCCCACAGTAGGCTGTTTGCAAGCTGAGGGGTGAGGAGAGCCAATCAGAGTCCCAAAACTGAAGAACTTGGAGCCTGATATTCAAGGGCAGGAAGCATCCAGCATGGGAGAAAGATGTAAGCTGGAAGGCTAGGCCCGTCTCTCCTTTTCACATTTTTTTGCCTGCTTTATATTCCTTAGAAGCTGATTAGATTGTGCCCACCAAATTAAGGGTGGATCTACCTTCCCCAGTCCACTGACCCAAACATTAATCTCTTTTGCCAGCATCCACACAGACACACCCAGGATCAATAATTTGTATCCCTCGGTCCAATCCAGTTGACAATCAGTATTAAACATCACAACCAACACAATGCCAGTCCTAAGGGGAAAAAATCCTTAGCAGAGCTGTGTGGTTATCAAAAGAATTGTGTACCAAACCCCTACACTGAGTTCTGGGTAAGGCTGAGATCAGTGGCTGAAGGAAAGGTGGAGAAAGCCTGCATAGAGTAGGCTTAAGAAAGGCAGAGAGAGAAGGGGTTTTCATTCTCTGTTCTAAAAAGAAACAAAAATGATGGCAGTTGTGTTTGGGAATAGGGAAGAATGAAATGCTGAGAATCTACCTCACTGTTGGCTTCTTGGTGACCTTCAGTTAACTCACAAACCCTGTCTTCCGCCTATTTCCTTATCCACTACCTTCTCCACTCTGCCAGGACTGACAGCCTTCCCTCTCAACTGGCTGGTACTGCTCCTTATTTATGGATTTGCCATTTATTGCTACCCTTGTTTACAGTCCTTCAGTCATCTCTGTTCCAAGACCATTTAAATTAATTTTGCAAATAAGATTTCACAAGACACTGCATAATATGCTTCAATTGGATCAAGACATATTACATTTACTGTATAGCAAATTAGCAAATTAGCTTTTGCATAGATTATAATTTATTGTTTTACCTACGCATTTCGTTACTTCTCTCTCCCTATTTTTTGCTATACAAAGCTGCCTGAATTATAACAAGTGGCTGCTGAATAATACAACATCTTCTCATGTTACAGCTCAGTAGAAATTTTAAAACGCATGCCACATGGGTAATACTGAACCATGAAATTGTACAGGAGTTCATTAAAGGCAAACTTTCAAACACAAATCAGAAAGGAAAATCATGTTTTATGAAACATATATCTAGATTTCTGGGCTCAGACTCTAGGAGGCAAAAATTAAGCTTGTAAAAACAATTCTAAGACTCTTTATCTAATTTTGACATTTATGACAGCCTCATGTCTAACTGAAAACTGTTTGGTGTCTTATTCTGGTTTAGATAAAAATGACTTCAGTATCTGGAGGTAGAATGTGTGCTACAAAGGCATAGAACAGTACACAAAGGAGCTGGTGCCTGCTGTTAGGCCTGTCAAATTATCTTTGCCACAGGAGATTCAAAAAATAAGCTTCAAAGAAGAGGCAGCCTCTGTTCCTGTGATGTCTATAGCGGTTGCTCTATGTGAGCATTTGTGGAGCTTGTGAGCATCATAAATGAGGTCAGTGTGTTCACCTCTGATTGTCATGTCTGTGATTTGTGCAGACCTAGTTAGCCATTTCTCTAACTCAGCCATAGACATGATACTTGCCCTCCGAGGAAGGGCAGAAAGCCTCTGAGCACTGACCTTGGACAACTCATTTGTAATGTAGAGAAGAAAAGGTGATGATTATGCTCACTAGCCTGATTTGGTCTTTTCGCAGTGTATTGAAACATCACATTGCACACCATAAAAATATATAATTATTCTTTGTCAAGTAAACATTTTTTAAAGACGTAAGAAAATAATGAATAAAAGAAAAGGTAGGTTAGGAAAGGCAGATGGAATGAGAAGTAACAGTGTTTCTCCAAGTTCTTTTTTTTAACACGGGTGTCTGTGAACAAGCCAAACAACAGTGACACGGCTGCTTTTGTCGGCACCCTCCTCCAGTTAGAGCTAAGCGTCCGCAGGGGATAGGATGGTGCAGTAAAACATTTTTATGTGTGAAAGGAGCTTATCCCCACTCTATTGACACACAATGCCCCAAAATAGCATAACTGGTGGCAGAACAAGGGGGTCTGAATCCTTAAGGAAAAATTGCCCAGGATCTGCCCCTTCCCTCCCTCTGGGAGACAGCATGGTATGAGGGAAAAAAGCCTCCCCTACTCCTTCCTACTTTTTTTTTTTTTGAGACTGAGTCTAGTTGTGTCCTCCATGCTGGGTTCAAGCGATCCTCCTGCCTCAGCTTGCATCTGGGACTATAGGTGTGCATCACTATGCCTAGCTAGTTTTTAAACTTTTTCTACTCAGGGGGTCTCACTATGTTACCCAGGCTAGTCTTAAATTCCTGTCCTCAAACAATCCTCCTGCCCCAGTCCCTCAAAGCCCAGGGATTACAGGCATGCAGCACTGCAACACATACCCGCCCCTTTTTTCCCCAAATTTTGCAATACTTTCTACCTGTGAGATCCTGACCGTGTTACTTAAACTTTATGAACCTCAGTTTCCCATCTGTAAAGTAGGAATAAGATTACTTACCTTTCTTACTGTGTTTTAAATGTGGTGATATTTGAGATGTTCGTTAGGTAAGTGTTGCCTTCCTCTGACCAATGGCATCACCAGTACCAAATAACCAGCTCCTGAGAACCTTCTGTGGTGGACATGGCAAAAGGAGTGACTGCCAATTCTTCTGTTATCTATAGGTCAGGTTAACTGTTTCCATACTGCCTGCAGATGCAGCAGTGGTTATTGTCTCCAACAAGTACATTCCTGCTAAGCATTAACCTCCAGCAAAGCGAAGGTTACCCAAGTAGATGCTGTACATAAATGGGTCATCAATCCTGCTTTGTAACTCACTCTCAATACCACTTTTTAAAGTTATATAAACTTCAGAAAAGATGTTTCTGGGTGATCTCTTGGAATCTGTCCTATATATTCAAAAGGCATTTGGGATGAACCTTCTCATCTCACCCCACCAGCCTAAAACTAATGATAATGGAGAATGATAACAGCTCATGGCAGAATTTATCTCTTTTAAATGTGGCAATAGAGAAAGAAAATAAATAATTACTGCCTCTGTTTCCTATCTTTTTTGGTTTAACACTCACATGCCTCTGTTAGAAGAATTCTAGATATAATTAAACCCCAAACTGAGCCCTAATAAATAGGGTTCCTAACTGTAGGTACAGTCTGTCACTATCCAATAGATTTTTTTGCAATGTTGCAATGTTCTAATACCTGTGTTGTCCAACATGGTAGCCACCATATGTGACTGTTGACACGTGAAATGTAGCAAGTGCAATTAAGAACTAAATTTTTAATTTTAAAAAATTTACATAGCCACATGTGGCTGGTGTCTACTGTATTAGACAGTGCAGGTTAGGGATGTAGATTGGGTTTATTTTCATATATATGATTGAAAACCTAAAGCAAATACAGATGACACTGAGAGAGAATCCATATATCACTTCTACTTTTATTTATTAAATGGTCTCCCAAGTAGCTAGCCCTCAAGGGTGTAAAAAATATAGTTATTATTCAGTACAATTGCCATATTTCTAGTCATCAATATCCCAATAGGATATCATTGTGCATTTTTGTTGTATTTGTCATGAATATTTCAAAGCCAAACTTACTAGAATTGTTTTAGTATAGTCATTTCTGAATAAAAATGTTGGCTGATAAGAGCAACTTACCTTTGAACCACTGTGCCCAAGTGACCAAATTGGAAAGAGGATTGTATATTCTTACTCTTCTTCCACTTCCTGACACACCACAACTACCATCATCTTTTCCTAAACCATAACTCACTATCTCAGTATTTTATTAAGCTAACACATATATAGTATTTACAAGATAAGACACTATTCTGAAACAAATGCCTTGCCTACCCATATTCACGTTGGGAGAGAAAGCACACAATAATGCACTATATTTTTACTGATATGTAAAAATGTATTTTTGCTACAACTGAGGAAACAGCTCTTATGGTGATGCCTGTAAGCAGGAGCATTAGCCTGAATGCCACCTGCAGTGCAGGTAAAGCAAGGTACAACCTAACATAACCAGGGGATTAGAGGAGTGGCACAGCAGCCAGCTGGCACCAAGGGAAGGCAGTGAATTATCGGAAGCATACAGGAAACTATAATGGAGGGTGCTCGAGGCAGTAAATAATTTTACCTAAACAGTTACATGGTGCTAAGGGGCCAACTAGTGACTAGTAGGTTTACTACAGGTGCTTCTGTAAACATTTTGAAACCCTGCTATGCCGTTATAGAGTTGGGATTATTGATATGTGGTATTGGAGTACTTTAATATTTTGATCTCTTGAGCATACCCACCAAAATTTTAGTATGTAAAAATAAAAGTTGAAAAAGATGAATGCAAACCATTGCTCTATAATGTTTGTATTTTCCCCTAAAGGGTCATTCTATGCCATTTTCTGAGCCTAACTCCTTATTTTCATCCTTCCTTCTAAAATTCACACTCTTAGCTATCCCAGTTAATTCCCAGAACTGTATCTCTCCCAAAGAAAACAGCCAGCAGCTGACCAATTTCTCAGTTCATGCTATGCAAAAAGTCATTTTGGAGGCTCCATTAGTAGAAAGCAAAGGTACTGTGTATCCCTACTGTATTAGTCCATTCTCACATTGCTATAAATAAATACCTGAGACTGGGTAATTTACAAAGTAAAGATATTTAATTGGATTATGGTTCCACAGGCTGTACAGGAAGCCTTGCAGTATTAGCTTCTGGTGAGGCCTCAGGGAACTTACAATCATGGCAGAAGATGAAGGGAGAGCAAGCACATCACATGGCTGGAGCAGGAGAAAGGCTGGGGCCGGGGGGGAAATGCACTATCACAAGAACAGCACCAAGGGGATAGTGTTACACCATTCGTGAGAACTCTCCCCCATGATCCAATTACTTCCCATCAGGCTCCACCTCCAACACTGAGGATTGTAATTAAACATGAGATTTGGGCAGGGACACAGACTCAACCCATATGAGCTGCAATAACTCTTACCATGCTGTTGGCAAAACCAAAGGAGCCAGTAGGGTCTGGGAACACCTCCAAATATTATACCATTTCCCCATGAAGAGATATTGGCCAAGAAGCCAGAAAGGAAGTATATCCTAGATGTCTCTGTAGATATTAAGATAATTGTTTGTACTATTCCCTAATAGGGAGTAATGAAGTCTAGAGGATAAACATGTCCACATAGATTCCCTCCTAATAGCCTTTTTCCTCACATAGGAGGGGAACCCATTCTCACAGAACTACACAGAAGGAAGTTTAAGGAGTATTTCTCAGGTATTGCATAAGAGGTTGTGAGGATAGCAGAGTCTAAGGGCCACTCTGTTGGCTTCCCATTTGCCCTAGTTATTAAATTATCACCTTTTAGTTCCAAACTCATTCAGGACTACTACTCTCCTTCACAATGCTAGGGCTGGGACTCAGAAAACCACCATTTCTGTTTTGCTAGTTGGTCCTGCTACTCTGCCAGGAGGGGCATTGGGGAGGACTGCAAGACTGGAGAGGGAAAGAGAACATGTTCTTTTCTGTGTGTTCCTGGTTTTCTGTGGCCTTCCTGTTATTGTGAGTACCAACCTCAGGAATGTTCTTCATCCCAGCAGCAACAGTTTCTAGTAATAGCTGAATTGGTGTTTGCTTTTTCTAACACTTATAGAGCCATCTTCATTATGGCTCCCCTTAAAACCTCCAGACATCATTACCAGCCAAGCCATACCCTCTCCTTGGAGATCTGGGACCCCACAGGGACCCACCTTCAAGTTTAGAAGTTTTCATAGTTCCAGCCTTTTACTTGTGTGTTCTTTCAGCCCCAAGGGTGGTAGCATAGCTGCTTTCTGCAGTAGCCATCTTCATAGCACCCAACTTTTCACCACTTTAGTTACGGATTAACAACTTTATACCTACTTAATCATTCTGTTTTTGTTGTTTGTTTTTTGATACAGGGTCTCTCTCTCCCTCTCTCACACACACACACACACACACACACACACACACACACACACACACACACACATATGCTGGAGAATACAGTGGTGCAATCAGAGCTCACTGCCACATGGAACTCCTAAGCTCAAGAGGTCCTCCCATCTCAGCCTCTGGAGTACCTGGGACTACAAGTACATGCTACCATGTGCAGCTAAAGTTTTTTTTAAACTTTTTGCAGAGACAGGGTCTTACTCTGATGCCTAGATCCATTCTTTATACTAAATTCTCTCTGTTCAAATAACAAGTGTGGTTTCTGTCTCCTGCTTGGAACCAGATTGATGTACCTCTGAAATGGTCCTTTTAATGAACGAATAGAAACATGGAGCCGGGCGCAATGGCTCAAGCCTGTAATCCCAGCACTTTGGGAGGTCGACAGATCGAGACCATTCTGGTCAACATGGTGAAACCCCGTCTCTACTAAAAATACAAAAAAAAATTAGCTGAGCATGGTGGTGCGTGCCTGTAATCCCAGCTACTCAGGAGGCTGAGGCAGGAGAATTGCGTGAACCCAGGAGGCAGAGGTTGCGGTGAGCCGAGATCATGCCATTGCACTCCAGCCTAGGCAACAAAGGTGAAACTCCGTCTCAAAAAAAAAAAAAAACATGGGATGTACCAAAGGTTGGTAACTCATTTTTTTAAGCTGGGTGATTCTGCTAAGCCATGTGGTACTTGTGAGTCACCAGCAGTGGCCATGGCTTAAGAATGCCACTGTGAAATTCAGTCACACTACCTTAAGGAAGCCTTTCAAGTCATGCAATATTTGAATTATTTACTTACCTGTCTACTGGACTGCAAGCTCTGTGAGGTGAGTGATGATGTCCTGTTAATAGTTTTATCTTCAGTTCCAGTGTGAACTTGTTGAATAAATAAATGAATGAATGAAAAATTCATAAAGCACTTAGTGTAGTTTTAGATGACAGCAAATTTAACCACGTGTTCAAGGACCTCCTTCTGCAACAAAAGTTTAAAACGCAGGCTAAAATGGAAACGAATTCCTTTATAAATTTAAGGGTGAACTTTCCACATTCCTTTTTTATTGTCTCCATAATTTCTTCCCTCCCTCAGTTTCCAGACACAATTGTGAGCTCTTTAGGCCCTTGGTTCTTTCAACATTTTTAATTACCTTAAAACATCATTCAACTGTAGCAGTCTTGGCAATCTTATTATCTCGAAGGGACAAGGAGCAAAGATTAGTAGATTAGTTGTTTTATCATTTAAGTAATGAGAATTTTACACTTCTCTAAAGAGATTTATGAGAGTAATTAGTCTAAGCAGGAGTTTCCAGCATGAGTGTTATTAGGTATAATAATTAACCCTAGCAGGGTGAGTTACTGCCTAGTAACTTAACAATCATTGAGAATGGCATAAAATTTCAGTTTTAGGCATTTGGAAATATTTATAAATATGCATTACTAATAAGCATTTAATAAAACACTAAATTTAATTATAAAAGCATCAATATAAAACAAAGTATTGGCAAGTTTCATGCCTTGTTGTTATTAGCTTATTTTTTGTGTTCTTATAATACAATTACTTGTCAAAGAAATGAGACAGCAGCATCATACACTAGCAGAACACTGATGTTAGAGTTAGATCTCAGCTCCGCCATGTACTAGCTCTGTGACTTTGTGATTCATTTGACCTTCTAAACCTCAGGTTTCTTCAGCTTCAAAACAGGTGGTAAAAATTGATACTAAGGCCTCTCTCAACCCTGGCTATCTATAACTGTATAAGACACAAACATTACCTAAATTAAGTAGCTAGAATTAGTACCTGGGCCACCCAGGCTATGACTGACTCCTTTGTCCCTAGAGAGAAAATAAAATTAACAGCAAAGTACCTACTTTGTACTACAATTTTCATATATATGATCTCATTTATATTTATTTAAGAATGGTATCCTTACTGTATAGATAAGGATGCTCAAGAAATTTGAGGAACTTGCATAGTAGGTAAGAGTTTGTATGAAATAGAATAGGTTCAAATACCAGTTCTATTACTTACTATTAACATCTATAAGTGAGAATAACCATAGTTTCTACCTAAGAATTACAAAAAGAAACAAATTCAATTTTACATGCAAAATTCTTAGCAAAATATCTAGCTAAGAATGAACATTCTGCAAATGTTAACTTTTAGTAATAAAAGTAACAAAATTTAGTACTAATAAATTATTACTACTATTGTAATTATTTTTAATGTCATAACTACAAAATGCCAGTCAAATTTTGAATCTAGGTGATTTTGACTATAAGCGCCATATGGATTCAGTTATATCAGCTTGATAAACTTTGAGAACTTGGAAATGTTTGGTTTTTAAAAAATTACTATGCAGCTCTTTCTCACCTGTTAGCTCCCAACTAATAACTTATATCTTAATACACTAAGAGACATTTGATTTATCAGTTATAAAATACAAGCTAATGTCTCCATGTTACTTCATATTCTATAAGGTCAGATTCTATGATAAATGAACTATTTTCCAGACATAATAAAGTTAGCACATTAAAAAAGATTTTTGAGGAAATTAATGTAAGTCTAAAACATAAATAAAATTTAATTTCAGTTCTTTTGTTTCACAAAACTCTTGGTAACACCATAGACATGAAAGGACTTAGTTAACTGGGAGGAAAAGAATCTATTGAGTTCCTGCTGAGTGTTAGGCATTGTGCTATCACTTTTAGCCAATGTCCAAATCACTTGTTTTAGCCTTTCTCATTTTGAATTCCTCATATGAGCCATAAAACACACAAAAAATTATTTGAGTGATTATTTTAGCCATCTTTCCAAAGGTGGCACATAATTAGTACTACAACATATTTTATTTTCTAAAGATTGAGGTATCTATATATATCCCACCCAACTAGCTTTTCTTTCAATGTGACATTGGCATTCCTCCATTGAGAGAGATGGTTTACGTTCCCTCCATTTGAATCTGGGTGGCTCTGTGTCTACAACAGAAGTGATACTATGTGACTCCCAAGGCTAAGTCATTAAAAAATTCTTCAACATTCTCCAGTTCACTTTCTGGTCTTCATAGAAGTTTGCCCTTGGAACTCAACCACCATGCTGTGAGAGAGCCAAGCAGCCTTGTGAAAAGATAATGTGTAGGTACCTGGCCACAGCCCCAGCTGAGATCCCAGCCAATAGCCAGTATCAAGTGCCAGACATATGAGGCTTTAAGATTATTCCATTCTCCACCCTTTGTGCCACCCTACCTGACTGAATAGAGCAGAAGCAATCTGTTTCTACTGAGCACTTAGCCAAAAGCAAACTCATGGATGAAATACATGTCTTAAGCCACTAAGTTTTCAAGTGGTTTGTTATATAGCAAAGGTAAGCAAAAAGAGTGTCATTCAAGATGCATTGTACTACATACAGTGGTGACCTTAAGGCATTAGAGTTTACTTTTTATTCAAAACCACTTGATTATACCTTAGACAAATAATGATTGTGATGAAACACATTATTTTCTTCTGTAATGGTCTTATTCTTTGTGTAATCAAATAGATATAGATATAAAAGCATAAAACTATATGGGAGAAAAACAAATTCTTAGATTATTAGGTTTTAAAAACTGAAAATTGATTTGTTTTAATATTAGAGACTCTCATAATTTCATCATCTTCTAGAGTAATAATAGAACAATGTGATATATGCAAGCTATCAGGAATTTAACAAATGATTCTTAAGGTTTAAATGACACTTGATGTGGACAGAGTCCAATTAGAAATGTGCTTTGCCCCTAACCTAATATAATTTTATTTTCTGACACTGTATTACGAATTTTTAATAAACCAATACTTTTTCACATATGTCCACTTGTTTATTCTCATAAAAAGAATAGACTTAATATGGAATTTTTTCCTTTTCTCTTTCTTTCCATGTTTCATAACATCAACCATAAGCAAAATTCTTCACCTCTCTCCAACATTGATACTTCATTTTTCTACACCCTATCCTTCTTGGTTCTGTTCTTTACATTTTAGTGCATCTCCCAAGCTTTGCAATTATACTGTTCCCATGAGCTGTTTACATATGTCCAAAAGATTTTCAACCTAGGTCTGCCTTCCAAGTCTTACCAGTGTTCTAGAATATTCCCTTTGCAGTATCTGGGATGCTTATGCTTTATAGAGCTCCAGGGAGACTTAAGACACATAAGGGATTCATTTTGCTCTCAGGAAGGTCTAGGACTAAGAATTATAAAGTTGATTAATGGGTAAACAAAAGAAAGCTAAGGCCATGATATCTACTAATAGCAGTCACTGGACACATACTTCTTACTTCTCTTCAGATGCCAATCACAAACATCACTAACCAATTATGATAGTATTTCTTGCTAAGCTCTGACTTCCCCAAGCACTTTTCTTAAAACAGCACTGAGACAGCCATTACCAACTACCTGGACAGAGAAGAGAGGGAAAAACCTTTTTGACATTCTAAATAGAAAGTAACTAACAAGCTATTAGTCATTTCTCCTGGGATGGGGGTACCATGAAGAGTTTTTGCTTTTTTGGTCCAAGGTCTTTTCTTGCTATTACCCAGTTTTCAAGTGCTGATGGGTTTCCCAGGATCCCTGGCACTTACTAAAAACTGAATGTCCCTCTTTCATGCTTTTTGCAGATAAAATCTGTGTAACTTCTACCATATGTAACAATGAGCTGAA
This sequence comes from Saimiri boliviensis, assembly GCF_048565385.1. Taxonomy (NCBI): domain Eukaryota; kingdom Metazoa; phylum Chordata; class Mammalia; order Primates; family Cebidae; genus Saimiri; species Saimiri boliviensis. Next base: position 39,652,192 of record NC_133454.1, on the reverse strand, counting down.
TTCTGACAACATAATGCCAAGCAGCCAGTTACATAACACTTAGATTTCTTTGGTGTTCTTTATTGCTAGGTAATGATATTGCCCAATGTATTACAACCAGAAAGAGAAAGGGAGAAAGAAAGTCAATTGTGATAATAAAACGTAAAGAAAAAACAAGAGGATTATATATTACCAGTTGAGCACTAGGCTGCCTCTTCGGGGGCTAGGTGAAAGGGTTTTAGAATCATCATGCATTAGTGCTTCTCCATCAAGAGAGGTTTCGATTTTGGAATGATACAGCCAACCTCATAAAAATAGGAAAATAGTTATTTCTTTTCAATAGCCTTATCCTGCTTGTTTTATTGTTTCTGGCCCTCCGCATGCTTAGAGTCCTCTTTCTATTACAGTCCATCAAGTTGCCATGGTTGGATCTGATTTTTTTAAAAACTAGGAGAGAGAAAGAGAAAGGAGATTAGCATTTCATCTCTATAACTAAGCTGCAAGCCAATAAAATGACATTTTCATACACATTTTAAGAGCTAACCATAGTAACTTAAGGAACCATGGTTAGAATCCTCTGGCACCCTATCAAAACCTGGGTGACAATAGAGTACTGTGATGGTTAAGGAGTTTATTGGTCTTTAAAGAGGAAAATGCTCTCTGAATACTGATTCTGATTATTTCTGATTAAGGCTATCCCTTAAACATGTCTCAAGAAAAAAAATGTTCCTATGAAGCTTTTATTATTCTCCATAATTTTATTTCTGTATACCTTTAACCAATTTCATTAAACAGAATATTCTCATTCTCATAAGGATCACAGTCCAAAATACAATTTACAATCCCTTTCAGAGAGTTGGTTGTCCTTAACGACTTTCAATGGACAAATTTGCCATCCCCTTCAGTAAGCAGATGTGTGACTGCTTTTGGTTTGGATGTTTCAAATCAGGTAGAATTGCCTGGCATTCCCCATCCCCAGTGTCTGAATAAAGTTACTATATGGAAGGGAAAGAGAATTTATAGCGTGAGCAATATCATCAAGAGTTGATCTATCATCCCCTAGAAACAACTGGCTCTGAATAAGAGATCATGGCCAGACCTGGAAAACACAGGAAGTTGCGTTAGATTGGCGATTCTGAGAGTAAATGGTCTACTTTCCGTAAGGCATCTCCTGCATAGATGCCAGTTCTGTCAGTTGTGAAGTATGCAGTTTTATCTTCCCTAATTAATTTGGGAACAAAAGGTAGATGGCACATCCCAAATGGTAATAGTCTGAACAAATTCAGCAGCTGCCTTTGTTTACAGGCTGTGTACACAAAGTCCGATGGAAAGATTTTTAAAAGAGCAATAAATGGCAATTCACATGGATAATGAACTGGATTAATGTAGCAATTAAAGTTTATTAAAATGAAGTATTACCCTTAGACAGAACCTGGCAATGATGTAAAAGCTGAGGGCCTGCTTACAAAAATTGAGGTTTAGCAAAGGAAATTTAAATTCCCAAGAGGTTATAAAGTCTGTGTGAATATGAATAACCATGCTGAGTCAGTTGAGGTTTAAGAAATAATCTTAGATGAGTGAAGGATTTAGAGCAAGAATAATTACATATTTCTCATCTAGAAGACAGGTTTTCTTTAGACAAAGGGTACCAAGTTTTCTGCTGATAAAAGTATCTCTGAGGGCCAATGTTTTGTTCTTATCCTATCATGAGAAAGACATTCGTGAACTGTAAGGACCTCACCTGACTGCAAAAAAAAAAAAAACAAAGAAAAATGGTAGTGAAACAGGGAAGGCAGATGATATAGAAAATATTTTACAAATATAAAAGGAGGCATTGGGAGGTGAAGGAAGGCTTCCAGCAAAGTTAATGAACCCCCATTCGTAGGAGGTATCTGACATCATTAGATCTTAACTAAATCTCATTATAGAGATTATACCCAAAGCAAAATGTAAGAAAGTCCCTGAGTTGTTTTTCCTGTTACTCATTGGTTTATATTTTAGGGGTGAGCGAAAGGTACTCCAGAGGGAACAACATATAAAGTTCCTCAAGTTGCGCTATTAAAATTTGTCAACATTTTATTATGAAATTTTCCTCTCTGCTAGAGGTTAGGTTACTGTATCTGGTTTGTTCTCAGAGGTATTCAAACATGAAGATATTTTATTTTTCTCTAATCAGTGTCCCCGCTATTACTGTGTTGCATCCCTCTTCCTGGCTTGGTGGTAGATTTCCCAATAATACCTTATGCATTTTCGGTTCAACTTAAAACTTAACTGATTCAAATATTCCCTGACTTGGCCAGACCTGTGGTTTGAGGGACCTGACCAGGTGAAGGGACGTGGCCTAGTTCTATATTCCTCCCTGTTCACCTCTACCTTGAAGGACTGAAAATATTTTGGTCTGCTTCTGGAATACCTCTTTCACCCCTTTTTATAGGATTTTGGAGTTTTCAACTCTAGCTGCTCATTAGCACCAACAGAAATCTTTAAAAATATATCCATACCAGGGCTCCTTTCTGGTCTCATGCAAAATTTTAAAGATGAGGAAATAATAGAGCATGCATCCATTATTTCACAAGCTACTGATACTGTCCTCTATGTTCACACTGACTGGTGATAGGGTTCAGATACACTACCCTACAATTTGGCACCTTCGTATATGAGAAAACAGCAGAAACAAGAAGATCCCGCTGACCGTTTCTGATGTTCTCCCCTGTTGTAGACCATAAAAGAATTATCTGACCTTCCTCTAAAGTACATCATAAAACCTCCATTCCAGAGGGATCCTCCCTAGACCTGAAGGAAAGGAATTAATATACAGAAATGCTAAAAATCATCTGAAAACAAAAATACGCATTACCAAGTTCTTCCCAGTTTATTATCATTAAGTCGTAATCTTCTGTCTTCCAATCATACTCTGCATGACTATAAAAAATACATAGCCTTCCTTGTTTTGGGGGGTCTTCAATTCTGAAGGCTTCCATATCACATAAAACTTACATGAAATGAATTTTTTATGTTTTTCTCACGTTTCTCTTGCCATGAACCTAGTGACAGGTGAGAAAAGGAATCTTTCCTCTCCTGCACTGGCTATCGATGTCCTCTAGGTGGCAGACAACCCAATGGCATGACTGGGGAAGGCGTATACACGGAAGAAGAGTCTCTTCAGCTGACCTCCCTCCTATATAGAGATAAGTGGAAGAGTTAACTCCAACCTAACCTCTCCCAAACCTCCTAATTCCCTCTCTTGATACTGCTAGAGTGAAATCATCAGCCTTTGGCTGTTGGGAACTTCTTGCCCCAAGGTCAGCTCTCTTGGATAGGCTATTGGCAAAAAGGCTCTTTTCCAGGTACCCTATATACACACAAATGGTGAGACAGTGAGCAGATTGCCCCGGTGATACCCTTTCTCCCTGCCTGCCAACTTTCTGTAAGTCTTTTTTTTTTTTTCTATTTAAATGGAAATGGGCATATCAGCAGAGCTCTGCATAAGCAGATGAACCATTGATGGGTTATCATGCTTTGCCTTTGGAGCACCACAGTCTTTCTTTACAATTGATTTAGTCAATGCCATCTTCAGTTGGCTGGAAGTGGAGTTGGGAGTTTATGCCATTTTCATTCCAAGCCATAAAATTTTCACTAGACATTAATGGCAATTGAGAGAGAGAGAGAGAGAGAGAGAGAGAGAGAAAGGGAGACAGTAGGGATGCTTAGGTTAGCAGTCCAACCTTGGAAGCCAACTCCAGCCACAGCCTTGCCAGGATACAGTCTGAGGGGCTTGGTATTTCTCTACCCTTTGCCTTGAGCAATTTCATTCTCTTGTGTTGAATGAATGCATGGCCCCAAACAATATTTCTCAAGCATAAAAACAATAATTAGCTTAGGCATAACACAAAAGCAGAAAAAAAATGGCTACCTACATAATTACAGAATACCTGATAAAGTAGGGCATGGTTCCACTCACAAATGTACAGGTAGTGTAATGGGTATGTCCTTTGGGGGAACTTTGGCATGTATGAGAATGTTTAAAACTTCACAAAGCTATTAATGAAATATAATGTCACAGTGAGAGGTTCATCTGCATTTGTTTAAAATAAAAGAAAATTTCAATAAGGTACTTATGAGAAGCTTCATTTACAGTGCTAGAAAAATTTTACCTGTGTAGCTTGGCACTCGTTTCTTAAAATGTGTCTTCAAATACAGACCTAGAAAGGATTTCCAACCAACATCTCCTCAGGGAAACAGCAATGCTTTTAACTCACACAGCCATTTAGAAAGATGTGATAAGAAGGTCTTCCATGAGACTTCCATGAGAAGTGGACAGTTTCACTATAGGGATGGCTGATATAAAAAATCAAAATTTTAAATTTAAGAAATGGGTATAAAAATTATAGTTAGAATTTCACAAATTAGAATATTTTCTTTTTTAAAAAGTCAGTGAGAGCACTTCTGTTCTCCTTAGTGGCAGTCTAGAGCAACCATACCACCAAGAACAACTGAAATACATGGTGAAAATATTTTTAAATTATTGACAAAATGAGAAGAGCAAAGTAGACAAAAATGACAATAGCAAGCTTAAGAAAAAGAAGGAAATATAGAGAAGGAAGACCTACAATTGAGGGTGCTGTCAGTTCTGTGGGAGGTAGCAGAGAGGTTGGAAAACAAAGCAGTTCTTATAATGGTCAAAGGTGGCATGTGGTAAATTTGGAGTCCCAGTCCAGCAGGTAGAAAGGATCCTGGTAAATTTTTCAGGATTTAAGTTTAGACCAGAAGGGCTTTACCTCAGAGTAAGAAAAAAGGTAAATCTCTCTTGTGACTGAAGCCTGGTTTTGGATCATCTCAAAGCCCTGAGATGATATTAAGGTGACCCAAGATTACATCTACCCCTAGTTACCTGACCAAAGAAAATGTATATCCTGTATAGAGAAAGATGATTGATATGGTTTGGATCTGTGTTACCACCCAAATCTCATCTCAAATTGTAATCCTCACATGTCAAGGGAGGAGCCTGGTGGCGGTTGACTGGATCATGGGGTTTCCCCCATACCGTTCTTGTGAGAGTGAGTGAGTTCTCATGAGAGCTGATGATTTTAAAAGGGTTTGGCAGTTCCCTTTTTGCTTGCTCACTCTCTCTCCCCTACTGCCATGTGAGGAAGGCGCCTGCTTCCCCTTCCCCTTCTGCCACGATTGTAAGTTTCCTAAGGCCTCCCCAGACCTGCAGAACTATGAGTCAATTAAACCTCTTTTGTTTATAAATTACCCCATCTCAGGTAGTATCTTCATAGTGGTATGAACACGGACTGATATAATGGTGTCACCCAGAACTTCAAATATGTCTATATGTTTTCACGGAAAATGAATAGTACTTTATCAAATATCAAATCACACAGAGATAAGATATAGTAAATAAAATCTAGGAGAAATGATAAATAGCAGTAACATGTCAGAAACTCCAAATTTTAGAGTAACTGAGCATCATTTTAAAACAACTGTCCTTAATCTATTCAAGGAAATGAGAGAGAAAAATTGAGAATTGGGACAGCAAACCAGAGATGATTAAAAAATATTCATTCACTGGAAATTTTTAAACTAAAAAAATGCAGTAACTAAAATTAAAAACACAACGGGTGGATTTAAAAGGATATTAGACATGGCTGAATACAGATTTAATGAACTAGAATATGGGTCAGATATAAATATCCCGAATGAATCACAGAAAAATTGATGAATAAAAATGCAAAAAAAAAAAGCATAAGAAATATAGGGGATATAGTGAGGTCAAATATAAAGGTAATTAGAGATCCAGATAGAGAGGAGAGAATGAGCATAGCAGTATTTGAAAATTGTGATATTGACAATTTTCTAAACCAACAAAAGCCACCAAATCACAAATTCAAAAAGCATTTCTATCCCCAAGCAGTATCAACACAAGCAAATTAAACACATCAAGGCATATCATGGTAAAACTGCTGAAACAAAAATAGAAAAAACTTTTAAGTAGCCATGAAAAAAATACAAATGACCATCAAAGAAGTAACAATCCCATTCCTCAGAAATCATATGAAAGATACACTGTCAGCAAAACATATCTTATGCACAAATCTATTCATTGTGGCATTATTTGTGATAAACAATTGGAAGAAACCCGTAAATATCTATCAACAGAGGACTAGTTGAATAGGCATGGTATCTGCACAAAATGCTGCTGTGGGACATTCAGACATGCCGTGCTTCCTGATACGATATAACATGAAGTACACACAACCCCCTGTGAAATAAACGTAGTTGACTCTGAACCTTATTAGAGCTAACTTCCAATTTCTAGGAAATATGGGGCTAAAGGAACGAATTAAATGACACTCCAAGGAAACAGACAAATCCAAATTATGGGATAATATCCAGGAAAATAAATCTAATTCTTCAATAAGACAACAGCATGAAACAAAAGAGGTGATGGGAGTAAATTAAAACCATAACAACCAAATTATATGTGGGATTTTCCCCCTAATTGGAATAAATTAATTGTAAAGAGCTCACATTTGAGAAAATCAGGTAAATCTGGATAATGACTAGGTAATAATTATACACACAAAAATTTTGTTGATTATGTTTTGTTGGAAGTGACAAGGGCACCATGGTTAAACAAGAATATGGCCTGTTTTTAGAAATGCTTTCAAAATGTTTAAGTGTAAAAAAATACGAGATTTTGGCTTTGCAAAAAAATTAAAAACTACAGAAGAGGAAAGATGAAGCAAATGTGGCACAATTTTTATCTTTATCATTGTTGAATTTGGATTATGGATATATGGGGTTTCATTATATTCTTCTTTAGTGTATGTTTGAAAGTTTCACAGTAGGTTTTTTTAAGTGGAATAGGTGTCCCAGAAATTGAACCTCAGAAATAGAATATCTGTCCTTGAGATATGCAATGTGGATTCCTATTTGAAATCACCTGTTTCCTCTGTCACCTGTTTTTCTTCTGTAAAACATATATATTTAAGCAGAGTAGACAAAAGGAAACAGGTGATTAGGCTGCTCTCTCTCTCTCTCTCTCTCTCTCTCTCTCTCTGTCTCTCTCTCTCTCTATATATATATATATATGTATATACACACACACACACACATATGTGTATGTGTGTGTGTGTGTGTGTGTGTGTGTGTGTGTATAAAATGCCTTTCAGTGTACTTGTTTTAGCTGCTCTGAAAGAAAACTACATCTTTGAAGTCAACTCCTTGGATTCTCCAATGTGAATTTTACACATTCCATATAGTTTATACACTGAGGACACATTTTCTGAACATACCCTCCATCTTTGAATATAATCTGCCTAACTGGTTACACATGATGTGGTAATAGACCAATTGACAAGAGCTTCATTTTCTTCATGCAGTTTTGATTCTAACAACAATCCCATAGTAAAGAAACCAATATCCCCATTTTACCAAGGAAGAAACAATAGTTTAGCAAGATTAAACGACTTGTCCAAAGTAATGCCCTGAGATTTTTGTGATTAAAATCAGTTTTCTATCTCTTCTCCCACCACCAATACCCCCACAAATGCGTCCTCTAAGCTTAAGGTCATAGTTGAAATGGAAGTTGAAGCAGAAATTGGGTTTGTAGTTTCCAGTGTTAAATATAGGTCTATGATAAGAAGCTGGTAATTCTAAGCTAGTTGAAGGCTGACTTTTGCAACATGGCTGGAAGTACTGGTTAAAATAAAATGTCATCATGATCTGGTACAGGGAAGTTTCAAAGAACTGTGTTGAACAATATAACTTCTACTGAATTCATGTGAATCTTCCTCATAAAAATATACTGTGTGATTTTATAATCTAATTTTTAAGAAATTGTATACTATGTGAGAATGTTACCCCTTCCCTTTTATCTCAGCTTGGGCCATTCTGTATGTTCATCTCATCACTGATCCTGGATCAGACTTGAATCTCCAGTGTGGTCCATGAATATATGAATTACCATCCTGGATAAATAGCCACATGCAATTTCCAGGAGCAGAGAGAATGGCAACAATGATTATGTGGTTTAAATAAATATAGCAACAGTAGTGCCAACACAATCTATTCCCATGGTGAAAGTAATTTAGCATACCTGTTCAGACATCTCCTGCTTGCCATCAATTGCCAGATCAGCAAGAGTCACACATTCCAACTGAGACACCTGGATAATTGTAGAATACATCATGCTTGTTTAACCCAGTGAATCTTCTCAGAGAGAAAGGGCTGAAATGTTCCACTGCAGCAAAATAAACTTGCTTCTGTTTTTCTTTAGCAGCCTAATTCTGATGCAGTGAAGCCAGGAATAAGTGGCATTTTTGTTTTACTTAAAACGAAGGAGAACACTCTTCAAGTCAGAGTACTGTTGTGCTATGCTAACAACAGCTTCTACTGCAGGGTAAAACACTAAAATATTGTTTATCAATATGGTAATCATGACAAGCAGTTAACATTTATTAAATGCTTACTGCATGTACATTATCTCATGCCTCACAGTAATCTTTTCAAATAGGTTTCTATTATTTTTATTTATTTATTTTTTTTTTTTTTGAGACGGAGTTTCGCTCTTGTTACCCAGGCTGGAGTGCAATGGCGCGATCTCGGCTCACCGCAACCTCCGCCTCCTGGGTTCAGGCAATTCGCCTGCCTCAGCCTCCTGAGTAGCTGGGATTACAGGCATGTGCCACCATGCCCAGCTAATTTTTTTTCGTATTTTTAGTAGAGACGGGGTTTCACCATGTTGACCAGGATGGTCTCGATCTCTCGACCTCGTGATCCACCCGCCTCGGCCTCCCAAAGTGCTGGGATTACAAGCTTGAGCCACCGCGCCCGGCCTATTTTTATTTTTATAGATCTAGAAACCGAAGCTTAAGAAGGTGAAGTAACTTGCTTAAGCAGCTAAGTGGCAGAGTCTGATTTCAAATACAGATGATCATTGGACTCAAGAACCTGAGTGCTAAATAAATATGTTATACAGACCCTATATGTGGTATTTAAGGGAGACTTGTCTAAATCACTCATTTAGGATGCTACAAGTAACAGGATCTAATTATCTCACAAGGAATCAGGTGCCAAGCAGATCCAACCTCATTCAGAGGCTGCACCATGTCAGCAGGGACCCAGGTTCCATCCATCTTTCTGCTCTGTCATTATGGGTCAATTTCCAAGGAAGTTGCCAGATGACTGCTGCAGCTGAGACTTTCCTTTAACAGCCTCTGACAGAGGTATGGGGAGGGTTTTCCCACATAACTCTTTTTTACAGAAAGAAACACCTGTTCCAAAAATCTCTCAGAAAGTTCTTTAGCTAAACGGCGAAGGTGTAGTCACAGCCCATACTTAAGCCAATGAAGGTGGCTGATCATGACTTTGTCTTAGACTTATCAAGTTTTCTCACCCCTAGGCTAGGGAGAGGCCCCATGAAGCACATGATTCCTAATATCAGAAGAAAATGGAAACCTTTTAAGATGGCAGTCCACAGTGGTAGGATGCAGAAAGAGACTTTGGGCATTCAGCAATAATTTATCACCTTCTACTTCTTTGGCTGCGTGATACTCAGACATGCCATTCACGTCTAAATCTTACATGACACTCATTTTTTTCTTTTCCTGAAGGGAGCATCTGCCTCCAAGTTCTGGACGTATGGGTGATGTAGAGTTTTCTTCATTTACACCCTACATACAACCCTATGGATAAATGACAAATAATCTACCCATTACCCACAAATATATACTGAGAGAAACAGAAGAAGCTAATACCAAAATTTTTGTTTCCCACTCACTGTTTATCCTTTGACCTTGGAATCCTGACCTTCTCCCCACCATTGGTTTAATGTCCTCTTCCTTAAGACCTTTAAAATGTGTGGCCTTTGTTGAGAAAGTGCCCATCTTTATTCAGTCTTCACAGACAGACCTGCCCCTCTTTCTTTCGGAAATAATTAACAATGGGGTATCTGCAGGAGGCTCAAGGCACCAAACTGCTTAATTTTATCTTCTGATAAGTCTCTGTTTCCCTGCTGCTTCATAAACTAGCTTTAGCTTGGGGGCAGTTAACACCACAAGGCAGTTTTCACCGCCAGGAAAACTTACATTTGGACAGCAATAGAATAAGAAACAATGCAGAGGCTCTGGTGTATACTCATCCCTACCCAGCTAGACCTCCCAGGTATTCGTGAGGACTGTAAGCCCAGGCAATGCAGTAACCCTCAGGACAACCAGTCTGGAAGTCTAGGTTCTGCCCTCGAAGAAGATGGCTTTTGTCCCCTTTCCTCAGTAGACCTGGTTCTGCCATTGGGTAGAGACGGCGTTTGTCCACAGTCCTCGGAATACCTGGTTCTGCACTCTAGGGAGATCTCTGTGTCCTGTCCTCCATAAACCTGGTTCTGCTATCTGGTTTGCTGATCCTCTCTGGCTGCCTCTGAGATGAGCAATGTGAGACTGCATTACTGTAGGAGGCACAGCAGTAGCTACCCTCTGCATATTGGTTCAGGTGTAGAGACCTGCAATTTGCTTCAGGGGTTATCATTCATATGCTGTTCTGGGCCAGGATCCGTGTTTCTTTTCAACACAGTAATCATGCAAACTTGGCAGACACCCAGTCCATTTACTTCCAGTCAGTTTTGTGGGTTACTAAACACAGCAAAAATTTTGATTGGACTTGGTCACTAATTCCAAAATTCTTGTTTCCTACCCACTGTCTGTCCTTTGACCTTGGAATCCTGACTTTCTCCCTCTCCATTGGTTTAATGGCCTCTTCCTTAAGACTTTTGAAAAGTGTGCCCTTTATTGAGAAAGTGCCCATTTTTATTCAGTCTTCACAGACAGACTTGCCTCTCTTTCATTTAGAAGTAATTAATAATGGGATATTTGCAAGAGGCCCGAGGCACCAAACTACTTAATTTTATCTTCTGATAAGTCTCTGTTTCCCTGCCGCTTCATAAACTAGCTTTAGCTTGGGAGGCAGTTAACACCCCAAGGCTTTTTCATCACTCCAAGTCTTCAAATTAAAAGATTCTCAGTTAACACAGTTTTCAGCCTCTGGGTATAAAATACCTCTCTTAGCAGTTTGTTTTCTTTCACTTTGTTCTCACACGGGCCACATTCAGAGAATGTGTCTCTTGCAGAATCTTATGAAGGAATCTATGAATGGCAACAAATCCCTCATATACTGAATTTTTCCTCTCATTTCCTCTAAGCCAGAGCCAAATCAGAATGTAATCTGCATCACAAGAAATGAGTGGCCATTAAATCAAATACCTGCATAACAGGATCTCCAGCTTCTCAGCCTGCAGTGGTCCAGTTGCCACTGTCTTCCATTCTATCTACTGCCTTTACAAGTTCAACTTTTTATAACCTGTTCCTTACAGCATTCTGTAACAAAACTGTATCATAAGATGCTATAAGCTTAAATAGCAGGATATCTAACTTAAAGTAGTTTAAATTATATAGGGCTTATTTCTGTATTTAAGTCTAGTGGCAAGGTATTTCAAAGGTTGTTTTAATCATTAGCAATGTCATCAAGAAACTATATCTCTTCCCTCTTTCTTCTTTGTCATCCTCAATGTATTGACTACTCTGCCTATGCTAAGATATGGCTTTCTAGCTCTAGACACTGTCTCCCCATACAGCTGCATCAAGGGACAAAGAAAAAAAAAATAGCAATGGTTTGGTGCTTTGCTTTCTTCAGTCAGATTGAAAAAATTTTCCTAAAGACTCATTATGTTCTCTTACTGGCCTGTGTAACTTCACCTGCCAATGCCTGTCAAGTGATTGGCATTACAGTTAATGATTTGATCAAATCAACATTCATTCCCTTGAACTGGGGAAGGATCATGAAACATGATATTTAAGAATCTTTTAGTTAAAAAGTCAGTTGGGGAGAGGAGGTTATTGAGTAGGTAATCTCATTTTCTAATCCCCTAAACTCTTACTTTGGAGCAGTGTTTCTCAAGTACAGTCCCTGTATAGTGCCACTATTCTGATTAACATAAACATATACCTGGACCCAACTCAGACCTAAATTAAGACCGCCTACAGTAACATCCAGGAACTTGCATTTTAACAATCTCCCCAAGTGATTCTTTATCACATTGCACAAATCCTTGGAACCTCATCTGATTCAAATTCATATCCTCATGCCATCTATAGAGAATATTTTTCTTGGCAGATGTTTAATGGAGTTGTTTAATTGCTGTTATATTCAAAAATGATCAGTTTTTTTCTCTTTTCCTTTTTTTATTTTTCTTTTTAGCAAAAGTCCTCTAGTTTCTTTATTGCTCCCTGTAGGATTAAGCACTTCTCTTTGTGCACTGTAGGAACCCAATAAATGTTGCTATAGGGTTGTGTTATTTCCTCTTCTGCTAATATTATTTCCAGAAAAAGGAATAATAGGAAATATTATTAAAAACAGCAACAACAAATAAGATGGAAAAATAAAAGTGAGAAATCAGTTCTTATTTTAATGAAGAAGTAATTTTCTCTGGGTCTCCCTTAATGGAACTTTAGGTAGAATCAAGACTGGAGATGAAATGGAGAAAATATTACCATAAAATCATCAGCAATTTTTCAATGTCAATTATTTGATATCTGCATAGAACATTTTTTTTTCCAAGAAAAGGGACTTCACTTATCACCCAGAGCTATGCAAGTCCTATACCCATTGTGAATGATTGATTTCATGTCAGGGAGCAGAATTATAAGAAGTTATAATAATAAATGCTAATATAATGCTTACCATTGTGCTAGATACTGTGCAGGAATCTTATTTATATTAACTCATTTAATCCTTAAGCCAATAATTTGAAGGATGCATTCTCATTTATGTCATGAGCCCCATTTTATAGACAAGGTAACTAAGGCAAAAAAGGTTAATGACTTTCTCATTGTTAATGGGATGGTCATTCGAATTAGAAGTCTGGCTTCAGAGACTTTTGTTGACTATGAAGCTATTAATGTGCTCAACTGACACCAGAAACTACTGTCCTGTGAACCACAGATGGCTTGTGTTGAGTTCTTAAAATTTTGTAATTAGTCTGGAGCAACTAACAATCAGTAGAATACATTTTAAAATTCTGAACTCTAGCCTTTATTGAAAAATCAGAATATTTGTGCTGGCAGTACTAGTCCAGGGACATCCATGGCAGATGATAACTGGATGTGAGTAGAGCTGTCACCTTCAGATGAGTCATGTATTCTTTCGTTTGCCTGTTTCCCTTACTCTCTATTTCTTTCCAACACTTAGACTCAAGCTTATACTATTGCTTTGATTATAGTAAATGAAAGAACCCACATCTCTATCTAAGAGAGTCAATATAATGCAGTGGTTATGCCCATTGATTCAGGAGGTGACTGCTTAAATTTAAACTCCAAATCAAACATTTACTAGTTTTATGATCATAAGAAGATACTTAATCTCTCTATGCCTTAATTATCTCATTTTAAAAATGGGAGTAATGATAAAATCCACTCAAAATTTTTTGTGATTTATTAAATGGGTTAATATATGTAAAGTGACTGAAGCAATATCTGGCATGGTGTAAGTGTCATGCACTTCTGATGGAAAAATAAAAGATGAACCAAGAGAACCCATGTGTGCTTCATGGAGAAGAAAGCATATTACTTTGGAAAACTGAAGAATCTTCCCATGTGATGTTCACTGTGTAAACAATATTCATGATTCTGGAAGAGGCAGATTGGGTCCAGGCCCGCTACATGACCCCAGCTTCATCTCTAAAAGCATGGAGCAGGGGAATTCTCCATCAGTGTCCTAGAATTTCCTTGTTGGAGAGGCATTATTTCAGTCCTCTTTTATGTCTGTGAAGCGGAGGCTTAAAGAGTCCTGTGACTCCACCTAATGTAACACAGAACTGTGATGGCAGAACCAGGATTCATAGCCAGGTCAATCATTCCAAAAAGCAAGAGTTCCTTATACTTGGCTCTTGAATCCATTTTTATATCAATAAGTAGAGGTAGATTGATTTGTTTCAGGGGCAGAAGCTTAACTGTTTTAAGATGTCATACATTTATTCTCATCTTTATCCAGAAGCTTGAAAGTTGTCTAATTATGCCAATGTTAACATGAGGATGCTGTAGATTATGGCTCTTTGTTTTCACTCCCAGAATTCACATAAAATGGGTAAAAGGCATGTCTTTTAGTGGCTCAGACAGACACTACCATTCCTGGGTGGCATATTTTTTATTGTCTTTTTATCCCCGAATCATCTCAGTTAAAACATTATTGAAACAGGAGAGTTTCCTGACCGCCCTCCCCCCACCCCACCTTGTTAGACATGTAACAAGGGTGAGCCTCATTTATTTGGCCACCATGTGCTCAAATCCCTTAAAAGAAGCGAAGTACAAAGGTGAGCAGGTGTACTGGCATGAGCACTGTTGGGCTCTAGCTGCACAGCAGTGTCTAGAGGTGCTACAGTGCTCTTTTAGCCCTGCTATCCAGGGATGGCTTAAGTGTTAAACAGCTCAGTGAAGAGTATGTGTGACAACATTTTTGGTGTGTCCAAATTCTTGTCCAGCATCCAGGAAGAATCAGGTCATACAGACTTGAAGGATGGCGAATGCAGGGATTTTTTTTGAGTGATGGAGGTGGCTCTCAGTGGGATGAGGAGCTGGAGAGGAGATGGAGTAGGAAGATAATCTTCCCCTGGAGTTTGGCCAACCCATGGCCAGTCTCCACCACAACTGCCTCCAACCAGACTCCTCTCAACATTCAAACACTTCCTCTCTTCTCTCCTTCTCTGCCCTGCTGCTCTGCTATTCTTCCACTCTTCTGCTTGTGGAACCTGGGACTTGGTGCTTATATGGGCACAGGATAGAGGGGTGTAGTGGACTAAAAAGGCAACATTTGGGTGCAAAAACAGGACTGCCTGTTCTCATTTAGGGCTCTGGGTCCAGGCTTGAAGTTGGAGCCCTCACCAGGGACCCTGCCCTCCTGCCTCCTGTCCATATCATTATCATTCTGTTTTTTTAAATATGCTGAAAAGTTAATCATTGGAAGAAAATGGCAGGATCTAATGCATTTTCATGCCGTATAAAAAGAAAAGTGTTTAGGCAATGAACTCAGAATAAATAGCAAAGCCTAACTTCTTGATTTGGTATTTAAGACCCTCTGTGATTCATTATCAACATGTATTCACACTAATCCATATCTACTATCCTTTTTGGGACCTGGCATACAGATTTGTACAAAATAGTTGCCTTCTTTTCCTGTCCTACTGACTATACCACCATTGTTGCACCCTCTTTCTACATCTTCTCAGGTATTACTGACTCCATGAAGTATCTCTAAACATTTGCTTTCCACCCTCACAGGGTTCGTCTTCCCCTCCTTTATTCTAGCATTTACTAGTTACACTTAAAGTCTGTTCCCACAATTCTGTCTCCCACTAGACTGTGAGGTCTCTGACAGTGAGACTGAGTCTTCAGTTTCTGCTTAAGATTGCTTCCATTTAATAATTTTAGTTTTTATTTTAGAATCTGTTCTTGTCATACAAACATTCTTTCAAGATAAATCAAAAGACATGTCCCTAAATCCCCTCATATTGATTAATCCACTGTTTATCCTGCATTGGCCTTTCTAACCTCACTGTTTATATAATTTCACAATGTTCTAGCATGGTACAGATATCATATTAATAGCTGATATTTATTGAACTTGAACTATGAGCCAGGCATTCTCCAAAGCATGTTACAGTTATTATCTCATTAGTAATGAGGTAAGAGCTATGCATCATCATTTCTATGTCCAAGATAAGAGACCTGAGATCAGTTAAGTTATATAATGTATCAAGGAGGGGTAGGAATTCAGATTCTAAAGCTGTGCTTTATCACCCACTGTACCACACATCTTCACAAAGCAATCTTTGTAACCTGTTCTGGTTATATTTGACACCACATCATCAACAATTGCCATAGCACCTAGATTTAAGTAATTTTTATTTATATCATAGCAATGCAATCATTTCAAACTCCAAAAAAGTTATTAAAAAAAGCAAAGCAAGGAATATACTACTCATTTCCTTTTTTCCAAGTACCTAACACAATGCTTTTTACTTGAATTGTTAAATCTGTTGATTTGACTTGATTGACTTCCTTACATCTTTATAGGACAGTGCAGGATCCTTGCCTAAGAGGAAGTGTTTATCCAGGGAGATAAACGCTCTTGAGAAGAGCAAGAAGTATGACTGCTGCGGCCTGGATTCCTCTTTCATGCAACCACTGCAGGATATGAAACATAATGTGTGTTTAATACCCATTGTTCCTCCAATTCACTCATCCATCTGGCTGAATCTGTCTTGATAAAGACTGAAATTTTGGACCAATCAAATCAGAACATTTGCACTATTAACAAACATCTTATACCATTCTTAGAAATTGTTTGTGACCTTGGAGAAGTCCAACAAATCAGTCTTCCATTGGCTCTTACCACTCTTCCCTCTTCCTTAACACCATTTAAGGTGACAAGGAGACAAGCTGAGGGCTCTTGGTTTGTTGACAGTGCATTCAGTCACAAATGTGTTTCTAAAATCCAGCTTTATCAAGTTACAAGTAACAAGTAATTACCATGCAGCACATTACCTGGAGTGCCATTATGCAAATTTACATATGGCTCAGCTGCACAATTTAGACAAATATTTATCATCATCCTAAAGCCTTCCTTTCAAAAAGAAAACAGGCCAAGTGGCATTTTCTCATTGCACATATCCCATTTTTCCAACTAGAAATGAACTAGGCTATGCTTATCTGTGGCACTAAAACTTTCTAGAGGAAGTATCCTTTTGTTAGTCTTTCATGAAGGAGGGAAGTTTTGAGGAAACTTTAACTTCATGAAGAGCCAGTTCAAGGAAACCCCCAGAAAACTGTCTTCAAATATGTGTGGGGTTGTCATGTGGAAGAAGGAACACTTGATCTTTATTGCTCTGAAAGGACATGTTGGAATATGTGGGCTGGAATTTCAGAATTACAGAGACAGCTCTCAACTCAATCTAAGGTGGAATGTTTTTAACCAAAGGGGGTGCTATTTTTGGAAAGTTGAACTTTTTTTTTTTTTTTAACTGTCTGTGTATATGAAGTTTTCATACATTAAATTTGTGGATTTTTTTTGACCAAATGAGTTGGATATCCAAATTAGTATGTTGCTTTCAAAATTGTCAACCTAGAAGGTTATCACTCATTCCATAGAGGCTGCCCTTGATGGTTTTAGAACACCCTTTTGAGAAAAGCCTTTGCAGCAGGCTATGGACCATTTTCTCCTCTGCAATGGCAAATCCACAATATTAGATTCTTGAATAGGTCAACAGGTATCCAGACCCATATCTCTCTCTTGAATAATATGATTAATAGAGGTAAATTAATACTTCTGAGGGATCAGAAAGTCAAAATACAAATTATAGTGTTACTATAAATTTTGAGATGGAGCCGTGTAAGAGATTCTGAAAGCCGTTCTTGCTGAGAGGCCCCCAAAGTTCTCCTTAACCCTACTAACCAGCGTGGAGAATGGAGGGTCATCCAAGCAGGAAAAATATTCAGTGTGTTCTTCATCCATGACTCAAACTAAAAATAGAACAAAAAGTATGGCATTACATATCAGGTCTATGAGTTCTGTGAGCTCCCAGGAATGGAAAGAGGTAGAAAGTCACAGCTGGGCCTGGGTTTAAACCACAGCTCTGCTATCACTTGCTCGATGACAGCCACACATTATGTAACCTCTTTGAGTCTGTTTCTTCACCTGTAAAATTTGAATGATGATAAATACTTCAAAAGGTTGTTATAAGAATTTAGACAATATACAAATAAGTATGTAACACAGTGTTAGGCATATATTAAGTTCTCAACACATTGTAGCTGATACTATATTACCAGTGTTAATGCTAGTATTGTTATTGTCATTCTGAATCACCGTTTTTATTGTACTTCCTTACCTCATCTATTCTGCTTTCTCTAATTTTCAAATTAATTTGCATAAAATTCATTTTAATTACCCTACCAATTTCTAGCCCTCTATAATCCTCTTTAAGGGACTTTGTCAAATTATGCGTGACAGTATTTTTATACACAATATGAAGCTTAGAAAAACAAAGCTGTTTTTAAACAAGTTTTATCATCCAATTATACATACACAACATTGAGTTTTCAATGCTATCACCGTATACAAGCTAATAAAAATTTATAGAGAAATCTTAAAAATACTTGAGACAAAGTTGCTGCAACAACCTTGGAGCAGACTCCCTGGGATAAAACTCTGACTAATTCTCTAACATTGCACAATTTGCTTAACCTCTGTGTGCCTCAGTTTTCTGATCTTTAAATTGGATATAATAACAGGACCTATCTTATAGGATTGTTATGAGGCTTAGATAAGTAATAAGTACTTAGAATAGTGTTTGACAAATGGTGAGAACTTAATGAGTGGTAGCTATGATTACTGTTGTTAGTGGTTGATGTGGTTTGGCTCTGTGTGCCCTCTCAAATCTCATGTTAAACTTTAATCCCCAGTGTTGGGAGAGGGACCTGATTGGGGGTGATTGGATCATGGGGCAGATTTTCCCCTTGCTGTTCTCATGATAGTGAGCTAGTTCTCATGAGATCTGGCTGATTACAAGTATGTAGCACTTACCCCTTCGCGGTCTCTCTTCCACCTGCTCCACCATGTGGAGAAGGTACTTGCTTCCCCTTCACCCTTCTACCATGATTGTAAGTTTCCTGAGGCTTCCCAAACATATTTTCCATATAGCCTATGGAACTGTGAATCACTTAAACCTCTTTTAATAAATTATCCTTTCTCAGGTAGTTCTTAATAGCAATGTGAGAATGAACTAATATAGTGGTCCATTGTAGCAGGGACATAAGTTCCACAGTTATGGAAGAAAAAGAATAGTCAGAAAAGTGCATGACAGATATGATTTTATAGAACACAGGTCCCATTGTGGTATTTCAATTAGGTCTTTAAAGTTTCCTGCTCTTTCATAACCAGGAATGTAATCCAAAGAGAATGGCAGGTATGCTAGTGCATGTTTCGCATGCTGCAGACATGAAAGGCTGACAGTTGATATACAATCTCAGATTCTACAGACAAGCCCAACAGACACTACCTTTCAAACCACTTTTCTGTATTCATTACCTATCCTGTTAAATGCTTTTTCCCAAATTAAATTTTTATATCCAATACATAGAAATGAGGTACATAATTTAGCAATGTAAAAAATTGTTAATATGTGAGTATGCAAAGAAAAATGTTACACATTTGTGAATAAAGAGAAAATGATGAATGAATTGAGAGTCCCAAATCAGGCTGGGCGTGGTGGGTGGCTCAAGCCTGTAATCCCAGCACTTGGGAGGCCAAGGTGGGTGGATCACGAGATCAAGACCATCCTGGTCAACATGGTGAAACCCCATCTCTACTAAAAAATACAAAAAATTAGCTGGGCATGGTGGCGTGTGCCTGTAATCCCAGCTACTCAGGAGGCTGAGGCAGGAGAATTGCCCAAACCCAGGAGGCGGAGGTTGCGGTGAGCCGAGATCGCGCCATTGCACTCCAGCCTGTGTAACAAGAGCGAAACTCTGTCTCAAAAAAAAAAAAAAAAGAGTCCCAAATTCTGGTTTAAGCCCCAGGTTTACAAGAAATTCACAGAGTGACCTTGACCTGATCACATGTCTCCTGGGTCTCAGTTGTCCCAGATAGTCACCCATAAAACTCTTACAACTATTGCCATATCCATGTGTATATTCGCCCTATACAATAATATTCTTGAAATAATAGTTTTCTTGTACTATTTAACATTTTTATAGTGCATATGAAAATAAATGTTTGCTTATTTATAATTTTTAAAATTAAAAAATAATTCTTTTATGTACAATCTTGAATCATACTGTGTACTCTATGTGAAACATTAGATCACTGAGGTCCCCTACAATTTGCAGGCTTAGTCATCCTGTATCTAAAAACAAATATAAATAAATTATAGTATGGAGATAAACATCCTTTAGTCTTTCAATATCTGCATGATTTTTCTCATTTTCACTTAAAGGAGCCAATGCCAAGTAGATAGTTGTCTTCCAGTTTGGAAGTTTCTATTGAATCTCAAAGTCAATGCTTTGGCCAGCCTATAAAAGAGACTATTAGCTACAGTGAAAAAATTGAAAAGTCAAACCAGAAGACTAGCAAGAGCACTGAGTTAGGCCCATCAGTCCAAAGGAAGGGCAAGATAGTGTGACTTCAGTTTAATCTGGAAATGAGCCCAGGTATATGTGATAGAAAAGGGTAGGAATTTTCACAGTAAGAAGTAAGGAAGATGGAATGTGAGGGCAAGGGGAAAACAAAATGTTTGTTCCTTTGCATTCTCTCAGTTACTTTTTCTCAATTGTCATCTTTGTCACATAAAATTTACTGTTTCAACTGAATCAGAACATCCTAGTAGGTTGTTAATGACCTTCATAAATCAGGTAAATTAGTTATTTTTTCTTACTATTTTTCTTCTTCAATAGTTTTATGATCAATTTATGTTGCCTCTCATCTAAGGAAGAAAGTAAAGGCCTTGCCTTCTCTGTGTAAAGGAGAGGAAGGCAAAAAGCTCAACCTACCCAACACCTCCCTCTGTCCAGGTTGAGAATGGTCCACAGCACCACGGGAGCCAGAGAAAGAAATGAGTCTTTCCTTTGAGAGTGAGTCTTAGGCTGTCTTCTTGTGTGACATGCAAAGCTCAGCATTTTGTGATGTTTAAGGAAAAGGGAAGAAGGAAGCATTCTTTTCTGTCCTATCGTCCTGATTTAATAAACGGGCTTCAGGCTCCTTGCTTCCTTACAGTCCATGTCCAGGAGCATTGTTGAGAATCAATGGGTCTCCACGAGTTACCGTGTTAGAGCTTTTGGAATACCTAAATTACTTACAGCAGGGAAAATATGGTGGAAAATGCCAATCTCTATGCCAGTGTCATTGAAAATACAGGGAAAATCTAAACTCACAGCTGGATCCCAGGAAAGAAGGTTTCACAGTTTTATTCTTTCTGCTTAGCTTCCTCTTCTGCCACCGCAGTGAGGATTTATTCTTCCCCTCTGGAGAACTGCTTTTATTTTTGAACATAACATTTGCTTATAATAGCTCATGGATTATCAATTTTAAAGATGCTCTCAAGACTTATGAGTATATTTTCCTGATAGTTTTTTTCCTAAAATTAGTCACCCCAAATCTTCTGATGGTTTATGTAAGGGAATCCTCTGGTAGTGTATGTAAAGGGTAATATCATATCCTAGACTAACGAGAGACTTGAAGCATTTTCCATATGTGGGGGTGTCCAACATTTTTGTGAGAGGTACATTTTAGTTTCCCAAAGCCTTGAGGTATTCATGTGAGTGTAACTCCAAAGTGCACATTTGGTGATGTTGAACTTGTCCATCTCAGAAGGGCCATAATGATAACTCCATTACCACTTCTGTCTACCTCCCTATCCACCAGGAACTTTCATGAGCCTCCAAGGAGGAGAATTCATCTACTGACTGTGGACACCAGTCATATTTCATGCATCAGTTACCTTTGGACCGAGGCAGTTGATGTGTTTGTTTTGTAAATGAGGAAATTGAGTCACAGAGCAAGGAGAGAAGCCTTCTCAAAACTCAAACCTCTTGCTCTTTGTAAGCGTCATGTCTCCCTCTGTCCTAGTACTTGCCCTACCATAAGTACCATGAATCTATCATTAGGGTTTAAGTAGACACATTAAATTCCATATAACTCAAGAAACAAAAGCCTTCAAGTAGGGTGGGAATAGCATAACAAAGATAACTTAATTGCTGTAACCGCCATTTCTCAAGTAGGCCTTGCTGTTCCAAGATTTTTCCTATTTATGTTACCAAAAATATCTTTCTCTCTCATTCCTGTTGCTTGTCAATCTCCTATCCATCCTTCAGGACCCAACTCAATTGTAACTTTTCTCAGTGAAGCTCCTATTGGCTTGCACCTGTGCTTCCACTGCCCTCTGTTGGCATATCTACTGTAGCAGCTATGATAATGCATTCTGATCACCTGTTGTTACATGTGGGAGCCCCATAATACTTAGAATGTTTAAATTTTGTCCTCATTCGAATCATACAGCAGACCCAAGATCTTATTGAGGAATGTAATTCCACACTCATGAGGATTTTCAACTCATAGTAATCTAGCTGAAGTAGGAAGCAGATTGTGCAAACATGTACAATTAGAAAATCAAATTATGCAGCATTTGGGATTTGTAAAGAGAATCGTTGTCAATCATTGCCCTCCTTCTCAAGATAATAAATAAATCCACAGCCCAGAAGTGCTGGGGCAATATGCTGCAGAATGTACAACTGACGTTAATTAGGAAAGGATGTAGTGTGCAGGAATTTTACACCTGAAAATGATCATCGTAGAGGCCACTTCCACCTCTTTTGCAGGAAGACGTCGACCCTGCTTTAATAACTGAACACAAACAGCAGGTTCCATTTTCTACCTGTGAATACTAATGAGTCACATCATTATTTTCAAATCACTGCACAGAGTGGTTTGATTTACAGGGCATAATTTCTTTCTAGCCCAGGTTTGGCAGACATGAACGTTCAGCCTTAGGAAAGAGCATCCTACCATTTACCAAAGTGTTGTCATATATGAAATCACAGAAGTAGGCAAACAGAATTCCTGAAAAAGGGATAAAAGATTTATGTGCTCAGTGCAATGTGACTGAGGTAACAGGCCTAAGTTATGAGTGGGCATAATCAATGTCACCTCTGATGGATGACTGCCCTGAGACCTTTAAGAAACACAGCAGGACAATGAGAAACACCATAGAGGCAGAGAACCAAAGTGAAAGATGTAGCTTTCCTCTCTCCAGGTTATCAGCATTAGGTCCTGCTGTGCTAATGTTAAGGCCATAAAACCCAGGGTCTAACCACTGTGGGGAGGATGGTTTTCAGCAGTCATCACTCATACATAGGTAATTACCTTTCCTCTCCTTTCATTGTCCTGCTGCTTCTGCAGAAGCCCAGGGTGGAGGCAGGTCACACACTTAGCATTGTGATGTACTGTGTTGTCCACTCTGCTCCTCTGCACTGTCAAAGGCCACTTCCACTGTTCCAGATGAAAGATCTCTCTATAATAATAGAAACTGGCAAAGCAATATAATCATTAGCCAGCATGTAATCTTAAACAAATAAGCCCGATGACATGCATAGTCACAAAAATTGTGGGCTTGGTTAGTTTACAATTTAATAAGCCATCCTGCTATGTCTCTTTAAAAGGCATCTAAGATCATTTTAAAACAGCACTGCAAAGAGTTTTCAAAAACAAGTAGGCTGCCGGTATCTTTTTGGAGACTACTATGAATGTAGTATGGTATAGTGGAAAGAATTTGCAGTCAACAACCCTCGCTCAGCCCCACTTTAAACTCAGGACTTTGGATCAAGTTATTAATGACAGGCTCTTGTTTTCTCATCTGTAAACCAGAAGTAGCAATATCTGTTTTCTAGGGCTGTTGTGAAGGTAGTATACATAAAGATTTTGGCATAAAGTCAACACATAATAAATAGTGGCTTTTAACCTTATTGGTAGTGTAATTACCTCCCAGTTCTTTCCCCGAAATTTGTGCCTACATCTAACAAACTATGTCCTCTTACGCCTCAGTTACAGCCAAGTATATTTGTAAGAAAAATTGAGAATTGTCCTAAATGTAAATTTTAGTCAAATCTTTATAATAATACCAAATTTCACAATGCTGAATTTTCAATGTTAAAGTACTATCCTACTTCCCTCACAAATTAGACGGTAAACATATAAACCCATAGACCATAACGTAGAAGATAGAAGGACAGAATCTCCCAAGAGACCACTGGGAGAATTCATAAAAGAATTTTGCTAGTGCCATCAAGCAGAGAAATTAGATTACGGAACTGAAGCAAAGCTATGCTGAAAAGGTTCTTGGACTTTTCTTATGTTCTGATATAAGCTATATAATAGACACTGTGTCACCCCAAATTTATGGAGCACCATAAGGTTGCATGCCAGAAAACTTTCTAGTCACTGGGAATAAAGTAATTCACAAAATCAAGTTCCTGAATTTATAAGCTCTTGTTTCCAGTGGAGAGAATGAGATAAAAAATAAATGCACCCATGTGGGAATATAAGTGCTACAGAGAAATAAAGCAGTAAAATGGGGCAAGGAGTTTCCATTGTTGGGGGTGGGTGTTACATTTTAAGATGACTGTTAAGAGATTGGAGAAAGCCCCACTGAAAGGTGATACTTGAGTAGAGAGCTGAAAGAACTAGGGACAAGCCATGTGGATATCTGAGGGAAGAAAATATCAGGCATAGGAAATAGCAAATGCCTTTGGAAAATGTTTAACAGAAGGAAAACATGCATTTTAAAATATGCCTCTGGAGGCTATGTTGAAGGTAGATTTTATGTCAAGAGCAGAGATAAGGAAGCTAATCCAGAAGAGAGGGGATGGTGTCACAATCCAGTATGGGAAAGGTAGTAAGAAATGTACAGAATCTTAGTGAAATTTGAAAGAGAGTGTATTAGTCAGTTTTCACATGCTGATAAAGCCATACCCATAAATTACCCATGCTGGGTAATTTATAAAGAAAAAGAGGTTTAATGGACTCATAGTTCAACATGGCTGGGGAAGACTACCAACCATGGTGGAAGGCAAAAGTCATGTCTTACATGGCAGCAGGCAAGAGAGAAAATGAAAGCCAAGAAAAATGGGAAACCCCTTATAAAACCATTGGTTCTCATGAGACTTACTGACTATCACAAGAACAGTATGGGGAAAACTCACCACTGTGACTGAATTATCTCCCACCAGTTGCCTCCCACAACATGTGGGAATTATGGGAGCTACAATTCAGGATGAGATTTGGTTGGGGACACAGCTAAATGATGTCAGAGAGGCACAAGGATTTTCTTTTCTTTTCTTTCCTTTTTTTTTTAAGGTGCTGAAACATATTTATTAGATAAAACAATGACTAAAAGAGTCAATACTTAGATGAACAAGATCTTCAACAAATTGTCAGCCTTGCTAGGGAGGTAGGCTCAACACACAGAATGTTAAAAGTCAGTGTGTGTAGGAATGTGATATAGACCTATTGTGAGAGAAAGGCATGAAGACATGAATGTAGGTTGAAGCAGTCATTGAAGAGCCTCGGTTGAAGCTCAAATCAGAAAGATTAGTGTTACTGAACATTAGTATAACTGAAAATAATGTTCTCTAATTTCTATGCTTATATAAAATGTATTATATAGGCTATACTTTGTAGCATATAACTCATATATGCTACACTTTGTAGCGTATAAAATACATTTACATGCCTTGGAACCCTCTCGAAATCTTTTTTTCATTGCGTTTACATTTTGGGGTACATGTGAAGAACATGCAAGATTGTTGCATAGGTACACACATGGCAGTGTGGTTTGCTGCCTTCCTTCCCCTCACCTGTATCTGGCATTTCTCCCCATGCTATCTCTTCCCACCTCCCCACCCCCCCGTCCCTCCCCCATTTCCCCCCAACAGACCCCAGTGTGTAGTGCTCCCCTCCCTGTGTCCATGTGTTCTCATTGTTCAACACCCACCTATGAGTTAGAATATGCGGTGTTTGATTTTCTGTTCTTGTGTCAGTTTGCTGAGAATGATGGTTTCCAGGTTCATCCATGTCCCTATAAAGGACACAAACTCATCATTTTTGATGGCTGCATAATATTCCATGGTGTATATGTACCACATTTTCCCTAACCAGTCTATCATCGATGGGCATTTGGGTTGGTTCCAGGTCTTTGCTATTGTAAACAGTGCTGCAAAGAACATTTGTGTGCATGGGTCCTTATAGTAGAATGATTTATAATACTTTGGATATACCCAGTAATGGGATTGCTGGGTCAAATGGAATTTCTATTTTTAGGTAATTGAGGAATCGCCACACTGTCTTCCACAGTGGTTGAATTAATTTACACTCCCACCAACAGTGTAAAAGTGTTCCTATTTCTCCACATCCTCTCCAGCATCTGTTGTCTCCAGATTTTTTAATGATCGCCATTCTAACTGGTGTGAAATGGTATCTCAGTGTGGTTTTGATTTGCATTTCTCTAATGACCAGTGATGATGAGCCTTTTTTCATATGTTTCTTGGCCTCATGTATATCTTCTTTTGTAAAGTGTCTGTTCATATCCTTTGCCCACTTTTGAATGGGCTTGTTTTTTTCTTGTAAATCTGTTTTAGCTCTTTGTAAATTCTGGATATCAGCCCTTTGTCAGATGGGTAAACTGCAAAAATTTTTTCCCATTCTGTTGGTTGCCAATTCACTCTACTGACTGTTTCTTTTGCCGTGCAGAAGCTGTGGAGTTTGATTAGGTCCCATTTGTCTATTTTGGCTTTTGTTGCCATTGCTTTTGGCGTTTTGGTCATGAAGTCCTTGCCTACGCCTATGTCCTGAATGGTTTTGCCTAGATTTTCTTCTAGGGTTTGTATGGTGTTAGGTCTGATGTTTAAGTCTTTAATCCATCTGGAATTAATTTTGTTGTAAGGTGTCAGGAAGGGGTCCTGTTTCTGCTTTCTGCACATGGCTAGCCAGTTTTCCCAACACCATTTTTTTTTTCTATTTTTGAGATGAAGTCTTGCTCTGTTGCCCAGACTGGAGTGCAGTGGCGCAATCTCAGCTCACTCACTACAAACTCCCCTTCTCGGTTCAAGTGATTTCCCTGCCCCAGCCTCCTGAGTAGCTGGGATTACAGGCATGCACCACCACGCCCAGCTAATTATGAATTGAATGTGGGTGTGAGAAAATCATGGATAATTACCAGGTATTAGGACTCATGTATCTAAAAAAGCACAGACACTATCGACTGAGTTGAGGAAGACTGAAAAAGAAGTAGATTTGTGGGAAAGATAAGGAGTTGCATTTTAAACATTTATGTTTGAGAGGCCTGCTAGACCCTAAGCAGGGCTGTTGAGTAGGCGGTTGGTATCTGAGTTTAAAGTCTAGGGGAAAGTTCTGCAATATAGATATATGCTTGAGTGTCATTCATTTATAGATGATATTTAAAGCTGTAGTACTGAATGAAATAACCTAAGGAGTGAATAGAAAATAGCAAGAGAAGTTTGAGGACCCAAACTTGGTTAAACAGCCAAAGCAGAATGACCAAAAAAAAAAAAAAAGTACAATATAAGTAAAATCTCCCTAAATCTTATTTGGTATGGAAAGGATTCCAGAATTTCTGCATGCTGTGGGGCAAACATGGAAAGTAGTTGATGGTGCTGCCTGGTGATACTATAAGGGAGGTAATTGCATTTCTGAGAGCTATGGCCAGGTGCCAGGGAGATAGCCAGTCAAAGCAGGGGTCAAGGTCAAGGACTGAATTCTAAGGCTCTGACTTCACCAGGATTTAATGGAACTAAGAAAGAAAATCTCTGAATTTCATAAGCAGCAGACTTCACCATCAGGTACTAACAGGAAACCCACTGACCAGAGGAAAATTGGCATTGCCTGGGTCTAGAAGAGACAATAAGATGTTCAAAAGACATAGACACATAGCTCAGGGGCTGCTACTCTTCCCTGCTATCATGAGGTCGCATAAGCCTCCTCCCCATATTCTCATATTGATATTGGAGAGAATCAGAAATGGAGGAAACATAGAGGAAACATAAAAACAAAGGCTTATCCAAGAGACTAAATTACACATCAGATGGTATTTAAATTATAGGATTTAATCTAGTTTACTGAATTTGACTAAATTTAGTGTTCTCTCCCCTGTGCTACCCAATAAGGAGGAGACTTCTTAAGATAATTAGGTAAATTATGAAAAATACACAAGATGTGCTTCCTTTGGGTATTTGAAAGTGGTAGGTAAACTTACAATCAGAGAAATTTATAAAAGCATCTTGTCAACTGTGAAGTAGCCTGAGAAATATAGAAGAGTAGAGATATCTAGGCAAACCCCAGAAATGTCAGGAAATTGGAACCCAGAACACATATTTTAAAGTTGCTATGAGATACTGATTAGATAAAACTACTAACATGTAAATTAGACTTCAGTGCCTGGCAAGATAATGGAACTGACGAGGTAAGAGTATCTTGGGAAATCAACGGAGTCACATCAAATATTATACATTAATTATATGATCTGCTTAGGGCTATTCTTTAAGACTCAAAAGCTAATTTACAGGAATCTCCTCAATTTATTGAGTCGTTCTGAAATATCTTAACACTGCATGACATTAAGTCTCCCAGCATTCCCAAATAGTAGGAAAGAGATATGTCAAATGTATGGGTGTCTGACCAGTGGAGCCATGGATCCAAAGGCAGTAGAGTTATGGTGGTCACTCTCTTCCTGTTAGCCTTAATTTTTAATGGGTGTTATTCCTGAGTACATTCCCCAGTAACCTACTAGAAAACAAATCTTTATCCAGAGTCTGTTTTCTGGGGAACCCAACCACATGGAAGATGATTGATGATCTTTTGTCTTTCAAAGATCTACTCAATTGTTCCTCCCCTGACTTCATCTTCCATTCACCTAGATTGGACTCACTCCAGAACAATGAATACCCTTCTATTCAGTGCATAATCTTTGGTCTCTGTGATGATTAATTTTACATGTCAACTTGACAAGACTGAGGGATGCTCAGATAGCTGGCAAAACATTTCTAGATATGTCTGTGATGGTATTCCTGGAAGAGATTGGCATTTAAATCAGTAAACTGAGTAAAAAAAATATGCTTTCACCATTGAAGATGGATGTCATTCAATCTTTTGGGAACCCAGGAAGAACAAAAAGGCAGATGAAGGGCAAATTCTCTTGAGCTGGAACATTCATCTACTCCTTGCACTCAAATATTAGAGCTCCTGGTTCTTGGTCTTTCAGACTCCAAGACTTATAACAGCATTCACTCCAGGTTCTTGGGCCTTTGGCCTCTGAGTAGGACTTATCCCATAGGCTCTCCCAGTTCTCAGTCTTTTGATCTCAGACTGAATTACACCACCAGCTTTCCAGGTTCTCCAGATTGCAGATGGCATACAGTGGAACTTCTTGGCCTCCAGTGTTGCATGAGCCATACTCATAATCAATTTCCTCTTATCTATCTACCTATCTATATGTCTATCTTTCATTTATCTATCTATATATCCTATTCTATTCCTCTAGAGAATCCTGAATAATACAGTTTCTTAATCTTTATTTCACCTTCCAAATGCTTCAGGGAAATAATCTAACCAGTCTACTATTTCCAGTTGCTTTTACTTCTACCACTTTCAAATGTTGCTGCTCATAAAACTCAGTCATGAAACTTTAGTAATTCCATACTTGTCCATAGCTGGATTCTTACTGGCTTTCTCCACTTTAGCTCTTTAGTTTACATTTACATGTTCAGATCCATTTCTCAAAGGCACCCACTGTACTAGAATGGCTAGGCCTTAAGTGCTCTTAGGTACAGTCACCAAATGTCAAAACCAAGTCTCCTGTGATCGCAATATCAGTCAAGACACCAAGGCCAAATTTAGCCCAGCACCCTGAAGAATTTTTTTGTAGGATATCTTTTTCTGCTGTTGAACCTCATCAACAGCTTCTACACTTTACAGAGAGTTTGTTTTAACATTAAATTTCAAATATTTCCAAAGTAAAAAAAGTTGAGGGTCTTAAGTGCATTTCTCAGAAAACTTCCAGGAAGTTTCAAGGACCTATATCAGTTTGCCTATTCCCTACCCAAGAATTTAGTAAGAGTATTAGAAAGAAGAGCCTATTTATCTCATATTTGCATAATGAAGAGGATCCTACTTATGACTCTAGACACAGTACCCAAAAGGTGAGGAAGGAAACCTTCTTTATTTAAAAACAGTTGTAAAGTCCACCAAACCAACCAGCCTATTATATCGCTAAAGACTTAATTCTGAGTGACAACCAAAGCTTTAAATGTCAAATAATTCATTAACTGATCTACTGCTTATGCTTAATTTTAAATTAAAAATTTCTTCGGGAGTTTCCAGTACAAATATGGGCTGAATTTGTTTCCTCTGGTGAAATATTCAAGATTTATAGAGTACAAACACAATTTAACTGAGTAATATATGCTAATGGCCTAAAATAAACTCATAATCTCTTTTGCTAACAAACAATTAACTTGTTTGTTTGACTTGCACATAACAGTTAGTTCATGAATGTGTTTATTATTGTTCCCTCTAGTGGATATTAACCTATCCCTGGACTTTGCCTGAGTTTTCCATTTAAGTCACTAATACAAACATAAAGAATGATATATAAATAGGGAGGTTTGAGGTCTTAGGTTTAAGTCTTTGATCCATCTTGAGTTGATTTTTTAATAAAGTGGGAGATGAGGATGCAGTTTTATTCTTCCAGATATGATTTGCTAATTATCCCAGCATAATTTGTTGAATAAGATATCCTTTCCTCACTTTATCTTTTTGTTTGCTTTGTCGAAGATTAGTTCGACTGTAAGTATTTGAGTTTATTTTTGGATTCTCTATTCTATTCGATTGGTTTATGTGCCTATTTTTATGCCAGTACTACCTGAAACCATAAAGATTCTAGAAGATATCATTTAAAAATCCCTTCTAGACATTGGCTTAGGTAAAGATTTCATGACCAAGAACCCAAAAGCAAATGCAACAAAAGTAAAGATAAATAGATGGCATCTGATTGAACTAAAAAGCTCTGCACAGCAAAAGAAATAATCAGCAGAGTTAGCAGGCAACCCACAGAGTGGGAGGAAATCTTCACAACCTGTACATCTGGCAAAGGACTAGTGTCCAGAATCTACAAAGAACTGAAACAAATCAGCAAGAACAAATCAAACAATCCCATCAAAAAAGTGGGCTAAGGACACGAATAGACAGTTTTCAAAAGAAGATATGCAAATGGCCAACAAGTATATGGAAAACTGCCAACATCACTGATGATAAGGGAAATGCAAATCAAAATCACAATGTTATACCACCTGCAACAATGGCCATAATGAAAAAAATAAAAAAATAATAGATGTTGACACGAATGTGATAAAAAGGAAACATTTTTATACTGTTGGATGGAATATAAACTAGTCAACCACAATGGGAAACAGCTTAGATATTCTTTAAAGAACAAAAATTAGATTTACCATTTGATCCAGGAAACCCACTACTAGGTAGCCACCCAGAGGAAAAGAAGTCATTATATGAAAAAGATACTTACATACACATTTATAGCAGCACAAACTGCAATTGCAAAAATATGGAACAAGCCTGAATGCCCATCAATCAACAAGTTGGATTAAAAAATGTGGTATATACACACACACACACACACATCATGGAATACTACTCAGCCATAAAAAGGAATGAAATAATGGCATTCACAGCAACCTGGATGGAATTGAAGAATATTATTCTAAGTGAAATAACACAGAATGGAAAATCAAGCATCATGTATTCTTACTCATATGTGGAAGCTAAGCTATGAGGACACAGAGGCATAAGAATAATATATTGGATTTGGGGACTCAGGGGAAAGGGTGGGAGTTGGTAATAGATAAAAGACAACATATTGCATACAGTGTATACTTCTCCAGTGATGGGTGCACTAAAATCTGACAAATCACCACTAAAGAACTTACTCATGTAAGCAAACACCTCCTGTTTCTCAAAAACCTATTGAAATAGAAAAAAATTTAAAGAACACAATAAGAAGATGTCCAGGTTTACATTACGCATTGCCATCTGACATATTGTCATTTCATTCATCAGATAACTTGTCACAATAGTAAAAAAAAGGGTGTTGTTGTAAAAGTGTCACCATGAAGGTAGACATATATATATATACACACACACACACATTTTTGCAGGCACACACACACACCCCTACAAATAGACTCTTAATTGGGAGAAGCAAATCAAACAGATGATTGACATATGATGGGAGCATATCAGTTAGAAACTCAGTTTGTGCTTGCTACAAGTACTTCATAGCATAAACAAGTGTTTATTCTTCCAAGAAAATACAGTTTGAAGACGGATTGTTCATGGGTAGTACAGCAGTTCCATCAAGTCATTGGCAACCTAGGCTTTTTCTATTTTTTATTCCACTGTACATGATTTTCTAGTCTTTACTTCATCTCATGTGATGGGGCTAATACATCCTCCTTTAGATCCACATTCTAACCAGCAGGAAGAAGAGGGTTTGCCTCCTTCTTTGAAAGGCATCTTCCCAAATATCCTACTCAACATTTCAATTTATATCTCATTAGTTAGAATATGATAACCCTATGTAGCCACAGGGAAAGATTAAAAAATATAGTTTGCCATTCAGGCACATTGTCCTGGATATCTGTTTTGTATCACTTTCAGTAGTAAATATATATTATTATGTGTTATTATGTTATTTGTATTACTCATTCAATGCTCACAACAATCTTACTCGATATGATTGTCTCCATTTTTGCAGGTGAAGAAATTTAGGCATCAGACACAAAAAGATTAAGTAATGTCCCTAAGATCTCACAGCTGATAAATGTTAGAAATTTGGAAGCAGGTATGTACCTAGGAAAGGCATTTAAGAAATATTGGTTAGTTCTTTGGCTAAAGAGAATTGTAATTCTTACTTAAAGACTAATTATTGAATAAATATTACTGACCATTTATTATTTTCCAGATTCTGCATTAAGTTCTGGGGAATACGTCAGAGAACAAGAGAGGCAAATTCCCTGCCCACATGCAGTTTATATTTCAAGAACAGACAAAAAGAATAAACAAATATAAACACATAAAGCCAGCATGGGTCATGAACAGTGCTATAAATAAGTAATTAAGACAATTTGATATGAAATATCAGTCTGAATAGGCTAGGAGATTATATTGCAGTAACACACACCGTCCTCCCCCTACCCAAAAGAGATTTGTTTCTCATGTTACTTGGGCATTGTAGGTGAGCTTGGGAGTTCTGCTCATTTGGTCACTCACAACAGGCTGGGAGAGACGCTATGTCCATACTCCACAATTACCTTGGCAAGAAAAAAGAGTGTCACAGTTATCACACTGGCAAGTAAATACTTCCACCCAGAAGCAATATGTCAACACATACCACATCTGCCCACACTTCACATTAGTCAGCTGTGGGTTGAGGAGATGTATTCCAGGCAGAAGAAATGTGAGTAGGAAAATGGGCTGGTCTGATGGAGACACAGAAATACATCCTGTCTTGCAACTGGAGAGTTCTGCACCTTACCCTTCACCAGCAATTCTCTAAGGTCATTGATGATACTCCTCACCCCAAGATTGGATCTGCTGATTAGGATTTTTTTGTTTGGGATACTTGTCTATAAACACAGAATTCTGTTTGGGATATTTGTCTATAAACACAGAAAGAATATAACTCAGTCTGCCTTCCACTATTTACCATGAGGGCTTCTGATGATAGCCTATAGATTTTTTCAATAATATCTCTGTAATCTTGGCACTAATTGTCATTTTCTCTCCCTGAATCTACCTATGAGAATCTGAAGATGCAATTCATCACTCTATCAACTACTTTTACTGAATCAAAGCACAGAAAATGTCCATAGTCACAGTGACTGTAGTGATTTTCTAAAGCTGCAACCTCAATACAGTTTCATTTTGTTGTGTACAACCTTCATTATACTCATTAATCCATTCTGGAGAATATTTTATAATCACCATTTAAAGTTTTAATTGGCAGGATATGGCTCTGTTCCAACTGCTTTTTTTTTTTTTAATTCAGTAAGAAGGAAATGACTATCTCATTTCTTAAGGTACATAATTGGTCTATATCAATAATTTCACTTAATGGTTTCACTACCTGGTAGTTTGTTGTATCTTTCTGGAAAACTGTGATAAAGTTTATGGAGCCATCCATCTTCTCTTGGTGCCTTTCCGCTCTTTGAGTCTCTAATGGTTTCCATTATTTCTTCCCTTGTGATATACCCCTCTAATTTTTCTTTATTGCTCTGTGGTTACTGGTGCATTTCTGTTTTTGTAAAGAAATTTTGCTATACCCTACAGGTTTTTGTTCTGATTTATAATCATTTTTATGAAATTTTACTAAAGCAGAATTAATTTTAAATTGGCTAATTTGAAGCATTTCAAGCCCCACATTCTAAAACTGTAAGTGAAGCCAAGTATTTCATTTAAACAAATAGAAACAAAGAACAATAATTTTCATGTCCCATTAATGAAATACCAGTGGATTCATTTTGTCCTAAAAAGAATCGTTTTGGTTTTCAATATTTGCAGTATGGCTCACTAGTTGACATTTGTTTCACCTGAATGAAATACTGCTATTTGCCCACCCAACAGTTATTCCCCACTTTTCTTACAGAACCCAATTACACTCTAGTTGACAATAATCCTACCTAGAAACTACATTTCTGAGCTTCCTTTGTTGCTAGAATAACCATGTAGCCCAGTTTTGTCCAAGGGAAATAAGTGGTAGTCACTGGACAGGACTTCTGGGAAACCTCCTTAAAGAGTACACTGATTTAGGTGGCCTGCATATTTGCCCTTGACCCTTTCCCTTCTTCCTTCATGGCTTGTAACATGATAATGATTATAGATAAACTATCTTGTGTCCTAGAAATTATATCAGATATTAAGTTTGCTTAAAAGCAAAGACAGATGAGGCTGGTTCTGATGATGTCATGGAGCTCACTTCTGTTCTCATTATGTGAGATAAACAAAACAACTAATTTATTTCAGCCTCCATTTTTCAAGTTTATGTTATCTAGTATCCAAGGATACATTTAAGAAGAATTGTCATCTTAACAATATTGAGTCTTCTAATGAATGAACACAGAATATCTCTGTTTATTTTTCTCATCTTAACAATATTGAATCTTCTAATGAATGAACACAGAATATCTCTGTTTATTTTTCTATCAGTGATATTTTATAGTTTACAGTGTACATGGGTTACATTTATATTTGTTTAAATTGACTTCTAAGTATTCTTTTGATGATAAAAATGAATGGAATATTTAATTTCAATTTTGGATTTCTCATCAATAGAAATACAATTGATTCAGGCATATTGATCTATAAATATGGAGTATTACATTAATTAATTTTTAGATGTTAAACCAATTTTGGTAGACAGGATCTTAATGTGACCCTAATGATCCCCAAAACCTGATGTTCAACAAAATCACAATCATACCATTGTGTGATTTCCTTTTAGAATGGTCAGAACCCGTGACTTGCTCTAATAAAATGAACACAGCAAATATGACTCAATGTCTAAGATTACCCAACTACAGTATATAAGATTGAAAGGGATGTTTTGGGCTGGACACAGTGACTCACACCTGTAATCCTAGCACTTTGGGAGGTCAAGGCAGGTGGATCACCTGAGGTCAGGAGTTCGAGACCAGCCTGGCCAACATGATAAAACCTCATCTCTGCTAAAAGTACAAAAATGTTCTGGGCGTGGTACATGGTGGCAGGTGCCTGTAATCCCAGCTACTCGAGAGGCTGAGGCAGGGGAATTGCTTAAACCCAGGAGGCAGAGGTTGCAGCAAGCTGAGATGGGGCCATTGCATTCTAGCCTATGCAACACAGCAAAACTCCATCTAAAAGGAAAAAAAGTTGAGAGGATGTTTTGCTGGAGTCTCTCTATCCCTTGCTGGCACTGAAGAAGCAACTGCCCATGCTGAGGAATTTCAAGTGGCAAGGAAATACAGGCAACCTCTGGGAGTTAAAGGTGGCCTCTAGCCAAAATCCGGTAAATGAAACTCTAGCCCTATAATCGTAAGAAACTGCCAAAAACCTGAGTGAGTTTACAGGAAGATCCAGCCTCAGTTGAGCCTCACATGAAAGTGCAGCCTCAAATGACATCTTGATTGCAACCTTGTACAGTACTAAGCTGAAGACCCAATTAAGCTATGCCTTGATTCCTGACCTACAAAATCTGTGGGATAATAACTGTATATTGTTTTAAGTTGCTAAATTTGTAATGATACTACTATACAGCATTAGATATCTAATAACCAATCCCACATTCTTGAAATAAATCATACTTAATCATGGAGTATAATCTCTCTCTCTCTCTCTTTTTTTTTTTTTTTTTTTTTTTTTTGAGACAGGGTCTCACTCTGTTGCCCAGGTTAGAGTGCAATGTTTCAATCTTGGTTCATTGCAACCTTTTCCTCTCAGGATCAAGCAATCCTCCCAACTCAGCCTCCTGAATAGCTGGGTCTACAGGCATGCACCACAATGCCCAGCTAATTTTTGTATTTTTAGTAGAGATAGGGTTTTGCCTTGTTACCCACACTCATCTGGAACTCCTGGGCTCAAGCAATCTGCCCTCCTCAGCATTTCAAAGTGCTGGAATTGCAGGCATAAGCCACCTTGCCTGGCCCAAGTATAATGTTTTCATTATGTTTCTGGATTCAACTTACTAATGTTTTGTTAAATATTTTTAACCTGTATTAATCAGTGATATTGGTCTCTTGTGATGCCTTGTTTGGCTTTGTTATCAGGCTAATACTAGCCTTGGAGAATGAGTTGGGAAATCTTCATTCTCCAATTTTCTGGAAGAGTTTGTGAAAGCATTGGTATGATGTATTGTTTTATTTATTCCAGAATAAATGAGATAGTGTATATTGGAAGCAAAATTCTTATAACTTTTTTTGAAACTATCTATATCTTCAAAATATCGTGATTCAGTCTATATCGGGTATAATATCTAATAAGTTTGCAACCTATTTATTAAATATGGTATTTGGGGAAGCATTTTGAACAGTACTGTATAGAATATATTTTAGAAAAAGCTGATATATGCAATATGTAATTATTATATTAATTATATATAAAAACAATTACCAAGCATGAAATTATACTATTATTCTCAATAGTCCAGATTAGATCAAATGTAGCAAACTGTTCACCTGCCCATCCCTAACAAAAATGGTTGTGATTTCAGGCTGGGCATGGTGCCTCACATCTGTAATCCCAGCACTTTGGGGGTAGATCACTTGATGCCAGGAGTTCAAGACCAGCCTGGCCAACATGGTAAATACAAAAATTAGCTGGACATGATGAAATGTCTACTAAAAATACAAAAATTAGCTGGACATGGTGAAATGCTCCTGCTATCCCAGCTGCTCTGGAGGCTGAGGCATGAGAATCACTTCCTAGGAGGCAGAGGTTGCAGTGAACTGAGATCGTGCCACTGTACTCAAGCCTGGGCAACAGAGTCAGACTGTCTCAAATAAAAATTATTGTGGTTTGAAAAAATAATGTCTAGAACAATAACAATGAAAGTAATTTGCAATTATCAACTCAAATGTAAACTCTAGACTCATCATGGAATGAGTAAGTCTTACATCTTAATTTCTCAGTGAAGGAAAGAAGGAAATTTATAGGTTTACATGAAAGAGGTACATTCTGACTGGTGCCTAGTACAATGACTAAAAACTAGGAAGTTGCATAGTCTAAAAGTTAAATTATTCTTTCATACTTATTTTAAGATCCCTGAATTCCGAGGGGGAAATAGAACTCAATTTCAAAAATAAACTGTGCAAAGTGAAATGAGGTAAGCCTTTCCCTTATGTAGAAAAAACTATTTCTAAGTTACAGTGAAATTAATCAGCTTGTTAAAGAGGATCATTAAAAGTCAATGTGGAATATTTGTTGCAGAAATATAGAAGGACATCTCCTCTCTGTGGGACCCTTGACCTCAAACATCTATTTTATTGGAAAATTCCAAGAATAAGCTCAAAGAAGTTGTGGTAAATGTGTTATGTGCCAAAGGTATTCAGGAAGTAAAATAAGAGCAGTTAGCTAGAATGAGCAAGAAAAGCTTCCCAGGAAAGATAACATTTGAACTGGACTTCTAGTCATAGCATCAAAGAATCAGAAAATCTTAGGTTTGGGGTATCAGAGGTAGCAAACTGAGATGCCAGACAGGTAGCATTTGGGCTCTCTCTCATGGCATAGATAAAAGCTGTGGTTTGTGGAAGTTATCTTTTAGATGTTTAGTATCCTATATTTCATTAAGCAAAACTTTTCTGTTTCCTAGAAAATGCTTTACATTTATTTTTGTTTCATTAAGAACTGAATTTACACAGACAGATTTTCCTGAGGTTAGGGCAACAATCTCCAACATCGGTCTTGATCAGAAGGCATGATTCACAGCATAGATAAAAACTGTGAGGTACAGCCCAAATGGGTGGTAATATTGGGACTGGTAAACTATAGTCTACTTGATCTGTTTAAAAGAGACAATCTACTTTTAGCATCACCAATTGTTGCCAAAAGGGAATGCAGTACTACCATATTTTCATATTTTTCCCTGAGAAAAAAGGAATTTCAGATGTTTATGTGAATCTATTGATGCATAAATATTGATAACTAAATCCATCTGTGTTATGGCATCTTGTAGACCATATTCAGCCATAAGCTGCTGGTTTGCTACTTCCACTTTAAGATCATCTGCCTCGACTCTTGCACACTTCCCACTTCAGAATCCTTGGATCTCCCCTGTGATTTTTTCACTAAGTGGCCACCCACCTTCTGCTCTACCTCCTCC
This sequence comes from Saimiri boliviensis, assembly GCF_048565385.1. Lineage (NCBI taxonomy): Eukaryota > Metazoa > Chordata > Mammalia > Primates > Cebidae > Saimiri > Saimiri boliviensis. Next base: position 39,613,677 of record NC_133454.1, on the reverse strand, counting down.
TGTGATGGGAACCTTAATGCCTGACAAGGCAAGTTGACCACTAAAACTTTTCTTCACATACTTGTCCCTAAAAATTGTCCTACTTCCTCTTATGTACTTGAATCCGTTCACATAGGGTGCTTAAGATATTTAAAAGCAGCCGTTACGTTCCTCATAAATTTTGTCTGGTATCTTTGATCTTTGCACAACTCTCATGGTTTCAAGTTTCTGACCTTCTTGATTACACTCTTATCAGGGTGGATTCAGTAATCTATTTTCCTCAATGTATAACTTCATTTAGTTCTGTTTTGGTAATGGCAATGAATTCATCAATTTAATATAGACTAATTCCCACAGAAATGTTGATGAACTAGCAGTGGTATCCATCTTTCTTCCCATGGTAGAATCTATACAAACCATATTTAAATATTTTTAAAATATGACATTAAAACTAAAGGTAAACAACATTAAGTGTTGTTAAGGATTTGGTGAAATTAGAACCCTCATACATTGCTGGTGGGAATTTAGTCCTCAACCCAGGACTAAATGAAGTGATCTAGATGAAGAAGGAATAATACCCTTCTTCTAGTTATTACAGGTAACACCAGTCAGGTATCAGTGCATGAAACTAAAATCACCCTAGATATTTTAGATAGAAAGGGACTTACACAATACAAAATCATTAGAGATAAGAAGAAAAGGGTGACAGAGACACCACCAGGATACAAGTTGGAGAAACTACCACACTGTTTTCCAAAGCAGCAGCCTCATTGTACATTCCCACCAGCAATGTCTGAGGGTTCCAATTTCACTGAATCTTTAGTAACACTTGATGTTGTCCATCTTTAGTTTTGAGTGTTACATTTTTAAAATACTTAAATGTGGTTCATATATATTCTATCATGGGAAGAGAGCTGGATACCGCTGCTATCCTATCAACATTTCTGTGGGAATTTCTATATTAAATTGATTAATTCATTGCCATTACCAAAGCAGAACAACAGGAACTCATTCTCTTTCAACTACAAAAAACTACCTCATCCAAAGTTTTGCACATTCAAAGGGCATCTTGTGATCAAAAACGACTTAGTCCCCTTACTTTAATTTGGGACAATTCTGTTGTCAGTTTGTCAGCAGAGCCTCCCTGTAGGGTTGTCTGAGGCCTCGGTTGTGATAGCATTGAAGGTTAGATTCTCCTTCTGCCCAGTTCTTCTCATCATTTCCTACAGATGTATGTCCTGAGAGCACTCTTTAATAAACCTGCACAGTATTTTCTATCTTACAGTTTGTGTGCAGGAACCCAATCTAAGACATTTAGCTTCTCTGAATCTTAGTCCCATCATCCATTAAAATAGAAATAATGAAACCTTTCCTACAAAATCACAGATGAGAAATTTGTCATTCCTCTGAACTCCCTTCCAGATTTAAGAAATCAGTAGGGAAAAAAATTATCTCCCCAGGTCAGAATTTAAAATGGTAGTTATTTCTCTAAACATGTGAAGGTAGAGCCAAAAGACATCAGCTCTCCAATACTTCACCATTCTCTCAGGACCTAGTAATGCAGCAGTAGTAGCAATGAATGAAATTTCTTGGAGTAGAAATGACAGTCACATTAATGATGCAAATGGCTACTTCAAAGTTAATTTTTTAACACAGAAGTTGCCAGTGATGTACTAAAATCTAATTTGGGGCAGCAGTGTTCCTTTTTCTCATCAGACCAGTTTATGTGGTATAGGTATTGTTCTAGGTAGCAGTCTTGGGCCTGATTCTCCAGCCTTCCAAATCTCTCTGTGCTCTATCCAAAGAGGTAAATCTCTTCTTATTTACCTTCTTTTCTGATAAATCAATTGGAGTTAGCAATTAACGTACTTTAGTTTGCAACTAAACACTAGATTGATACACTGAGGATTAAACGGTATATTGTGTATAATGCATGTTACCTAAACTGTAAACTAACCACATGGTAGGCACTCAATGTACTACAAGTATTAGGATTTTATGATTTTTCTAGTGGCTGTGTAGTTTTTAAAGCATGGCTTTGGTCATTGTGAGAAGTAATTGAGTTCATAAATGGAAAGCACTAGAACAGTGGCTTGCACATAATAATCACTCAGTACATGTTTATTGTTAACATTATCACTCTTTAATTATAGAATCTTCTATATATATTAAATTGTTAACTCAGGCTGGCAGTGGGAATCTGGGGCTTGGGCTGAACCAAATGGCTTTTTCTTAACAAGGTGTCAGAAGTGAAATCAGAACCCAGCTTTTCTTATGGAGACCTGATTCCCAAATGAGCATTGAGCACTGTTCAATTGGTATTCTGGTGCCAAGTCCTACCATCAATCACTATCCCATGTACCTGAAGCTGGGAGCTTTATAAAAAAGAAAATTGACCTTTCTGTTTACTCTCAAGCTATAAGTGCTAATGTCATTAGGTTCCATGGGAGAGATGCGGATGGTCTCAAAGCGCATTCACATCAGCATTTATCAGGAAACCTTATATGCTTTCTATACACTTAGTGTCACCAGAAAGAGCTGGGAATTTTTAATGTTCTTTACTTACCACAAGAAAAACGTACTTAAAATTCTTTGCAGAAAAGTTTGTAAATCAAGCATTTGGAAGTTGTCTTTTTGATGACTGATATCCTAGATTTCATTAAGCAGAAATTTTCTGTTTTGTAGAAAGTGCTTTGCATTTATTTTTATTTTATTAAGTTCTACATTTACACAGACACAGACTTTCCCAAGGTTAGGGCAACAATCTCCAACATGGATCTTAATCAGAAGGCATGATTCATCAGTCTTCTCTTTCAATTATGTGAACAGGACAAAAAACACCTCAATTAAAGCAGAGAAAGAAAGCCTCTCCAAATGTAATCTGCTTGTTGTTGGCACTCAAATTGAGAATGTGAAGAAAGAAGTGGTTTTAAGTGTGTTTACTCTGCTTAGAAGTGGAGGTTTTAAAAATAAAATGCATTTTCAGAAATAATGTATTGAAATACAGGGTAACTAAATATTTCAATTCTATTTAAAGTATAAGATATTGCCTATGCTTTGAATATGGTATGGTTATTTTCTCCAACCAAATTAATTTTTGAAATTACAAAGTAATAGGACATTCAGCTGTGCTTTCTTTATTTGGGAAGCTACTGCCCCGGGGCACACACAGGGCTTGCCCAGCAAATGGTGGTAAAGACATTTTATCAGGTGTTCAGTAACATGAAGCCTATGATTGTCACTCATCAAAGGCACATTCCACAACAGCAGTATCAATGCTAAAGCTGAAATCTAACCTCCATTTGTCCAGTTCACAAGTATGAATTAAAACTCTAATACAGAATAAAAAGTACAATTTTATTTTGTCCACAAACACTGACACCAAGGTCTCTTCTGTCTTTCTTTATTTTTTTCTTTCATTTATTTGAGACAGGGTCTTGTTCAAGCAATCTTCATGCTTCCTGAGTAGCTGAGACTACAGATGTGCACCACCACACCCAGATAATTTTGTGTGTGTGTGGAGAGGAGTCTCCCTATGTTGCCCATACTGGTCTCAAACTCCTGGCGATTCTCTTGCCTCAGCCTCCTAAAGTGCTGGGATTATAGGCATGAGCCACCATGTAGTGAAGGACTATCAAAATGATCCCCACCGTGATAGTCTTTGTCTGTGTTTACTAGATATACGTTCTTACTTTTCATTCATCCTTAAACATACTTTGTTTGAAAAGACCCCAATATTCTGCTACAATTGTTCTTCCAAAGTTACCAATGGCTTTAGAGTGGCTAAAAATTAATATTTTATCTTTTTTTTCACCCTTTTAGTCATTGGCCTAATTGACTGCTCTCCTCCCTGTATTCTAAGCAGCTGTTCTCCCACAGTTCTGTTCATGCCTTCCTTCAACATCCTCATGAAATCTTCCTCTTATCCTGTAAATGTTGGCCGTACCTCATTTCCACCACCCATATTTTCTCACTCTGCACCACTGTCCCCCCCAACCCCTGTCCCATTTTAATCTCCATTCAGGTGGGAGTAAAACTACTCACTCAATCTCCATGATCAGATTGTTCTAAGAATCAAATAAATAATGGTTTTGAAAGTAACTCAAGTAAAGGAATTTATGGACTATCCTGTAAGGCACACAGATTCTCCATTCATATGCAGGTACTTTCTGTTATTTTTCACCCTGATGACAAGTGGAAGCATATTATTGGAGGAAGGGTCTGTGAGAGTTCAGATGCTAAATCAGTTTATCTACATTGTGGTTGGCCTCTTGGGTAAATAAAAGCAGCCATCAATTTTATTTTCAATGTTTTAGTATCTAAGGATTCTATCATTAGAGGACACTTTGGTCAATTTGGGAAGCTGAAGTAATATGGAAACATATCATAATTCTAAATAAAATGTAACCCATTCCCTACTTCAATGTAGTACTGAGGTCATAACCAAAAAAAGGGGAGAATTTGCAAGTACCCGAAATAAGAAGAAACCCAGAGCCAGAAAAGTAAGTAGCCTAAAATCTGAAACACTAACAAAGGATTTTGGCTTAAACAGCTCTAATGCTTACTCAAGTAGGGCCATGCATCCCTTGCTTGTGGGGCCATGGAACTGAAGTATCTGTGTCCAGCAATTTTATAGGACTGGTTAATACGTGAAATGGATTTTAGAAGACTGCTATTTGCCAGCCTAGAAAGGAGCTCAGATACTTGCTATCAAATCAGGGCCCTGCTAGAAAAAAATAATGACCCCTGAGATATTGTAAAATATATATTTTGAAAGGCAAGCTTATGAATTTATGCATTCTGCTTAGGCCTGACTCACAGCATCAGTATATATTAATAGGAAATAGGAATTAACACACCTCTTATGATACAAGATCAAAGCATGATCCAGGCCAGGTATAGACTATAGGCTCTGGGTTTGAGGCAAACCCAAAACATTTTTTGAGCACACTCCTACAAATCCAGGACTCCAAAGAAGAGAGTCAGTCTAAACAGAAGATTACAGATTAAAATAAAAAGTTATGAAGCACAAAAATAAACTATCATAATACAGAATTTGTACCTCATATACAAGAAAACAACTATTCCTCTACACTCTCAACAGAACATTTCTGACACAAATATGTGGGTTTTCTCTCACATTAAGCAATTGTCCAACTCTCCAGATGACAACCAGGTATCCCACAATTGAACTCAAATCAGATACTGACTGCCCAGAGTTAGGGAAGATGCTTTGTGTTAAAGACTCGGTCCCACAAGACTTCCCTCACTTCAGATGCCAATTCCAACTCCCAGGATTCCACCTGTAATTTGAATGACTGCCTATAATTCAGGGGTTCCCTCAACCCCCTTCTCAGATTTAATAATTTGCTAGAACAGCTCACAGAACTCAGAAAATCACATTTACCAGTTTATTATCAAGGATACAACTCAGAAAAAGCCACACGGAAGAGAAGAATAGGTCAAGGTATAAAAGGGTGGATCCCCCATACCTTATAATTTTTATGGAGGTTTCATTATGTAGTCATGATTGATTCTATCAATAGTCATTGATAAGTAGGTTCATCGTTATCACCTCTCCCTTCCCTAAAGGTCAGAGATTAGGGCTTAAATTTCCAACCCTCTAATCACATGGTTGGTACCTCAGTTCCCATCCTCCAAGAGTCACAGCATAAACTCAAGTGTGTTTGAAAGGGGCTTATCATAAATAATGAAAAATGCTGCTCTTACCTCAATCACTCAGGAAATTCCAAGAGTTTTAGGAGCTCTATGCCAGGAACTAAAGACTAAGACTAAATATATAGTTCTTATTATATTGCAATATCACAAGACCTGAAAATAGTAAAACTATGTGAAAGAGACTAAAATACAAATACTTGAGATGTTCTAGCAGGCAAAGGAAAAAATAAAAATACTATGAAAGGAGAAAGCAGTATTAAAAAAATAAAATAGAGTTTTATAAATAAAAAATAACAACCCTCAGGTGGTAATTACAGTGATATCATTCAGAGAATTAATTAAAGAAGAATATGAGTCCAGCATAAGATAAAGATGGAAAAGATGAAAGAGGAGTTTAATAATTGAGAAAATATAATAAGATATGTGTGTGTATCTGAATTTTAGTCATATGCACACATGCACAACTCCCACCATGCACACACACAAAGCATACACATGTATATATTGGAGTAACTGAAGAAGAAAATAGAGACAATGAGACCTAGGTGATACTATTTAGGACGTAGGCATGGGCAAAGATTTCACGACAAAGATGCCAGAAGCAATTGCAACAAAAGCAAAAATTGACAAATGGCACCTAATTAAACTAAAGAGCTTCTGCACAGCAAAAGAAACTATCAAGAGAGTAAATGGACAACCTGTAGAATGAGAGAAAATTTTTGCAAACAATGCACATAATAAAGGTCCAATATTCAGCATCTATTAGGTTGGTGCAAATATGATTGTTATATTTGCCATTAGAAGTAATTACTTTTAAAAAAAAAAAAACTCAACTACTTTTGCACCAACCTAATACAAAGAACTTAAACAAATTTAAAAGAAAAAGAAACCCACTTTAAAAGTGGGCAACAGACATAAACAGATACTTTTCAAAAGAAAACATACATGGCATACAGCCAACAATCACATGAAAATAAGTTCAAGATCACTGATTATTAGAGAAATGCAAATCAAAACCACAGTGACATACCATCTCACACTAGTCAGAATGGTTGTTATTAAAAAGTCAAAAAATAACAGATGCTGATGAGTTTGCAGAAAAAAAACGAACACTTATACGCTGTTCGAAGGAGCAACCATCGTGAAAGACAGAGTGATGATTCCTCAAAGACCTAAAGACAGAAATACCATTCGACCAAGCAATTCCATTACTGGGCATATACCCAAAGGAATATAAATCATCTTACTATAAAAGCACATGCACCCATATGTTCCTTGCAGCATTATTCACGATAGCAAAGATATGGAAGCAATGTAAATGTCCATCAATGGTAGACTGAATAAGGAAAATGTGGTACATATGTACCATGGAAAACTATGCAGCCATTAAAAAACAAAAAAAAAAAAAAAAACAAAATGAGACCATGTCTTTTGCATTAACATAGATGGAGCTAGAGGCCATTATCCTTAGCAAACTAACACAAGAACAGAAAACCAAATACCACATATTCTCACTTATAAGTGGGAGCTAAATGATGAGAACACAAGGACACATAGGAACAACACACTTTGGGGCATATTGGAAGGTGAAGAATGGGAGGAGAGAGAGGTTCAAGAAAAATAACTAATGGCTGATGAAATAATCTGTACAACAAACCCCCATGCACAAGTTTACCTATGTAACAAACCTGTGCATGTAACAAACCCCTGAACTTACAAAAGTTAAAAAAAAATAGGGAAAATGAAACAAGGGTGATATTTGAAGACATAATCAGTTTATTTCAAAAAATGTAAAATTAAGGGGAAAACATGAATACTTAAAGGAACATGCAAAGGCTTGAGCAGAAAAAAAATAAAAACCTATATCTGACCATATGGTAGCGAAACAATAAATGCTCAAAATCAAACCATTAAAGGCTACTAGATAGAACTGTAACTGAGCACCCCATTTAAAGTCCTTTTCTTTTCTTTCCTGTTTTGTTTTTAATAACGTAATAAACTTTGCTCCTGTCTTTCCACCAGTCACTCCCTTGCACCCTCTTTCTTTTTTATCTCATTATGTGATAACTTAGAAGTTCCAGGGTCTAATAAATCTTGAAACAAACCAGATGATTATGGATTTCTCCCCTATCTGGAAATTACCTCAAGGCTAATTTACAACCCAGCTGTCATCAAGACTTTGCCAGCCTATTCACCAGGTGGAACAAAAACTTAAGATGGTCATCAGAACAAGTCACATAGACCAGCACCTCCTCATCACTCCTGCATGCCCATGACACCAAGTTTCCCTGTCTAAACCTCTACATTCAGCCCAAAATTCGAAATGGTTTGTTCAAGGTATGAACCTGGCCATTTCCTCAATTGCTAGCTTTTGCCATTAAAGTCATTCTCCTTTCACTGTGTCTCATCTTTGTTCATTTGATTTTGTAAGCAGTGAGCAGCTGAGCCTGTGTTCAGTTACAGAATGAGCCTTGGAATTATGATTGGTTATGCTCACAAAAAGAATGAAAATTCATGGATTACTCAAAACTACTTTTTCCTGGTTGGGGGTTATATTTATATCATATTAATTCTAATAAATGGTGAATTTAAGTTAATACCTGAAAGTTGACTGTAAATATACTAATTGGTAGCTGGATCTTGGCTTAATTGCAATCATACTGCCATTTAGTAAAAGTCCCTTTGGCTCTTAACCCTGTGCTGAAAGCTGAGAGGACCATGTGGTCTTGTTTAAGATTCATCTGGCAGCTTCTCTAAGCCATGTTCATCATCACTATCCCTCTGTTTCAATTTAATTTGATCTTTGCCTTGAGCTTGCTGTGGAAGGTGAGACAATTCAGCATTTGGATTTAGAAGGAGGAATATTAAAATTTCCTCTAGGGACCATGGCTTATCTGTTTTAGAATAGGTTGGGGAAGAGTGAGGAGAGTCCAAAGGTGTCTTAAATGGCCTTTGAATTTGCTTTTATTTGCCAGTAGATGGGTGATATTGAGGAAGATGTTTGGTGAAAACGGTGTAGTCTGAGAGAACATTCTCAGATTAGAAACTTCAGAACTATTATTGACTTTTTCTTTTCTTCAGTCTAAGTGCCCAACTCTCTCTCTCCCTTCTCCCCCACCCCCACACAAACTTTATCCACTCCCTTCGGGCCCTTCTTGACCATCTGGCCATTGTCACCACTGGCTGTTTAGTATTGCTGATTCTATTTTTGCCTCCTCTTATTCATCACTGCACTGTTTCCAGAATATTATTTTGTAAATCACTACAGGATCCTGTCAACTCCATGGTTTAATCCTTAGTAGCTCCACCTGTGAGCCATGTTATCTTGGTGGCACAGTAATGGGGTATCAGAAAGCAATTTATGGAAGTAAGGGTGGATGGGTAGGTGGAAAGAAAGATTATAGATTATATCCAACCTCCTTACCATAGCATATAAGAGCCTGCATTACCTGCCTTATCTCCCTTGACAATCTCATCTCCTGTCTACCTTCCTCTTCCATGAAGGTAAACCACACAAAAATATTGTTTTCCCCTAAATTTGTCATGCTGCCTCAAAATAAATGTTGATTGAGTAAAGATTGTTAAATAAATAGCTACCTGGGCTGGAAGCCCCATGCCCCTACTGTGAAAGATTCTTTTGCATGTAAAAATGTCTCCCCCAAAAAGTCTTCCCATGAGCTGATCTTGCTCATCACATCAGAATTATGGGTCCTGCTGTGTGATGCTGGGGCTGCGGGGGTAATCTTCACTACTAGCATGTTACAATTATGTGTTGAGTGTGGTAGGAAATAGAGAAATACTACTTCTTATTTTAGATGGAGAAATTATTATCATCAGAGGAGCTGTATTTTCTAACTTCTCTTTGGGGTTTTGTCTAAAGATGTAAGGTTGGAGACTATGATATAGACCAGCTAAAGAAAGAACAGCTTTTGTTTGCTTTTGTCTGTCTTTCCTGTTCTCTCTCTTCTTTCTTCCTTTCTTCCTTTTTCTTTCCTTCCTTCCTTTCTTTTTCTAAGTTCTTATTTTGAAATTAGCAGACTAGAGAAAACACCTTATTCTCATTTTTAAACTCCTGGATATTTCCAGAGAACAGTGCACAGATAGAAATCCTTGAACACCCCACAGCTTTGCTCTCCACTTGCGTGTTGCCTCCTGGTCATTAGTATGCGGTACCAATTTTCTAATGTCATTTGTTATTCTCAGCCACAGCCAACCCTCCCACAACCTGTGCCTTCTATTGATGCATAGAATGCAAAGAGGCAAGTGATTTAATTATGTTCTCTTTTGAAAATCTCATTTGGGAAGTGACTTTTATGTGATTCTATAACATGAAATTAGTAGGCTTGGGAGGACCGCATTCTCTCCATCACCAGAAGGGGTGAGTGGGATCAATAACAATGCAGGTGGCTGGTAGCATTCCTAGGGCAGAAACAGACACCAAATAGTCCCCAGAGGAGAGGAGAGAATTCTTTTTTCTCTCTATCCTAAGTCACCATTAACCAGACAGGGAGTTTATACCTTAATAATTAACCTGCTTATTTTCTTTCTAACCCATGACCCTCTGATTAAAAAAGAAAAAAAAAAAAAAAGAATAACAGGTTTACCTCCTTTCCATGAGTTCAGTTGTCAGGCTCCTGAGCACACGGAGGAGGAGAAGGAGTGGTGCACCCACCGTCAAACTTTGCTGCCAGCGAGCATTCACTTACTTCCTCCTCCTTCCACCCTCATTTCTCAAGTCTCCTAGTGAAAGCAATGACTCAGAGAAAGAACAAGTCAGCTATCCATGATGACATGAACCATGGCTAGCAAATGTCTTACTTCCATAAAGGACAATTCTATATTCCTAAGGGAGTCATGTTTCTAACAACTATCCAACCAGCACCACTGTCCCTTCCCAAAATACTTTCTGCTATTCTGTTTTCTGCTTCCTCTGATATCATCCTTCCAGTTTATTTTGCAACAAAACATAAAAGAATGCTTCACCTAATATTCATTGCCTTGTATTTTGCAATCAGAGTCTTCCTCTCATCTTTGTGAGGTAAAGAAGGCAAAGAAGACAGAATGGTTTATGTGCATTTTCTGGATAACTTGAAAAGTCCACACATTTTTAGTGTAAGTAAAGCTGCAGAACATAAAATTCACATCAGAGGGATATTGAAAAACAGAGGGCTTAATACTTCCTAGTATGCACTTATGTGTAGCTATTATGGAGAAACAAGTGTTGTTTAATATAACTTCTCAGAGAGAGATTTACTGGAACCCACGACTCATGGAGCAGTTGATAATGCTGGTGTAATTACCGATGAACAGAGTCCCATTGACAGCAGTGATAGGAAAAGTGCTAATGTAATTGCTTTTTGGAACACCACCACCTAAGTAAAATCCCGTATTTTAATTATGTAATGCTTCCACCTCCAGACTCCAGGAATATAGCCAGATTCTATGCTAAGATGAAGTACGCAATTCTTTCCAACCAGCTTAGAAAGCACTCTGGTCTCCATAGCTTCCACAATTCTCTCCAAGTACATAGGTGACAAAAGAAATGATTCCATCAGCCATTTCTAGTTCTTCTGTTTGTTTTAATACACATTATCTTAGTATTTAATTGAAGATATTGAATTTGTACCGCTTGGGAATGGATCACTGCAAAACTCCAGCCCTGAAATTTGTAAAGTCATCAAATGCTTAAATATTAGCCTTATTTATTCATCAGAGAAGATTTCATTTCCATATGATTGATATTTGCATTGTCTAATGATGACCAAACCTGTGTCAAACTTTTAATTAAATTTAGTGTTTTGAATTATCTGAAGTACAAACAAGAGGAGAGATAATAAGAATAAAGAATGTATAGAACCTGAACATTTCTAAATTCCATTTCTGTCTGAGTAAATTTGAAGAATTCAGTGGGAGGGGGACAGTGGACACTACCACAATTAAAAGAAGTTTCACCTGGATCTCTTCTGACACAGGGCAGCTCACAAAGCTAGGCTTCCATTTGCAATCTTTACAGAGATTATCAAAGAGAATCACTCATAGTCCATGCCTGGCTTGCAAAATCAGGTTAATTAATCAGCACATTTGGCACATTATCAGTTTCAGATATTACTAAGTTACCATTCAGTGCCTTAGAGCTTTGGACTTCATTGCAATCATATGTAGAGCTCAAGTGGCATTTTTCTGGTTTAAGAATAAATTTTTAATTTATATCAAAGGACTGTTTGTGAGCAGTCTCTTTTTTTAATCAGTTGAATATTCATATTTTTAGTTTAGTTCCATAAAAAGTACAAATCAATCCTGGAAGTGGGTTCTGTAAAATCATGAGCACCAAATCTCAGACCTACATCACTCTAAAATGAAAACCGGGTGAATATAAATCTTCACACACAAAGAGAGTTTATAGTGAGTCTTAAATGTGTCCCACCCTATGCTTGATGTTGTACTGGACATATGTGATCTCAGTCCCCAGAATTTCTTGTGTTTAAATAAGATTATGGCATTGTTATGTTTGATTTTATTTCACTTTTAGATTTCTATTTTTAGGATTTCAGAAAACCCTGAGAGATGAAGGTGACTTGGTAAAACACAAAATCAGCATTGATTATTAGTCTAAAAGCTATCATCTTTTAATCTTCCTATTTATGTTATTGTAGAATGAGAAACTGCCTATGTGATTGGATGTAGCTATTGCCAGCTAGGCCCACTATCCTTCACTTCCCACCTCCATCTGACGTAAAACAGGATGTAAAGCATATTTGTGTCCTCTGCTCACCCTCACCACACCAATCCACTGGGCACTGGACCACTCTTGCCTTTAGTCTGACCTGAGAAGAAGGAGTCAATGGATCCTCACTCTGTTCCTGAATTTCAGTGCCACGGCAACCAGAAGGGAAATACTAGGCTTCTTTCCCATTCTGCCCTGTCCACATATTCACACACACTCTCACACAGTCAAACACACACACTCATGCACTTACACACACCCTCAAATACGTGCGTACTTAAATCTCACTCTCCTGCAAAGCTCTGGAAGCATAAGCTTCTTGATCCAACTTCAAGTTATCTACTTAATGTGACCTCAGTTAGGCGGGTAAGCTAAGAACACAGAAGTTCAGTTTACTTAATCTTCGTAACAGACTTTTTGCAAGGGTTAGAGAGGATAATATGCATAAAATGCTTGGCATTGTACCTAGTACATGGTAACTGCACAACAGATGGTAACTGTTATTAGCAGCTCCCTAGTCATACCTGAGCCTCAGTTGAGGCTGTCACTGGCTCCCATCAATGTGCCTTGCTTCTATAATTGGGTTTCTTCATCCAATCTCAAGTTATTTTCTCTTCAAGTATATGCTTCAAGTATATGCTTGATTTCCCAACTCCAAGATAAGACACTGTCTTTTCTTGACAGTCTCTGTCTTCCAGATATGCTTCTCATGTAATCTGTCTGACAACTTGTAAATGTCACCTGCTGCCTCTGTTGGCAGCCTAAAATGCTGGGGCAGCTTCCCCAGCACCCATCACCCTCACACAGAAGGTGAATTGCTTTGCCTGACGGTCTTACTGCTCTGGGACCAGCCATGAGCTCTGAGACACAACACCTGCCCCTGATGGTGTAGGCAAAACAGAACTTGCCACTTTTAAGCTTTGTTATTATTTACTAATAAATAAGAATCTAGAGGATCCAGATAAACATAAAAACTTACCAATTACAATAAATGTCATTGTGTCCAGAGTTTTAAGAATGGGATACTCATGATAATTTTTTCTTTAGAGTGATTCCATGCAAGCTAACTGTAGGTTTCTAATTTCCTAAGAGTTGTAATTCATAAAGCATAAAATTAAATCTAAAACTCTATTAAATATAATTTATCCATTTTTAATTACTTAAGAGGTGCTTTGTGACCTTAAGTGACCATTGCTTATTATCATTAACCTATAGATATGAAATATTTAGCCTGATTGGGCCTAATCTGTACAAATTAGAGTGTGTACCAGGTGTTTCTTCATGTAGCTTTTAGGCCACCTGCTTCAGAATCAGTCTGGCCTCACTTCAGATCCGTTATATCTGAGTTTAATGCTTACATAAAGCATTAAGATAATTAGGAGTCTATTATATATTTCAATAAGTCCCTAAAATAATTTTTTGAAAGTATTTATTGCATAATTAACCATCAATGTGGTATGAGAGATACCAAGGAAACACACACACACACACACACACAGGCGCACACACACAGAGACACACACACACACACACACACACACACACACACACACTCTGTGGTCTTTGTTTGTCCTCACCACTCTAACCTCAGGATCTGCTGATCCAGATATGTTTTTAAGCCACTTCACCATCATTACTCATTAGTCAAATAGAGTAGGGGATACCTGCATGAGTTGTTTAGAAGAAAACACAAAATAATTGAACTGATAATCCGAGGGATTAATGAAAAGGATGAATGAAAGAGGAAGCTGAAGTTTCCAAACTGAGCTTAAACATGGGGCAGGTATTTATGACTGTGATCTAAAAAGCTAGAGAAGAATACAGCATCATGTGTATTGTGAATCTGTAACATATTCTCTCACAATAGTTACACAAAATGTATAAGTTAGTCAGCTGGAAATATAAATAGGAGGGCCAACATGTTTGAAGAATGTGAACTTCGTCTTAGAACCTTACAATTTGATCTATTC